>NW_027363844.1:0-427107 GCF_046119375.1 Phyllobates terribilis
TTAGCATGATAAAGAAGATTCAAAGAGAGTGAGATGCCAGCTCCTTTCATTCAGTCAGTAGCTTCAATCATTTCTGGACGTTTTTCAATGGCAAAAATCAATGAATATTGTAAATGCACAAACAGTAATTTCTCCGCATTGCAAGGTGCAATTCTGAAATTTTTTGCTTTTTCCTGCTCCTCTTAGCATGATAAAGAAGATTCAAAGAGAGTGAGATGCCAGCTTCTTTCATTCAGTCAGTAGCTTCAAACATTTCTGGGATATGAATAACATGATGTTTTTCAATGGCAAAAAATTAATGAATATTGTAAATGCACAAACAGTAATTTCTCCGCATTGCAAGGTGCAATTCTGAAATTTTTTGCTTTTTCCTGCTCCTCTTAGCATGATAAAGAAGATTCAAAGAGAGTGAGATGCCAGCTCCTTTCATTCAGTCAGTAGCTTCAATCATTTCTGGACATTTTTCAATGGCAAAAATCAATGAATATTGTAAATGCACAAACAGTAATTTCTCCGCATTGCAAGGTGCAATTCTGAAATTTTTTGCTTTTTCCTGCTCCTCTTAGCATGATAAAGAAGATTCAAAGAGAGTGAGATGCCAGCTCCTTTCATTCAGTCAGTAGCTTCAATCATTTCTGGACATTTTTCAATGGCAAAAATCAATGAATATTGTAAATGCACAAACAGTAATTTCTCCGCATTGCAAGGTGCAATTCTGAAATTTTTTGCTTTTTCCTGCTCCTCTTAGCATGATAAAGAAGATTCAAAGAGAGTGAGATGCCAGCTCCTTTCATTCAGTCAGTAGCTTCAATCATTTCTGGTATATGAATAACATGATGTTTTTCAATGGCAAAAATCAATGAATATTGTAAATGCACAAACAGTAATTTCTCCGCATTGCAAGTTGCAATTCTGAAATTTTTTGCTTTTTCCTGCTCCTCTTAGCATGATAAAGAAGATTCAAAGAGAGTGAGATGCCAGCTCCTTTCATTCAGTCAGTAGCTTCAATCATTTCTGGACGTTTTTCAATGGCAAAAATCAATGAATATTGTAAATGCACAAACAGTAATTTCTCCGCATTGCAAGGTGCAATTCTGAAATTTTTTGCTTTTTCCTGCTCCTCTTAGCATGATAAAGAAGATTCAAAGAGAGTGAGATGCCAGCTCCTTTCATTCAGTCAGTAGCTTCAATCATTTCTGGACGTTTTTCAATGGCAAAAATCAATGAATATTGTAAATGCACAAACAGTAATTTCTCCGCATTGCAAGGTGCAATTCTGAAATTTTTTGCTTTTTCCTGCTCCTCTTAGCATGATAAAGAAGATTCAAAGAGAGTGAGATGCCAGCTCCTTTCATTCAGTCAGTAGCTTCAAACATTTCTGGTATATGAATAACATGATGTTTTTCAATGGCAAAAATCAATGAATATTGTAAATGCACAAACAGTAATTTCTCCGCATTGCAAGGTGCAATTCTGAAATTTTTTGCTTTTTCCTGCTCCTCTTAGCATGATAAAGAAGATTCAAAGAGAGTGAGATGCCAGCTCCTTTCATTCAGTCAGTAGCTTCAATCATTTCTGGTATATGAATAACATGATGTTTTTCAATGGCAAAAATCAATGAATATTGTAAATGCACAAACAGTAATTTCTCCGCATTGCAAGTTGCAATTCTGAAATTTTTTGCTTTTTCCTGCTCCTCTTAGCATGATAAAGAAGATTCAAAGAGAGTGAGATGCCAGCTCCTTTCATTCAGTCAGTAGCTTCAATCATTTCTGGACGTTTTTCAATGGCAAAAATCAATGAATATTGTAAATGCACAAACAGTAATTTCTCCGCATTGCAAGGTGCAATTCTGAAATTTTTTGCTTTTTCCTGCTCCTCTTAGCATGATAAAGAAGATTCAAAGAGAGTGAGATGCCAGCTCCTTTCATTCAGTCAGTAGCTTCAATCATTTCTGGACGTTTTTCAATGGCAAAAATCAATGAATATTGTAAATGCACAAACAGTAATTTCTCCGCATTGCAAGGTGCAATTCTGAAATTTTTTGCTTTTTCCTGCTCCTCTTAGCATGATAAAGAAGATTCAAAGAGAGTGAGATGCCAGCTCCTTTCATTCAGTCAGTAGCTTCAAACATTTCTGGTATATGAATAACATGATGTTTTTCAATGGCAAAAATCAATGAATATTGTAAAAGCACAAACAGTAATTTCTCCGCATTGCAAGGTGCAATTCTGAAATTTTTTGCTTTTTCCTGCTCCTCTTAGCATGATAAAGAAGATTCAAAGAGAGTGAGATGCCAGCTCCTTTCATTCAGTCAGTAGCTTCAATCATTTCTGGACGTTTTTCAATGGCAAAAATCAATGAATATTGTAAATGCACAAACAGTAATTTCTCCGCATTGCAAGGTGCAATTCTGAAATTTTTTGCTTTTTCCTGCTCCTCTTAGCATGATAAAGAAGATTCAAAGAGAGTGAGATGCCAGCTCCTTTCATTCAGTCAGTAGCTTCAATCATTTCTGGTATATGAATAACATGATGTTTTTCAATGGCAAAAATCAATGAATATTGTAAATGCACAAACAGTAATTTCTCCACATTGCAAGGTGCAATTCTGAAATTTTTTGCTTTTTCCTGCTCCTCTTAGCATGATAAAGAAGATTCAAAGAGAGTGAGATGCCAGCTCCTTTCATTCAGTCAGTAGCTTCAATCATTTCTGGACGTTTTTCAATGGCAAAAATCAATGAATATTGTAAATGCACAAACAGTAATTTCTCCGCATTGCAAGGTGCAATTCTGAAATTTCTTGCATTTTCCTGCTCCTCTTAGCATGATAAAGAAGATTCAAAGAGAGTGAGATGCCAGCTCCTTTCATTCAGTCAGTAGCTTCAATCATTTCTGGACGTTTTTCAATGGCAAAAATCAATGAATATTGTAAATGCACAAACAGTAATTTCTCCGCATTGCAAGGTGCAATTCTGAAATTTTTTGCTTTTTCCTGCTCCTCTTAGCATGATAAAGAAGATTCAAAGAGAGTGAGATGCCAACTCCTTTCATTCAGTCAGTAGCTTCAAACATTTCTGGTATATGAATAACATGATGTTTTTCAATGGCAAAAATCAATGAATATTGTAAATGCACAAACAGTAATTTCTCCGCATTGCAAGGTGCAATTCTGAAATTTTTTGCTTTTTCCTGCTCCTCTTAGCATGATAAAGAAGATTCAAAGAGAGTGAGATGCCAGCTCCTTTCATTCAGTCAGTAGCTTCAATCATTTCTGGATGTTTTTCAATGGCAAAAATCAATGAATATTGTAAATGCACAAACAGTAAATTCTCCGCATTGCAAGGTGCAATTCTGAAATTTTTTGCTTTTTCCTGCTCCTCTTAGCATGATAAAGAAGATTCAAAGAGAGTGAGATGCCAGCTTCTTTCATTCAGTCAGTAGCTTCAAACATTTCTGGGATATGAATAACATGATGTTTTTCAATGGCAAAAATTAATGAATATTGTAAATGCACAAACAGTAATTTCTCCGCATTGCAAGGTGCAATTCTGAAATTTTTTGCTTTTTCCTGCTCCTCTTAGCATGATAAAGAAGATTCAAAGAGAGTGAGATGCCAGCTCCTTTCATTCAGTCAGTAGCTTCAATCATTTCTGGACGTTTTTCAATGGCAAAAATCAATGAATATTGTAAATGCACAAACAGTAATTTCTCCGCATTGCAAGGTGCAATTCTGAAATTTTTTGCTTTTTCCTGCTCCTCTTAGCATGATAAAGAAGATTCAAAGAGAGTGAGATGCCAGCTCCTTTCATTCAGTCAGTAGCTTCAATCATTTCTGGACGTTTTTCAATGGCAAAAATCAATGAATATTGTAAATGCACAAACAGTAATTTCTCCGCATTGCAAGGTGCAATTCTGAAATTTTTTGCTTTTTCCTGCTCCTCTTAGCATGATAAAGAAGATTCAAAGAGAGTGAGATGCCAGCTCCTTTCATTCAGTCAGTAGCTTCAATCATTTCTGGTATATGAATAACATGATGTTTTTCAATGGCAAAAATCAATGAATATTGTAAATGCACAAACAGTAATTTCTCCGCATTGCAAGTTGCAATTCTGAAATTTTTTGCTTTTTCCTGCTCCTCTTAGCATGATAAAGAAGATTCAAAGAGAGTGAGATTCCAGCTCCTTTCATTCAGTCAGTAGCTTCAATCATTTCTGGACGTTTTTCAATGGCAAAAATCAATAAATATTGTAAATGCACAAACAGTAATTTCTCCGCATTGCAAGGTGCAATTCTGAAATTTTTTGCTTTTTCCTGCTCCTCTTAGCATGATAAAGAAGATTCAAAGAGAGTGAGATGCCAGCTCCTTTCATTCAGTCAGTAGCTTCAATCATTTCTGGACGTTTTTCAATGACAAAAATCAATGAATATTGTAAATGCACAAACAGTAATTTCTCCGCATTGCAAGATGCAATTCTGAAATTTTTTGCTTTTTCCTGCTCCTCTTAGCATGATAAAAAAGATTCAAAGAGAGTGAGATGCCAGCTCCTTTCATTCAGTCAGTAGCTTCAATCATTTCTGGACGTTTTTCAATGGCAAAAATCAATGAATATTGTAAATGCACAAACAGTAATTTCTCCGCATTGCAAGGTGCAATTCTGAAATTTTTTGCTTTTTCCTGCTCCTCTTAGCATGATATAGAAGATTCAAAGAGAATGAGATGCCAGCTCCTTTCATTCAGTCAGTAGCTTCAATCATTTCTGGTATATGAATAACATGATGTTTTTCAATGGCAAAAATCAATGAATATTGTAAATGCACAAACAGTAATTTCTCCGCATTGCAAGGTGCAATTCTGAAATTTTTTGCTTTTTCCTGCTCCTCTTAGCATGATAAAGAAGATTCAAAGAGAGTGAGATGCCAGCTCCTTTCATTCAGTCAGTAGCTTCAATCATTTCTGGACGTTTTTCAATGGCAAAAATCAATGAATATTGTAAATGCACAAACAGTAATTTCTCCGCATTGCAAGGTGCAATTTTGAAATTTTTTGCTTTTTCCTGCTCCTCTTAGCATGATAAAGAAGATTCAAAGAGAGTGAGATGCCAGCTCCTTTCATTCAGTCAGTAGCTTCAGTCATTTCTGGACGTTTTTCAATGGCAAAAATCAATGAATATTGTAAATGCACAAACAGTAATTTCTCCGCATTGCAAGGTGCAATTCTGAAATTTTTTGCTTTTTCCTGCTCCTCTTAGCATGATAAAGAAGATTCAAAGAGAGTGAGATGCCAGCTCCTTTCATTCAGTCAGTAGCTTCAAACATTTCTGGTATAAACATTTCTGGACGTTTTTCAATGGCAAAAATCAATGAATATTGTAAATGCACAAACAGTAATATCTCCACATTGCAAGGTGCAATTCTGAAATTTT
The DNA here is from genome assembly GCF_046119375.1 of Phyllobates terribilis. Taxonomy (NCBI): domain Eukaryota; kingdom Metazoa; phylum Chordata; class Amphibia; order Anura; family Dendrobatidae; genus Phyllobates; species Phyllobates terribilis. The sequence goes on from NW_027363844.1 coordinate 5,426, forward strand.
TTGCTTTTTCCTGCTAATCCTAGCATGATAAAGAAGATTGAAATAGAGTGAGATGCCAGCTCCTTTCATTCAGTCAGTAGCTTCAAACATTTCTGGACGTTTTTCAATGGCAAAATTCAATGAATATTGTAAATGCACAAACAGTAATATCTCCACATTGCCAGGTGCAATTCTGAAATTTTTTGCTTTTTCCTGCTAATCCTAGCATGATAAAGAAGATTCAAAGAGAGTGAGATGCCAGCTCCTTTCATTCAGTCAGTAGCTTCAATCATTTCTGGACGTTTTTCAATGGCAAAAATCAATGAATATTGTAAATGCACAAACAGTAATTTCTCCGCATTGCAAGGTGCAATTCTGAAATTTTTTGCTTTTTCCTGCTCCTCTTAGCATGATAAAGAAGATTCAAAGAGAGTGAGATGCCAGCTCCTTTCATTCAGTCAGTAGCTTCAATCATTTCTGGACGTTTTTCAATGGCAAAAATCAATGAATATTGTAAATGCACAAACAGTAATTTCTCCGCATTGCAAGTTGCAATTCTGAAATTTTTTGCTTTTTCCTGCTCCTCTTAGCATGATAAAGAAGATTCAAAGAGAGTGAGATGCCAGCTCCTTTCATTCAGTCAGTAGCTTCAATCATTTCTGGTATATGAATAACATGATGTTTTTCAATGGCAAAAATTAATGAATATTGTAAATGCACAAACAGTAATTTCTCCGCATTGCAAGGTGCAATTCTGAAATTTTTTGCTTTTTCCTGCTCCTCTTAGCATGATAAAGAAGATTCAAAGAGAGTGAGATGCCAGCTCCTTTCATTCAGTCAGTAGCTTCAATCATTTCTGGACGTTTTTCAATGGCAAAAATCAATGAATATTGTAAATGCACAAACAGTAATTTCTCCGCATTGCAAGATGCAATTCTGAAATTTTTTGCTTTTTCCTGCTCCTCTTAGCATGATAAAGAAGATTCAAAGAGAGTGAGATGCCAGCTCCTTTCATTCAGTCAGTAGCTTCAGTCATTTCTGGACGTTTTTCAATGCAAAAATCAATGAATATTGTAAATGCACAAACAGTAATTTCTCCGCATTGCAAGGTGCAATTCTGAAATTTTTTGCTTTTTCCTGCTCCTCTTAGCATGATAAAGAAGATTCATAGAGAGTGAGATGCCAGCTCCTTTCATTCAGTCAGTAGCTTCAATCATTTCTGGTATATGAATAACATGATGTTTTTCAATGGCAAAAATCAATGAATATTGTAAATGCACAAACAGTAATTTCTCCGCATTGCAAGGTGCAATTCTGAAATTTTTTGCTTTTTCCTGCTCCTCTTAGCATGATAAAGAAGATTCAAAGAGAGTGAGATGCCAGCTCCTTTCATTCAGTCAGTAGCTTCAATCATTTCTGGATGTTTTTCAATGGCAAAAATCAATGAATATTATAAATGCACAAACAGTAATTTCTCCGCATTGCAAGGTGCAATTCTGAAATTTCTTGCATTTTCCTGCTCCTCTTAGCATGATAAAGAAGATTCAAAGAGAGTGAGATGCCAGCTCCTTTCATTCAGTCAGTAGCTTCAATCATTTCTGGACGTTTTTCAATGGCAAAAATCAATGAATATTGTAAATGCACAAACAGTAAATTCTCCGCATTGCAAGGTGCAATTCTGAAATTTTTTGCTTTTTCCTGCTCCTCTTAGCATGATAAAGAAGATTCAAAGAGAGTGAGATGCCAGCTCCTTTCATTCAGTCAGTAGCTTCAAACATTTCTGGTATATGAATAACATGATGTTTTTCAATGGCAAAAATCAATGAATATTGTAAATGCACAAACAGTAATTTCTCCGCATTGCAAGGTGCAATTCTGAAATTTTTTGCTTTTTCCTGCTCCTCTTAGCATGATAAAGAAGATTCAAAGAGAGTGAGATGCCAGCTCCTTTCATTCAGTCAGTAGCTTCAATCATTTCTGGACGTTTTTCAATGGCAAAAATCAATGAATATTGTAAATGCACAAACAGTAATTTCTCCGCATTGCAAGGTGCAATTCTGAAATTTTTTGCTTTTTCCTGCTCCTATTAGCATGATAAAGAAGATTCAAAGAGAGTGAGATGCCAGCTTCTTTCATTGTCAGTAGCTTCAAACATTTCTGGGATATGAATAACATGATGTTTTTCAATGGCAAAAATTAATGAATATTGTAAATGCACAAACAGTAATTTCTCCGCATTGCAAGGTGCAATTCTGAAATTTTTTGCTTTTTCCTGCTCCTCTTAGCATGATAAAGAAGATTCAAAGAGAGTGAGATGCCAGCTCCTTTCATTCAGTCAGTAGCTTCAATCATTTCTGGACGTTTTTCAATGGCAAAAATCAATGAATATTGTAAATGCACAAACAGTAATTTCTCCGCATTGCAAGGTGCAATTCTGAAATTTTTTGCTTTTTCCTGCTCCTCTTAGCATGATAAAGAAGATTCAAAGAGAGTGAGATGCCAGCTCCTTTCATTCAGTCAGTAGCTTCAATCATTTCTGGACGTTTTTCAATGGCAAAAATCAATGAATATTGTAAATGCACAAACAGTAATTTCTCCGCATTGCAAGGTGCAATTCTGAAATTTTTTGCTTTTTCCTGCTCTTCTTAGCATGATAAAGAAGATTCAAAGAGAGTGAGATGCCAGCTCCTTTCATTCAGTCAGTAGCTTCAATCATTTCTGGTATATGAATAACATGATGTTTTTCAATGGCAAAAATCAATGAATATTGTAAATGCACAAACAGTAATTTCTCCGCATTGCAAGTTGCAATTCTGAAATTTTTTGCTTTTTCCTGCTCCTCTTAGCATGATAAAGAAGATTCAAAGAGAGTGAGATTCTGGCTCCTTTCATTCAGTCAGTAGCTTCAATCATTTCTGGACGTTTTTCAATGGCAAAAATCAATGAATATTGTAAATGCACAAACAGTAATTTCTCCGCATTGCAAGGTGCAATTCTGAAATTTTTTGCTTTTTCCTGCTCCTCTTAGCATGATAAAGAAGATTCAAAGAGACTGAGATGCCAGCTCCTTTCATTCAGTCAGTAGCTTTAATCATTTCTGGACGTTTTTCAATGGCAAAAATCAATGAATATTGTAAATGCACAAACAGTAATTTCTCCGCATTGCAAGATGAAATTCTGAAATTTTTTGCTTTTTCCTGCTCCTCTTAGCATGATAAAGAAGATTCAAAGAGAGTGAGATGCCAGCTCCTTTCATTCAGTCAGTAGCTTCAATCATTTCTGGACGTTTTTCAATGGCAAAAATCAATGAATATTGTAAATGCACAAACAGTAATTTCTCCGCATTGCAAGGTGCAATTCTGAAATTTTTTGCTTTTTCCTGCTCCTCTTAGCATGATAAAGAAGATTCAAAGAGAGTGAGATGCCAGCTCCTTTCATTCAGTCAGTAGCTTCAATCATTTCTGGACGTTTTTCAATGGCAAAAATCAATGAATATTGTAAATGCACAAACAGTAATTTCTCCGCATTGCAAGTTGCAATTCTGAAATTTTTTGCTTTTTCCTGCTCCTCTTAGCATGATAAAGAAGATTCAAAGAGAGTGAGATGCCAGCTCCTTTCATTCAGTCAGTAGCTTCAATCATTTCTGGTATATGAATAACATGATGTTTTTCAATGGCAAAAATCAATGAATATTGTAAATGCACAAACAGTAATTTCTCCGCATTGCAAGGTGCAATTCTGAAATTTTTTGCTTTTTCCTGCTCCTCTTAGCATGATAAAGAAGATTCAAAGAGAGTGAGATGCCAGCTCCTTTCATTCAGTCAGTAGCTTCAATCATTTCTGGATGTTTTTCAATGGCAAAAATCAATGAATATTATAAATGCACAAACAGTAATTTCTCCGCATTGCAAGGTGCAATTCTGAAATTTCTTGCATTTTCCTGCTCCTCTTAGCATGATAAAGAAGATTCAAAGAGAGTGAGATGCCAGCTCCTTTCATTCAGTCAGTAGCTTCAATCATTTCTGGACGTTTTTCAATGGCAAAAATCAATGAATATTGTAAATGCACAAACAGTAAATTCTCCGCATTGCAAGGTGCAATTCTGAAATTTTTTGCTTTTTCCTGCTCCTCTTAGCATGATAAAGAAGATTCAAAGAGAGTGAGATGCCAGCTCCTTTCATTCAGTCAGTAGCTTCAAACATTTCTGGTATATGAATAACATGATGTTTTTCAATGGCAAAAATCAATGAATATTGTAAATGCACAAACAGTAATTTCTCCGCATTGCAAGGTGCAATTCTGAAATTTTTTGCTTTTTCCTGCTCCTCTTAGCATGATAAAGAAGATTCAAAGAGAGTGAGATGCCAGCTCCTTTCATTCAGTCAGTAGCTTCAATCATTTCTGGACGTTTTTCAATGGCAAAAATCAATGAATATTGTAAATGCACAAACAGTAATTTCTCCGCATTGCAAGGTGCAATTCTGAAATTTTTTGCTTTTTCCTGCTCCTATTAGCATGATAAAGAAGATTCAAAGAGAGTGAGATGCCAGCTTCTTTCATTGTCAGTAGCTTCAAACATTTCTGGGATATGAATAACATGATGTTTTTCAATGGCAAAAATTAATGAATATTGTAAATGCACAAACAGTAATTTCTCCGCATTGCAAGGTGCAATTCTGAAATTTTTTGCTTTTTCCTGCTCCTCTTAGCATGATAAAGAAGATTCAAAGAGAGTGAGATGCCAGCTCCTTTCATTCAGTCAGTAGCTTCAATCATTTCTGGATGTTTTTCAATGGCAAAAATCAATGAATATTGTAAATGCACAAACAGTAATTTCTCCGCATTGCAAGGTGCAATTCTGAAATTTTTTGCTTTTTCCTGCTCCTCTTAGCATGATAAAGAAGATTCAAAGAGAGTGAGATGCCAGCTCCTTTCATTCAGTCAGTAGCTTCAATCATTTCTGGACGTTTTTCAATGGCAAAAATCAATGAATATTGTAAATGCACAAACAGTAATTTCTCCGCATTGCAAGGTGCAATTCTGAAATTTTTTGCTTTTTCCTGCTCTTCTTAGCATGATAAAGAAGATTCAAAGAGAGTGAGATGCCAGCTCCTTTCATTCAGTCAGTAGCTTCAATCATTTCTGGTATATGAATAACATGATGTTTTTCAATGGCAAAAATCAATGAATATTGTAAATGCACAAACAGTAATTTCTCCGCATTGCAAGTTGCAATTCTGAAATTTTTTGCTTTTTCCTGCTCCTCTTAGCATGATAAAGAAGATTCAAAGAGAGTGAGATTCTGGCTCCTTTCATTCAGTCAGTAGCTTCAATCATTTCTGGACGTTTTTCAATGGCAAAAATCAATGAATATTGTAAATGCACAAACAGTAATTTCTCCGCATTGCAAGGTGCAATTCTGAAATTTTTTGCTTTTTCCTGCTCCTCTTAGCATGATAAAGAAGATTCAAAGAGAGTGAGATGCCAGCTCCTTTCATTCAGTCAGTAGCTTTAATCATTTCTGGACGTTTTTCAATGGCAAAAATCAATGAATATTGTAAATGCACAAACAGTAATTTCTCCGCATTGCAAGATGAAATTCTGAAATTTTTTGCTTTTTCCTGCTCCTCTTAGCATGATAAAGAAGATTCAAAGAGAGTGAGATGCCAGCTCCTTTCATTCAGTCAGTAGCTTCAATCATTTCTGGACGTTTTTCAATGGCAAAAATCAATGAATATTGTAAATGCACAAACAGTAATTTCTCCGCATTGCAAGGTGCAATTCAGAAATTTTTTGCTTTTTCCTGCTCCTCTTAGCATGATAAAGAAGATTCAAAGAGAGTGAGATGCCAGCTCCTTTCATTCAGTCAGTAGCTTCAATCATTTCTGGTATATGAATAACATGATGTTTTTCAATGGCAAAAATCAATGAATATTGTAAATGCACAAACAGTAATTTCTCCGCATTGCAAGGTGCAGTTCTGAAATTTTTTGCTTTTTCCTGCTCCTCTTAGCATGATAAAGAAGATTCAAAGAGAGTGAGATGCCAGCTCCTTTCATTCAGTCAGTAGCTTCAATCATTTCTGGACGTTTTTCAATGGCAAAAATCAATGAATATTGTAAATGCACAAACAGTAATTTCTCCGCATTGCAAGGTGCAATTCTGAAATTTTTTGCTTTTTCCTGCTCCTCTTAGCATGATAAAGAAGATTCAAAGAGAGTGAGATGCCAGCTCCTTTCATTCAGTCAGTAGCTTCAGTCATTTCTGGAAGTTTTTCAATGGCAAAAATCAATGAATATTGTAAATGCACAAACAGTAATTTCTCCGCATTGCAAGGTGCAATTCTGAAATTTTTTGCTTTTTCCTGCTCCTCTTAGCATGATAAAGAAGATTCAAAGAGAGTGAGATGCCAGCTCCTTTCATTCAGTCAGTAGCTTCAAACATTTCTGGTATAAACATTTCTGGACGTTTTTCAATGGCAAAAATCAATGAATATTGTAAATGCACAAACAGTAATATCTCCACATTGCAAGGTGCAATGCTGAAATTTTTTTTGCTTTTTCCTGCTAATCCTAGCATGATAAAGAAGATTCAAATAGAGTGAGATGCCAGCTCCTTTCATTCAGTCAGTAGCTTCAAACATTTCTGGACGTTTTTCAATGGCAAAAATCAATGAATATTGTAAATGCACAAACAGTAATATCTCCACATTGCAAGGTGCAATTCTGAAATTTTTTGCTTTTTCCTGCTAATCCTAGCATGATAAAGAAGATTCAAAGAGAGTGAGATGTCAGCTCCTTTCATTCAGTCAGTAGCTTCAAACATTTCTGGTATATGAATAACATGATGTTTTTCAATGGCAAAAATCAATGAATATTGTAAATGCACAAACAGTAATATCTCCACATTGCAAGGTGCAATTCTGAAATTTTTTGCTTTTTCCTGCTAATCCTAGCATGATAAAGAAGATTCAAAGAGAGTGAGATGGCAGCTCCTTTCATTCAGTCAGTAGCTTCAAACATTTCTGGACGTTTTTCAATGGCAAAAATCAATGAATATTGTAAATGCACAAACAGTAATATCTCCACATTGCAAGGTGCAATTCTGAAATTTTTTGCTTTTTCCTGCTACTCCTAGCATGATAAAGAAGATTCAAAGAGAGTGAGATGCCAGCTCCTTTCATTCAGTCAGTAGCTTCAATCATTTCTGGACGTTTTTCAATGGCAAAAATCAATGAATATTGTAAATGCACAAACAGTAATTTCTCCGCATTGCAAGGTGCAATTCTGAATTTTTTTGCTTTTTCCTGCTCCTCTTAGCATGGTAAAGAAGATTCAAAGAGAGTGAGATGCCAGCTCCTTTCATTCAGTCAGTAGCTTCAGTCATTTCTGGACGTTTTTCAATGGCAAAAATCAATGAATATTGTAAATGCACAAAAAGTAATTTCTCCGCATTGCAAGGTGCAATTCTGAAATTTTTTGCTTTTTCCTGCTCCTCTTAGCATGATAAAGAAGATTCAAAGAGAGTGAGATGCCAGCTCCTTTCATTCAGTCAGTAGCTTCAAACATTTCTGGTATAAACATTTCTGGACGTTTTTCAATGGCAAAAATCAATGAATATTGTAAATGCACAAACAGTAATATCTCCAAATTGCAAGGTGCAATTCTGAAATTTTTTGCTTTTTCCTGCTAATCCTAGCATGATAAAGAAGATTCAAATAGAGTGAGATGCCAGCTCCTTTCATTCAGTCAGTAGCTTCAAACATTTCTGGACGTTTTTCAATGGCAAAATTCAATGAATATTGTAAATGCACAAACAGTAATATCTCCACATTGCAAGGTGCAATTCTGAAATTTTTTGCTTTTTCCTGCTAATCCTAGCATGATAAAGAAGATTCAAAGAGAGTGAGATGCCAGCTCCTTTCATTCAGTCAGTAGCTTCAATCATTTCTGGACGTTTTTCAATGGCAAAAATCAATGAATATTGTAAATGCACAAACAGTAATTTCTCCGCATTGCAAGGTGCAATTCTGAAATTTTTTGCTTTTTCCTGCTCCTCTTAGCATGATAAAGAAGATTCAAAGAGAGTGAGATGCCAGCTCCTTTCATTCAGTCAGTAGCTTCAATCATTTCTGGATGTTTTTCAATGGCAAAAATCAATGAATATTGTAAATGCACAAACAGTAATTTCTCCGCATTGCAAGGTGCAATTCTGAAATTTTTTGCTTTTTCCTGCTCCTCTTAGCATGATAAAGAAGATTCAAAGAGAGTGAGATGCCAGCTCCTTTCATTCAGTCAGTAGCTTCAATCATTTCTGGTATATGAATAACATGATGTTTTTCAATGGCAAAAATCAATGAATATTGTAAATGCACAAACAGTAATTTCTCCGCATTGCAAGGTGCAATTCTGAAATTTTTTGCTTTTTCCTGCTCCTCTTAGCATGATAAAGAAGATTCAAAGAGAGTGAGATGCCAGCTCCTTTCATTCAGTCAGTAGCTTCAATCATTTCTGGACGTTTTTCAATGGCAAAAATCAATGAATATTGTAAATGCACAAACAGTAATTTCTCCGCATTGCAAGATGCAATTCTGAAATTTTTTGCTTTTTCCTGCTCCTCTTAGCATGATAAAGAAGATTCAAAGAGAGTGAGATTCCAGCTCCTTTCATTCAGTCAGTAGCTTCAGTCATTTCTGGACGTTTTTCAATGGCAAAAATCAATGAATATTGTAAATGCACAAACAGTAATTTCTCCGCATTGCAAAGTGCAATTCTGAAATTTTTTGCTTTTTCCTGCTCCTCTTAGCATGATAAAGAAGATTCAAAGAGAGTGAGATGCCAGCTCCTTTCATTCAGTCAGTAGCTTCAAACATTTCTGGTATAAACATTTCTGGATGTTTTTCAATGGCAAAAATCAATGAATATTGTAAATGCACAAACAGTAATATCTCCACATTGCAAGGTGCAATGCTGAAATTTTTTGCTTTTTCCTGCTAATCCTAGGATGATAAAGAAGATTCAAATAGAGTGAGATGCCAGCTCCTTTCATTCAGTCAGTAGCTTCAAACATTTCTGGACGTTTTTCAATGGCAAAAATCAATGAATATTGTAAATGCACAAACAGTAATATCTCCACATTGCAAGGTGCAATTCTGAAATTTTTTGCTTTTTCCTGCTAATCCTAGCATGATAAAGAAGATTCAAAGAGAGTGAGATGTCAGCTCCTTTCATTCAGTCAGTAGCTTCAAACATTTCTGGTATATGAATAACATGATGTTTTTCAATGGCAAAAATCAATGAATATTGTAAATGCACAAACAGTAATATCTCCACATTGCAAGGTGCAATTCTGAAATTTTTTGCTTTTTCCTGCTAATCCTAGCATGATAAAGAAGATTCAAAGAGAGTGAGATGCCAGCTCCTTTCATTCAGTCAGTAGCTTCAAACATTTCTGGACGTTTTTCAATGGCAAAAATCAATGAATATTGTAAATGCACAAACAGTAATATCTCCACATTGCAAGGTGCAATTCTGAAATTTTTTGCTTTTTCCTGCTACTCCTAGCATGATAAAGAAGATTCAAAGAGAGTGAGATGCCAGCTCCTTTCATTCAGTCAGTAGCTTCAAACATTTCTGGACGTTTTTCAATGGCAAAAATCAATGAATATTGTAAATGCACAAACAGTAATTTCTCCGCATTGCAACGTGCAATTCTGAAATTTTTTGCTTTTTCCTGCTCCTCTTAGCATGATAAAGAAGAGTCAAAGAGAGTGAGATGCCAGCTCCTTTCATTCAGTCAGTAGCTTCAAACATTTCTGGTATAAACATTTCTGGACGTTTTTCAATGGCAAAAATCAATGAATATTGTAAATGCACAAACAGTAATATCTCCACATTGCAAGGTGCAATTCTGAAATTTTTTGCTTTTTCCTGCTAATCCTAGCATGATAAAGAAGATTCAAATAGAGTGAGATGCCAGCTCCTTTCATTCAGTCAGTAGCTTCAAACATTTCTGGACGTTTTTCAATGGCAAAATTCAATGAATATTGTAAATGCACAAACAGTAATATCTCCACATTGCAAGGTGCAATTCTGAAATTTTTTGCTTTTTCCTGCTAATCCTAGCATGATAAAGAAGATTCAAAGAGAGTGAGATGCCAGCTCCTTTCATTCAGTCAGTAGCTTCAAACATTTCTGGACGTTTTTCAATGGCAAAAATCAATGAATATTGTAAATGCACAAACAGTAATTTCTCCGCATTGCAAGGTGCAATTCTGAAATTTTTTGCTTTTTCCTGCTCCTCTTAGCATGATAAAGAAGATTCAAAGAGAGTGAGATGCCAGCTCCTTTCATTCAGTCAGTAGCTTCAATCATTTCTGGACGTTTTTCAATGGCAAAAATCAATGAATATTGTAAATGCACAAACAGTAATTTCTCCGCATTGCAAGGTGCAATTCTGAAATTTTTTGCTTTTTCCTGCTCCTCTTAGCATGATAAAGAAGATTCAAAGAGAGTGAGATGCCAGCTCCTTTCATTCAGTCAGTAGCTTCAATCATTTCTGGACGTTTTTCAATGGCAAAAATCAATGAATATTGTAAATGCACAAACAGTAATTTCTCCGCATTGCAAGGTGCAATTCTGAAATTTTTTGCTTTTTCCTGCACCTCTTAGCATGATAAAGAAGATTCAAAGAGAGTGAGATGCCAGCTCCTTTCATTCAGTCAGTAGCTTCAATCATTTCTGGTATATGAATAACATGATGTTTTTCAATGGCAAAAATCAATGAATATTGTAAATGCACAAACAGTAATTTCTCCGCATTGCAAGGTGCAATTCTGAAATTTTTTGCTTTTTCCTGCTCCTCTTAGCATGATAAAGAAGATTCAAAGAGCGTGAGATGCCAGCTCCTTTCATTCAGTCAGTAGCTTCAATCATTTCTGGATGTTTTTCAATGGCAAAAATCAATGAATATTGTAAATGCACAAACAGTAATTTCTCCGCATTGCAAGGTGCAATTCTGAAATTTTTTGCTTTTTCCTGCTCCTCTTAGCATGATAAAGAAGATTCAAAGAGAGTGAGATGCCAGCTCCTTTCATTCAGTCAGTAGCTTCAGTCATTTCTGGACGTTTTTCAATGGCAAAAATCAATGAATATTGTAAATGCACAAACAGTAATTTCTCCGCATTGCAACGTGCAATTCTGAAATTTTTTGCTTTTTCCTGCTCCTCTTAGCATGATAAAGAAGATTCAAAGAGAGTGAGATGCCAGCTCCTTTCATTCAGTCAGTAGCTTCAAACATTTCTGGTATAAACATTTCTGGAAGTTTTTCAATGGCAAAAATCAATGAATATTGTAAATGCACAAACAGTAATATCTCCACATTGCAAGGTGCAATTCTGAAATTTTTTGCTTTTTCCTGCTAATCCTAGCATGATAAAGAAGATTCAAATAGAGTGAGATGCCAGCTCCTTTCATTCAGTCAGTAGCTTCAAACATTTCTGGACGTTTTTCAATGGCAAAATTCAATGAATATTGTAAATGCACAAACAGTAATATCTCCACATTGCAAGGTGCAATTCTGAAATTTTTTGCTTTTTCCTGCTAATCCTAGCATGATAAAGAAGATTCAAAGAGAGTGAGATGCCAGCTCCTTTCATTCAGTCAGTAGCTTCAATCATTTCTGGTATATGAATAACATGATGTTTTTCAATGGCAAAAATCAATGAATATTGTAAATGCACAAACAGTAATTTCTCCGCATTGCAAGGTGCAATTCTGAAATTTTTTGCTTTTTCCTGCTCCTCTTAGCATGATAAAGAAGATTCAAAGAGCGTGAGATGCCAGCTCCTTTCATTCAGTCAGTAGCTTCAATCATTTCTGGATGTTTTTCAATGGCAAAAATCAATGAATATTGTAAATGCACAAACAGTAATTTCTCCGCATTGCAAGGTGCAATTCTGAAATTTTTTGCTTTTTCCTGCTCCTCTTAGCATGATAAAGAAGATTCAAAGAGAGTGAGATGCCAGCTCCTTTCATTCAGTCAGTAGCTTCAGTCATTTCTGGACGTTTTTCAATGGCAAAAATCAATGAATATTGTAAATGCACAAACAGTAATTTCTCCGCATTGCAACGTGCAATTCTGAAATTTTTTGCTTTTTCCTGCTCCTCTTAGCATGATAAAGAAGATTCAAAGAGAGTGAGATGCCAGCTCCTTTCATTCAGTCAGTAGCTTCAAACATTTCTGGTATAAACATTTCTGGACGTTTTTCAATGGCAAAAATCAATGAATATTGTAAATGCACAAACAGTAATATCTCCACATTGCAAGGTGCAATTCTGAAATTTTTTGCTTTTTCCTGCTAATCCTAGCATGATAAAGAAGATTCAAATAGAGTGAGATGCCAGCTCCTTTCATTCAGTCAGTAGCTTCAAACATTTCTGGACGTTTTTCAATGGCAAAATTCAATGAATATTGTAAATGCACAAACAGTAATATCTCCACATTGCAAGGTGCAATTCTGAAATTTTTTGCTTTTTCCTGCTAATCCTAGCATGATAAAGAAGATTCAAAGAGAGTGAGATGCCAGCTCCTTTCATTCAGTCAGTAGCTTCAAACATTTCTGGACGTTTTTCAATGGCAAAAATCAATGAATATTGTAAATGCACAAACAGTAATTTCTCCGCATTGCAAGGTGCAATTCTGAAATTTTTTGCTTTTTCCTGCTCCTCTTAGCATGATAAAGAAGATTCAAAGAGAGTGAGATGCCAGCTCCTTTCATTCAGTCAGTAGCTTCAATCATTTCTGGACGTTTTTCAATGGCAAAAATCAATGAATATTGTAAATGCACAAACAGTAATTTCTCCGCATTGCAAGGTGCAATTCTGAAATTTTTTGCTTTTTCCTGCTCCTCTTAGCATGATAAAGAAGATTCAAAGAGAGTGAGATGCCAGCTCCTTTCATTCAGTCAGTAGCTTCAATCATTTCTGGACGTTTTTCAATGGCAAAAATCAATGAATATTGTAAATGCACAAACAGTAATTTCTCCGCATTGCAAGGTGCAATTCTGAAATTTTTTGCTTTTTCCTGCTCCTCTTAGCATGATAAAGAAGATTCAAAGAGAGTGAGATGCCAGCTCCTTTCATTCAGTCAGTAGCTTCAATCATTTCTGGTATATGAATAACATGATGTTTTTCAATGGCAAAAATCAATGAATATTGTAAATGCACAAACAGTAATTTCTCCGCATTGCAAGGTGCAATTCTGAAATTTTTTGCTTTTTCCTGCTCCTCTTAGCATGATAAAGAAGATTCAAAGAGCGTGAGATGCCAGCTCCTTTCATTCAGTCAGTAGCTTCAATCATTTCTGGATGTTTTTCAATGGCAAAAATCAATGAATATTGTAAATGCACAAACAGTAATTTCTCCGCATTGCAAGGTGCAATTCTGAAATTTTTTGCTTTTTCCTGCTCCTCTTAGCATGATAAAGAAGATTCAAAGAGAGTGAGATGCCAGCTCCTTTCATTCAGTCAGTAGCTTCAGTCATTTCTGGACGTTTTTCAATGGCAAAAATCAATGAATATTGTAAATGCACAAACAGTAATTTCTCCGCATTGCAACGTGCAATTCTGAAATTTTTTGCTTTTTCCTGCTCCTCTTAGCATGATAAAGAAGATTCAAAGAGAGTGAGATGCCAGCTCCTTTCATTCAGTCAGTAGCTTCAAACATTTCTGGTATAAACATTTCTGGACGTTTTTCAATGGCAAAAATCAATGAATATTGTAAATGCACAAACAGTAATATCTCCACATTGCAAGGTGCAATTCTGAAATTTTTTGCTTTTTCCTGCTAATCCTAGCATGATAAAGAAGATTCAAATAGAGTGAGATGCCAGCTCCTTTCATTCAGTCAGTAGCTTCAAACATTTCTGGACGTTTTTCAATGGCAAAATTCAATGAATATTGTAAATGCACAAACAGTAATATCTCCACATTGCAAGGTGCAATTCTGAAATTTTTTGCTTTTTCCTGCTAATCCTAGCATGATAAAGAAGATTCAAAGAGAGTGAGATGCCAGCTCCTTTCATTCAGTCAGTAGCTTCAATCATTTCTGGACGTTTTTCAATGGGAAAAATCAATGAATATTGTAAATGCACAAACAGTAATTTCTCCGCATTGCAAGGTGCAATTCTGAAATTTTTTGCTTTTTCCTGCTCCTCTTAGCATGATAAAGAAGATTCAAAGAGAGTGAGATGCCAGCTCCTTTCATTCAGTCAGTAGCTTCAATCATTTCTGGACGTTTTTCAATGGCAAAAATCAATGAATATTGTAAATGCACAAACAGTAATTTCTCCGCATTGCAAGGTGCAATTCTGAAATTTTTTGCTTTTTCCTGCTCCTCTTAGCATGATAAAGAAGATTCAAAGAGAGTGAGATGCCAGCTCCTTTCATTCAGTCAGTAGCTTCAATCATTTCTGGTATATGAATAACATGATGTTTTTCAATGGCAAAAATCAATGAATATTGTAAATGCACAAACAGTAATTTCTCCGCATTGCAAGGTGCAATTCTGAAATTTTTTGCTTTTTCCTGCTCCTCTTAGCATGATAAAGAAGATTCAAAGAGAGTGAGATGCCAGCTCCTTTCATTCAGTCAGTAGCTTCAATCATTTCTGGACGTTTTTCAATGGCAAAAATCAATGAATATTGTAAATGCACAAACAGTAATTTCTCCGCATTGCAAGGTGCAATTCTGAAATTTTTTGCTTTTTCCTGCTCCTCTTAGCATGATAAAGAAGATTCTAAGAGAGTGAGATGCCAGCTCCTTTCATTCAGTCAGTAGCTTCAATCATTTCTGGACGTTTTTCAATGGCAAAAATCAATGAATATTGTAAATGCACAAACAGTAATTTCTCCGCATTGCAAGGTGCAATTCTGAATTTTTTTGCTTTTTCCTGATCCTCTTAGCATGATAAAGAAGATTCAAAGAGAGTGAGATGCCAGTTCCTTTCATTCAGTCAGTAGCTTCAATCATTTCTGGTATATGAATAACATGATGTTTTTCAATGGCAAAAATCAATGAATATTGTAAATGCACAAACAGTAATTTCTCCGCATTGCAAGGTGCAATTCTGAAATTTTTTGCTTTTTCCTGCTCCTCTTAGCATGATAAAGAAGATTCAAAGAGAGTGAGATGCCAGCTCCTTTCATTCAGTCAGTAGCTTCAATCATTTCTGGATGTTTTTCAATGGCAAAAATCAATGAATATTGTAAATGCACAAACAGTAATTTCTCCGCATTGCAAGGTGCAATTCTGAAATTTTTTGCTTTTTCCTGCTCCTCTTAGCATGATAAAGAAGATTCAAAGAGAGTGAGATGCCAGCTCCTTTCATTCAGTCAGTAGCTTCAGTCATTTCTGGACGTTTTTCAATGGCAAAAATCAATGAATATTGTAAATGCACAAACAGTAATTTCTCCGCATTGCAAGGTGCAATTCTGAAATTTTTTGCTTTTTCCTGCTCCTCTTAGCATGATAAAGAAGATTCAAAGAGAGTGAGATGCCAGCTCCTTTCATTCAGTCAGTAGCTTCAAACATTTCTGGTATAAACATTTCTGGACGTTTTTCAATGGCAAAAATCAATGAATATTGTAAATGCACAAACAGTAATATCTCCACATTGCAAGGTGCAATTCTGAAATTTTTTGCTTTTTCCTGCTAATCCTAGCATGATAAAGAAGATTCAAATAGAGTGAGATGCCAGCTCCTTTCATTCAGTCAGTAGCTTCAAACATTTCTGGACGTTTTTCAATGGCAAAATTCAATGAATATTGTAAATGCACAAACAGTAATATCTCCACATTGCAAGGTGCAATTCTGAAATTTTTTGCTTTTTCCTGCTAATCCTAGCATGATAAAGAAGATTCAAAGAGAGTGAGATGCCAGCTCCTTTCATTCAGTCAGTAGCTTCAATCATTTCTGGACGTTTTTCAATGGCAAAAATCAATGAATATTGTAAATGCACAAACAGTAATTTCTCCGCATTGCAAGGTGCAATTCTGAAATTTTTTGCTTTTTCCTGCTCCTCTTAGCATGATAAAGAAGATTCAAAGAGAGTGAGATGCCAGCTCCTTTCATTCAGTCAGTAGCTTCAATCATTTCTGGACGTTTTTCAATGGCAAAAATCAATGAATATTGTAAATGCACAAACAGTAATTTCTCCGCATTGCAAGGTGCAATTCTGAAATTTTTTGCTTTTTCCTGCTCCTCTTAGCATGATAAAGAAGATTCAAAGAGAGTGAGATGCCAGCTCCTTTCATTCAGTCAGTAGCTTCAATCATTTCTGGTATATGAATAACATGATGTTTTTCAATGGCAAAAATCAATGAATATTGTAAATGCACAAACAGTAATTTCTCCGCATTGCAAGGTGCAATTCTGAAATTTTTTGCTTTTTCCTGCTCCTCTTAGCATGATAAAGAAGATTCAAAGAGAGTGAGATGCCAGCTCCTTTCATTCAGTCAGTAGCTTCAATCATTTCTGGACGTTTTTCAATGGCAAAAATCAATGAATATTGTAAATGCACAAACAGTAATTTCTCCGAATTGCAAGGTGCAATTCTGAAATTTTTTGCTTTTTCCTGCTCCTCTTAGCATGATAAAGAAGATTCAAAGAGAGTGAGATGCCAGCTCCTTTCATTCAGTCAGTAGCTTCAGTCATTTCTGGACGTTTTTCAATGGCAAAAATCAATGAATATTGTAAATGCACAAACAGTAATTTCTCCGCATTGCAAGGTGCAATTCTGAAATTTTTTGCTTTTTCCTGCTCCTCTTAGCATGATAAAGAAGATTCAAAGAGAGTGAGATGCCAGCTCCTTTCATTCAGTCAGTAGCTTCAATCATTTCTGGACGTTTTTCAATGGCAAAAATCAATGAATATTGTAAATGCACAAACAGTAATTTCTCCGCATTGCAAGGTGCAATTCTGAAATTTTTTGCTTTTTCCTGCTCCTCTTAGCATGATAAAGAAGATTCAAAGAGAGTGAGATGCCAGCTCCTTTCATTCAGTCAGTAGCTTCAATCATTTCTGGACGTTTTTCAATGGCAAAAATCAATGAATATTGTAAATGCACAAACAGTAATTTCTCCGCATTGCAAATTGCAATTCTGAAATTTTTTGCTTTTTCCTGCTCCTCTTAGCATGATAAAGAAGATTCAAAGAGAGTGAGATGCCAGCTCCTTTCATTCAGTCAGTAGCTTCAATCATTTCTGGACGTTTTTCAATGGCAAAAATCAATGAATATTGTAAATGCACAAACAGTAATTTCTCCGCATTGCAAGGTGCAATTCTGAAATTTTTTGCTTTTTCCTGCTCCTCTTAGCATGATAAAGAAGATTCAAAGAGAATGAGATGCCAGCTCCTTTCATTCAGTCAGTAGCTTCAATCATTTCTGGTATATGAATAACATGATGTTTTTCAATGGCAAAAATCAATGAATATTGTAAATGCACAAACAGTAATTTCTCCGCATTGCAAGGTGCAATTCTGAAATTTTTTGCTTTTTCCTGCTCCTCTTAGCATGATAAAGAAGATTCAAAGAGAGTGAGATGCCAGCTCCTTTCATTCAGTCAGTAGCTTCAATCATTTCTGGATGTTTTTCAATGGCAAAAATCAATGAATATTGTAAATGCACAAACAGTAATTTCTCCGCATTGCAAGTTGCAATTCTGAAATTTTTTGCTTTTTCCTGCTCCTCTTAGCATGATAAAGAAGATTCAGAGAGTGAGATGCCAGCTCCTTTCATTCAGTCAGTAGCTTCAGTCATTTCTGGACGTTTTTCAATGGCATAAATCAATGAATATTGTAAATGCACAAACAGTAATTTCTCCGCATTGCAAGGTGCAATTCTGAAATTTTTTGCTTTTTCCTGCTCCTCTTAGCATGATAAAGAAGATTCAAAGAGAGTGAGATGCCAGCTCCTTTCATTCAGTCAGTAGCTTCAAACATTTCTGGTATAAACATTTCTGGACGTTTTTCAATGGCAAAAATCAATGAATATTGTAAATGCACAAACAGTAATATCTCCACATTGCAAGGTGCAATTATGAAATTTTTTGCTTTTTCCTGCTCCTCTTAGCATGATAAAGAAGATTCAAAGAGAGTGAGATGCCAGCTCCTTTCATTCAGTCAGTAGCTTCAATCATTTCTGGACGTTTTTCAATGGCAAAAATCAATGAATATTGTAAATGCACAAACAGTAATTTCTCCGCATTGCAAATTGCAATTCTGAAATTTTTTGCTTTTTCCTGCTCCTCTTAGCATGATAAAGAAGATTCAAAGAGAATGAGATGCCAGCTCCTTTCATTCAGTCAGTAGCTTCAATCATTTCTGGTATATGAATAACATGATGTTTTTCAATGGCAAAAATCAATGAATATTGTAAATGCACAAACAGTAATTTCTCCGCATTGCAAGGTGCAATTCTGAAATTTTTTGCTTTTTCCTGCTCCTCTTAGCATGATAAAGAAGATTCAAAGAGAGTGAGATGCCAGCTCCTTTCATTCAGTCAGTAGCTTCAATCATTTCTGGATGTTTTTCAATGGCAAAAATCAATGAATATTGTAAATGCACAAACAGTAATTTCTCCGCATTGCAAGGTGCAATTCTGAAATTTTTTGCTTTTTCCTGCTCCTCTTAGCATGATAAAGAAGATTCAGAGAGTGAGATGCCAGCTCCTTTCATTTAGTCAGTAGCTTCAGTCATTTCTGGACGTTTTTCAATGGCAAAAATCAATGAATATTGTAAATGCACAAACAGTAATTTCTCCGCATTGCAAGGTGCAATTCTGAAATTTTTTGCTTTTTCCTGCTCCTCTTAGCATGATAAAGAAGATTCAAAGAGAGTGAGATGCCAGCTCCTTTCATTCAGTCAGTAGCTTCAAACATTTCTGGTATAAACATTTCTGGACGTTTTTCAATGGCAAAAATCAATGAATATTGTAAATGCACAAACAGTAATATCTCCACATTGCAAGGTGCAATTATGAAATTTTTTGCTTTTTCCTGCTCCTCTTAGCATGATAAAGAAGATTCAAAGAGAGTGAGATGCCAGCTCCTTTCATTCAGTCAGTAGCTTCAATCATTTCTGGACGTTTTTCAATGGCAAAAATCAATGAATATTGTAAATGCACAAACAGTAATTTCTCCGCATTGCAAGGTGCAATTCTGAAATTTTTTGCTTTTTCCTGCTCCTCTTAGCATGATAAAGAAGATTCAAAGAGAGTGAGATGCCAGCTCCTTTCATTCAGTCAGTAGCTTCAATCATTTCTGGTATATGAATAACATGATGTTTTTCAATGGCAAAAATCAATGAATATTGTAAATGCACAAACAGTAATTTCTCCGCATTGCAAGGTGCAATTCTGAAATTTTTTGTTTTTTCCTGCTCCTCTTAGCATGATAAAGAAGATTCAAAGAGAGTGAGATGCCAGCTCTTTTCATTCAGTCAGTAGCTTCAATCATTTCTGGACGTTTTTCAATGGCAAAAATCAATGAATATTGTAAATGCACAAACAGTAATTTCTCCGCATTGCAAGGTGCAATTCTGAAATTTTTTGCTTTTTCCTGCTCCTCTTAGCATGATAAAGAAGATTCAAAGAGAGTGAGATGCCAGCTCCTTTCATTCAGTCAGTAGCTTCAGTCATTTCTGGACGTTTTTCAATGGCAAAAATCAATGAATATTGTAAATGCACAAACAGTAATTTCTCCGCATTGCAAGGTGCAATTCTGAAATTCTTTGCTTTTTCCTGCTCCTCTTAGCATGATAAAGAAGATTCAAAGAGAGTGAGATGCCAGCTCCTTTCATTCAGTCAGTAGCTTCAAACATTTCTGGTATAAACATTTCTGGACGTTTTTCAATGGCAAAAATCAATGAATATTGTAAATGCACAAACAGTAATATCTCCACATTGCAAGGTGCAATTCTGAAATTTTTTGCTTTTTCCTGCTAATCCTAGCATGATAAAGAAGATTCAAATAGAGTGAGATGCCAGCTCCTTTCATTCAGTCAGTAGCTTCAAACATTTCTGGACGTTTTTCAATGGCAAAAATCAATGAATATTGTAAATGCACAAACAGTAATATCTCCACATTGCAAGGTTCAATTCTGAAATTTTTTGCTTTTTCCTGCTAATCCTAGCATGATAAAGAAGATTCAAAGAGAATGAGATGCCAGCTCCTTTCATTCAGTCAGTAGCTTCAAACATTTCTGGTATATGAATAACATGATGTTTTTCAATGGCAAAAATCAATGAATATTGTAAATGCACAAACAGTAATATCTCCATATTGCAATTTGCAATTCTGAAATTTTTTGCTTTTTCCTGCTAATCCTAGCATGATAAAGAAGATTCAAAGAGAGTGAGATGCCAGCTCCTTTCATTCAGTCAGTAGCTTCAAACATTTCTGGACGTTTTTCAATGGCAAAAATCAATGAATATTGTAAATGCACAAACAGTAATATCTCCACATTGCAAGGTGCAATTCTGAAATTTTTTGCTTTTTCCTGCTACTCCTAGCATGATAAAGAAGATTCAAAGAGAGTGAGATGCCAGCTCCTTTCATTCAGTCAGTAGCTTCAAACATTTCTGGACGTTTTTCAATGGCAAAAATCAATGAATATTGTAAATGCACAAACAGTAATATCTCCACATTGCAAGGTGCAATTCTGAAATTTTTTGCTTTTTCCTGCTAATCCTAGCATGATAAAGAAGATTCAAAGAGAGTGAGATGCCAGCTCCTTTCATTCAGTCAGTAGCTTCAAACATTTCTGGACGTTTTTCAATGGCAAAAATCTATGAATATTGTAAATGCACAAACAGTAATTTCTCCGCATTGCAAGGTGCAATTCTGAAATTTTTTGCTTTTTCCTGCTCCTCTTAGCATGATAAAGATTCAAAGAGAGTGAGATGCCAGCTCCTTTCATTCAGTCAGTAGCTTCAATCATTTCTGGACGTTTTTCAATGGCAAAAATCAATGAATATTGTAAATGCACAAGCAGTAATTTCTCCGCATTGCAAGGTGCAATTCTGAAATTTTTTGCTTTTTCCTGCTCCTCTTAGCATGATAAAGAAGATTCAAAGAGAGTGAGATGCCAGCTCCTTTCATTCAGTCAGTAGCTTCAATCATTTCTGGACGTTTTTCAATGGCAAAAATCAATGAATATTGTAAATGCACAAACAGTAATTTCTCCGCATTGCAAGGTGCAATTCTGAAATTTTTTGCTTTTTCCTGCTCCTCTTAGCATGAAAAAGAAGATTCAAAGAGAATGAGATGCCCGCTCCTTTCATTCAGTCAGTAGCTTCAATCATTTCTGGACGTTTTTCAATGGCAAAAATCAATGAATATTGTAAATGCACAAACAGTAATTTCTCCGCATTGCAAGGTGCAATTCTGAAATTTTTTGCTTTTTCCTGCTCCTTTTAGCATGATAAAGAAGATTCAAAGAGAGTGAGATGCCAGCTCCTTTCATTCAGTCAGTAGCTTCAAACATTTCTGGTATATGAATAACATGATGTTTTTCAATGGCAAAAATCAATGAATATTGTAAATGCACAAACAGTAATTTCTCCGCATTGCAAGGTGCAATTCTGAAATTTTTTGCTTTTTCCTGCTCCTCTTAGCATGATAAAGAAGATTCAAAGAGAGTGAGATGCCAGCTCCTTTCATTCAGTCAGTAGCTTCAATCTTTTCTGGACGTTTTTCAATGGCAAAAATCAATGAATATTGTAAATGCACAAACAGTAATTTCTCCGCATTGCAAGGTGCAATTCTGAAATTTTTTGCTTTTTCCTGCTCCTCTTAGCATGATAAAGAAGATTCAAAGAGAGTGAGATGCCAGCTCCTTTCATTCAGTCAGTAGCTTCAATCATTTCTGGACGTTTTTCAATGGCAAAAATCAATGAATATTGTAAATGCACAAACAGTAATTTCTCCGCATTGCAAGGTGCAATTCTGAAATTTTTTGCTTTTTCCTGCTCCTCTTAGCATGATAAAGAAGATTCAAAGAGAGTGAGATGCCAGCTCCTTTCATTCAGTCAGTAGCTTCAATCATTTCTGGTATATGAATAACATGATGTTTTTCAATGGCAAAAATCAATGAATATTGTAAATGCACAAACAGTAATTTCTCCGCATTGCAAGGTGCAATTCTGAAATTTTTTGCTTTTTCCTGCTCCTCTTAGCATGATAAAGAAGATTCAAAGAGAGTGAGATGCCAGCTCCTTTCATTCAGTCAGTAGCTTCAATCATTTCTGGACGTTTTTCAATGGCAAAAATCAATGAATATTGTAAATGCACAAACAGTAATTTCTCCGAATTGCAAGGTGCAATTCTGAAATTTTTTGCTTTTTCCTGCTCCTCTTAGCATGATAAAGAAGATTCAAAGAGAGTGAGATGCCAGCTCCTTTCATTCAGTCAGTAGCTTCAGTCATTTCTGGACGTTTTTCAATGGCAAAAATCAATGAATATTGTAAATGCACAAACAGTAATTTCTCCGCATTGCAAGGTGCAATTCTGAAATTTTTTGCTTTTTCCTGCTCCTCTTAGCATGATAAAGAAGATTCAAAGAGAGTGAGATGCCAGCTCCTTTCATTCAGTCAGTAGCTTCAATCATTTCTGGACGTTTTTCAATGGCAAAAATCAATGAATATTGTAAATGCACAAACAGTAATTTCTCCGCATTGCAAGGTGCAATTCTGAAATTTTTTGCTTTTTCCTGCTCCTCTTAGCATGATAAAGAAGATTCAAAGAGAGTGAGATGCCAGCTCCTTTCATTCAGTCAGTAGCTTCAATCATTTCTGGACGTTTTTCAATGGCAAAAATCAATGAATATTGTAAATGCACAAACAGTAATTTCTCCGCATTGCAAATTGCAATTCTGAAATTTTTTGCTTTTTCCTGCTCCTCTTAGCATGATAAAGAAGATTCAAAGAGAGTGAGATGCCAGCTCCTTTCATTCAGTCAGTAGCTTCAATCATTTCTGGACGTTTTTCAATGGCAAAAATCAATGAATATTGTAAATGCACAAACAGTAATTTCTCCGCATTGCAAGGTGCAATTCTGAAATTTTTTGCTTTTTCCTGCTCCTCTTAGCATGATAAAGAAGATTCAAAGAGAATGAGATGCCAGCTCCTTTCATTCAGTCAGTAGCTTCAATCATTTCTGGTATATGAATAACATGATGTTTTTCAATGGCAAAAATCAATGAATATTGTAAATGCACAAACAGTAATTTCTCCGCATTGCAAGGTGCAATTCTGAAATTTTTTGCTTTTTCCTGCTCCTCTTAGCATGATAAAGAAGATTCAAAGAGAGTGAGATGCCAGCTCCTTTCATTCAGTCAGTAGCTTCAATCATTTCTGGATGTTTTTCAATGGCAAAAATCAATGAATATTGTAAATGCACAAACAGTAATTTCTCCGCATTGCAAGGTGCAATTCTGAAATTTTTTGCTTTTTCCTGCTCCTCTTAGCATGATAAAGAAGATTCAGAGAGTGAGATGCCAGCTCCTTTCATTCAGTCAGTAGCTTCAGTCATTTCTGGACGTTTTTCAATGGCAAAAATCAATGAATATTGTAAATGCACAAACAGTAATTTCTCCGCATTGCAAGGTGCAATTCTGAAATTTTTTGCTTTTTCCTGCTCCTCTTAGCATGATAAAGAAGATTCAAAGAGAGTGAGATGCCAGCTCCTTTCATGCAGTCAGTAGCTTCAAACATTTCTGGTATAAACATTTCTGGACGTTTTTCAATGGCAAAAATCAATGAATATTGTAAATGCACAAACAGTAATATCTCCACATTGCAAGGTGCAATTCTGAAATTTTTTGCTTTTTCCTGCTCCTCTTAGCATGATAAAGAAGATTCAAAGAGAGTGAGATGCCAGCTCCTTTCATTCAGTCAGTAGCTTCAATCATTTCTGGACGTTTTTCAATGGCAAAAATCAATGAATATTGTAAATGCACAAACAGTAATTTCTCCGCATTGCAAGGTGCAATTCTGAAATTTTTTGCTTTTTCCTGCTCCTCTTAGCATGATAAAGAAGATTCAAAGAGAGTGAGATGCCAGCTCCTTTCATTCAGTCAGTAGCTTCAATCATTTCTGGTATATGAATAACATGATGTTTTTCAATGGCAAAAATCAATGAATATTGTAAATGCACAAACAGTAATTTCTCCGCATTGCAAGGTGCAATTCTGAAATTTTTTGCTTTTTCCTGCTCCTCTTAGCATGATAAAGAAGATTCAAAGAGAGTGAGATGCCAGCTCTTTTCATTCAGTCAGTAGCTTCAATCATTTCTGGACGTTTTTCAATGGCAAAAATCAATGAATATTGTAAATGCACAAACAGTAATTTCTCCGCATTGCAAGGTGCAATTCTGAAATTTTTTGCTTTTTCCTGCTCCTCTTAGCATGATAAAGAAGATTCAAAGAGAGTGAGATGCCAGCTCCTTTCATTCAGTCAGTAGCTTCAGTCATTTCTGGACGTTTTTCAATGGCAAAAATCAATGAATATTGTAAATGCACAAACAGTAATTTCTCCGCATTGCAAGGTGCAATTCTGAAATTCTTTGCTTTTTCCTGCTCCTCTTAGCATGATAAAGAAGATTCAAAGAGAGTGAGATGCCAGCTCCTTTCATTCAGTCAGTAGCTTCAAACATTTCTGGTATAAACATTTCTGGACGTTTTTCAATGGCAAAAATCAATGAATATTGTAAATGCACAAACAGTAATATCTCCACATTGCAAGGTGCAATTCTGAAATTTTTTGCTTTTTCCTGCTAATCCTAGCATGATAAAGAAGATTCAAATAGAGTGAGATGCCAGCTCCTTTCATTCAGTCAGTAGCTTCAAACATTTCTGGACGTTTTTCAATGGCAAAAATCAATGAATATTGTAAATGCACAAACAGTAATATCTCCACATTGCAAGGTTCAATTCTGAAATTTTTTGCTTTTTCCTGCTAATCCTAGCATGATAAAGAAGATTCAAAGAGAATGAGATGCCAGCTCCTTTCATTCAGTCAGTAGCTTCAAACATTTCTGGTATATGAATAACATGATGTTTTTCAATGGCAAAAATCAATGAATATTGTAAATGCACAAACAGTAATATCTCCATATTGCAAGGTGCAATTCTGAAATTTTTTGCTTTTTCCTGCTAATCCTAGCATGATAAAGAAGATTCAAAGAGAGTGAGATGCCAGCTCCTTTCATTCAGTCAGTAGCTTCAAACATTTCTGGACGTTTTTCAATGGCAAAAATCAATGAATATTGTAAATGCACAAACAGTAATATCTCCACATTGCAAGGTGCAATTCTGAAATTTTTTGCTTTTTCCTGCTACTCCTAGCATGATAAAGAAGATTCAAAGAGAGTGAGATGCCAGCTCCTTTCATTCAGTCAGTAGCTTCAAACATTTCTGGACGTTTTTCAATGGCAAAAATCAATGAATATTGTAAATGCACAAACAGTAATATCTCCACATTGCAAGGTGCAATTCTGAAATTTTTTGCTTTTTCCTGCTAATCCTAGCATGATAAAGAAGATTCAAAGAGAGTGAGATGCCAGCTCCTTTCATTCAGTCAGTAGCTTCAAACATTTCTGGACGTTTTTCAATGGCAAAAATCTATGAATATTGTAAATGCACAAACAGTAATTTCTCCGCATTGCAAGGTGCAATTCTGAAATTTTTTGCTTTTTCCTGCTCCTCTTAGCATGATAAAGAAGATTCAAAGAGAATGAGATGCCAGCTCCTTTCATTCAGTCAGTAGCTTCAATCATTTCTGGTATATGAATAACATGATGTTTTTCAATGGCAAAAATCAATGAATATTGTAAATGCACAAACAGTAATTTCTCCGCATTGCAAGGTGCAATTCTGAAATTTTTTGCTTTTTCCTGCTCCTCTTAGCATGATAAAGAAGATTCAAAGAGAGTGAGATGCCAGCTCCTTTCATTCAGTCAGTAGCTTCAATCATTTCTGGATGTTTTTCAATGGCAAAAATCAATGAATATTGTAAATGCACAAACAGTAATTTCTCCGCATTGCAAGGTGCAATTCTGAAATTTTTTGCTTTTTCCTGCTCCTCTTAGCATGATAAAGAAGATTCAGAGAGTGAGATGCCAGCTCCTTTCATTCAGTCAGTAGCTTCAGTCATTTCTGGACGTTTTTCAATGGCAAAAATCAATGAATATTGTAAATGCACAAACAGTAATTTCTCCGCATTGCAAGGTGCAATTCTGAAATTTTTTGCTTTTTCCTGCTCCTCTTAGCATGATAAAGAAGATTCAAAGAGAGTGAGATGCCAGCTCCTTTCATTCAGTCAGTAGCTTCAAACATTTCTGGTATAAACATTTCTGGACGTTTTTCAATGGCAAAAATCAATGAATATTGTAAATGCACAAACAGTAATATCTCCACATTGCAAGGTGCAATTATGAAATTTTTTGCTTTTTCCTGCTCCTCTTAGCATGATAAAGAAGATTCAAAGAGAGTGAGATGCCAGCTCCTTTCATTCAGTCAGTAGCTTCAATCATTTCTGGACGTTTTTCAATGGCAAAAATCAATGAATATTGTAAATGCACAAACAGTAATTTCTCCGCATTGCAAATTGCAATTCTGAAATTTTTTGCTTTTTCCTGCTCCTCTTAGCATGATAAAGAAGATTCAAAGAGAATGAGATGCCAGCTCCTTTCATTCAGTCAGTAGCTTCAATCATTTCTGGTATATGAATAACATGATGTTTTTCAATGGCAAAAATCAATGAATATTGTAAATGCACAAACAGTAATTTCTCCGCATTGCAAGGTGCAATTCTGAAATTTTTTGCTTTTTCCTGCTCCTCTTAGCATGATAAAGAAGATTCAAAGAGAGTGAGATGCCAGCTCCTTTCATTCAGTCAGTAGCTTCAATCATTTCTGGATGTTTTTCAATGGCAAAAATCAATGAATATTGTAAATGCACAAACAGTAATTTCTCCGCATTGCAAGGTGCAATTCTGAAATTTTTTGCTTTTTCCTGCTCCTCTTAGCATGATAAAGAAGATTCAGAGAGTGAGATGCCAGCTCCTTTCATTCAGTCAGTAGCTTCAGTCATTTCTGGACGTTTTTCAATGGCAAAAATCAATGAATATTGTAAATGCACAAACAGTAATTTCTCCGCATTGCAAGGTGCAATTCTGAAATTTTTTGCTTTTTCCTGCTCCTCTTAGCATGATAAAGAAGATTCAAAGAGAGTGAGATGCCAGCTCCTTTCATTCAGTCAGTAGCTTCAAACATTTCTGGTATAAACATTTCTGGACGTTTTTCAATGGCAAAAATCAATGAATATTGTAAATGCACAAACAGTAATATCTCCACATTGCAAGGTGCAATTATGAAATTTTTTGCTTTTTCCTGCTCCTCTTAGCATGATAAAGAAGATTCAAAGAGAGTGAGATGCCAGCTCCTTTCATTCAGTCAGTAGCTTCAATCATTTCTGGACGTTTTTCAATGGCAAAAATCAATGAATATTGTAAATGCACAAACAGTAATTTCTCCGCATTGCAAGGTGCAATTCTGAAATTTTTTGCTTTTTCCTGCTCCTCTTAGCATGATAAAGAAGATTCAAAGAGAGTGAGATGCCAGCTCCTTTCATTCAGTCAGTAGCTTCAATCATTTCTGGTATATGAATAACATGATGTTTTTCAATGGCAAAAATCAATGAATATTGTAAATGCACAAACAGTAATTTCTCCGCATTGCAAGGTGCAATTCTGAAATTTTTTGCTTTTTCCTGCTCCTCTTAGCATGATAAAGAAGATTCAAAGAGCGTGAGATGCCAGCTCTTTTCATTCAGTCAGTAGCTTCAATCATTTCTGGACGTTTTTCAATGGCAAAAATCAATGAATATTGTAAATGCACAAACAGTAATTTCTCCGCATTGCAAGGTGCAATTCTGAAATTTTTTGCTTTTTCCTGCTCCTCTTAGCATGATAAAGAAGATTCAAAGAGAGTGAGATGCCAGCTCCTTTCATTCAGTCAGTAGCTTCAGTCATTTCTGGACGTTTTTCAATGGCAAAAATCAATGAATATTGTAAATGCACAAACAGTAATTTCTCCGCATTGCAAGGTGCAATTCTGAAATTCTTTGCTTTTTCCTGCTTCTCTTAGCATGATAAAGAAGATTCAAAGAGAGTGAGATGCCAGCTCCTTTCATTCAGTCAGTAGCTTCAAACATTTCTGGTATAAACATTTCTGGACGTTTTTCAATGGCAAAAATCAATGAATATTGTAAATGCACAAACAGTAATATCTCCACATTGCAAGGTGCAATTCTGAAATTTTTTGCTTTTTCCTGCTAATCCTAGCATGATAAAGAAGATTCAAATAGAGTGAGATGCCAGCTCCTTTCATTCAGTCAGTAGCTTCAAACATTTCTGGACGTTTTTCAATGGCAAAAATCAATGAATATTGTAAATGCACAAACAGTAATATCTCCACATTGCAAGGTTCAATTCTGAAATTTTTTGCTTTTTCCTGCTAATCCTAGCATGATAAAGAAGATTCAAAGAGAATGAGATGCCAGCTCCTTTCATTCAGTCAGTAGCTTCAAACATTTCTGGTATATGAATAACATGATGTTTTTCAATGGCAAAAATCAATGAATATTGTAAATGCACAAACAGTAATTTCTCCGCATTGCAAGGTGCAATTCTGAAATTTTTTGCTTTTTCCTGCTCCTCTTAGCATGATAAAGAAGATTCAAAGAGAGTGAGATGCCAGCTCTTTTCATTCAGTCAGTAGCTTCAATCATTTCTGGACGTTTTTCAATGGCAAAAATCAATGAATATTGTAAATGCACAAACAGTAATTTCTCCGCATTGCAAGGTGCAATTCTGAAATTTTTTGCTTTTTCCTGCTCCTCTTAGCATGATAAAGAAGATTCAAAGAGAGTGAGATGCCAGCTCCTTTCATTCAGTCAGTAGCTTCAGTCATTTCTGGACGTTTTTCAATGGCAAAAATCAATGAATATTGTAAATGCACAAACAGTAATTTCTCCGCATTGCAAGGTGCAATTCTGAAATTCTTTGCTTTTTCCTGCTCCTCTTAGCATGATAAAGAAGATTCAAAGAGAGTGAGATGCCAGCTCCTTTCATTCAGTCAGTAGCTTCAAACATTTCTGGTATAAACATTTCTGGACGTTTTTCAATGGCAAAAATCAATGAATATTGTAAATGCACAAACAGTAATATCTCCACATTGCAAGGTGCAATTCTGAAATTTTTTGCTTTTTCCTGCTAATCCTAGCATGATAAAGAAGATTCAAATAGAGTGAGATGCCAGCTCCTTTCATTCAGTCAGTAGCTTCAAACATTTCTGGACGTTTTTCAATGGCAAAAATCAATGAATATTGTAAATGCACAAACAGTAATATCTCCACATTGCAAGGTTCAATTCTGAAATTTTTTGCTTTTTCCTGCTAATCCTAGCATGATAAAGAAGATTCAAAGAGAATGAGATGCCAGCTCCTTTCATTCAGTCAGTAGCTTCAAACATTTCTGGTATATGAATAACATGATGTTTTTCAATGGCAAAAATCAATGAATATTGTAAATGCACAAACAGTAATATCTCCATATTGCAAGGTGCAATTCTGAAATTTTTTGCTTTTTCCTGCTAATCCTAGCATGATAAAGAAGATTCAAAGAGAGTGAGATGCCAGCTCCTTTCATTCAGTCAGTAGCTTCAAACATTTCTGGACGTTTTTCAATGGCAAAAATCAATGAATATTGTAAATGCACAAACAGTAATATCTCCACATTGCAAGGTGCAATTCTGAAATTTTTTGCTTTTTCCTGCTACTCCTAGCATGATAAAGAAGATTCAAAGAGAGTGAGATGCCAGCTCCTTTCATTCAGTCAGTAGCTTCAAACATTTCTGGACGTTTTTCAATGGCAAAAATCAATGAATATTGTAAATGCACAAACAGTAATATCTCCACATTGCAAGGTGCAATTCTGAAATTTTTTGCTTTTTCCTGCTAATCCTAGCATGATAAAGAAGATTCAAAGAGAGTGAGATGCCAGCTCCTTTCATTCAGTCAGTAGCTTCAAACATTTCTGGACGTTTTTCAATGGCAAAAATCTATGAATATTGTAAATGCACAAACAGTAATTTCTCCGCATTGCAAGGTGCAATTCTGAAATTTTTTGCTTTTTCCTGCTCCTCTTAGCATGATAAAGAAGATTCAAAGAGAATGAGATGCCAGCTCCTTTCATTCAGTCAGTAGCTTCAATCATTTCTGGTATATGAATAACATGATGTTTTTCAATGGCAAAAATCAATGAATATTGTAAATGCACAAACAGTAATTTCTCCGCATTGCAAGGTGCAATTCTGAAATTTTTTGCTTTTTCCTGCTCCTCTTAGCATGATAAAGAAGATTCAAAGAGAGTGAGATGCCAGCTCCTTTCATTCAGTCAGTAGCTTCAAACATTTCTGGTATAAACATTTCTGGACGTTTTTCAATGGCAAAAATCAATGAATATTGTAAATGCACAAACAGTAATATCTCCACATTGCAAGGTGCAATTATGAAATTTTTTGCTTTTTCCTGCTCCTCTTAGCATGATAAAGAAGATTCAAAGAGAGTGAGATGCCAGCTCCTTTCATTCAGTCAGTAGCTTCAATCATTTCTGGACGTTTTTCAATGGCAAAAATCAATGAATATTGTAAATGCACAAACAGTAATTTCTCCGCATTGCAAATTGCAATTCTGAAATTTTTTGCTTTTTCCTGCTCCTCTTAGCATGATAAAGAAGATTCAAAGAGAATGAGATGCCAGCTCCTTTCATTCAGTCAGTAGCTTCAATCATTTCTGGTATATGAATAACATGATGTTTTTCAATGGCAAAAATCAATGAATATTGTAAATGCACAAACAGTAATTTCTCCGCATTGCAAGGTGCAATTCTGAAATTTTTTGCTTTTTCCTGCTCCTCTTAGCATGATAAAGAAGATTCAAAGAGAGTGAGATGCCAGCTCCTTTCATTCAGTCAGTAGCTTCAATCATTTCTGGATGTTTTTCAATGGCAAAAATCAATGAATATTGTAAATGCACAAACAGTAATTTCTCCGCATTGCAAGGTGCAATTCTGAAATTTTTTGCTTTTTCCTGCTCCTCTTAGCATGATAAAGAAGATTCAGAGAGTGAGATGCCAGCTCCTTTCATTCAGTCAGTAGCTTCAGTCATTTCTGGACGTTTTTCAATGGCAAAAATCAATGAATATTGTAAATGCACAAACAGTAATTTCTCCGCATTGCAAGGTGCAATTCTGAAATTTTTTGCTTTTTCCTGCTCCTCTTAGCATGATAAAGAAGATTCAAAGAGAGTGAGATGCCAGCTCCTTTCATTCAGTCAGTAGCTTCAAACATTTCTGGTATAAACATTTCTGGACGTTTTTCAATGGCAAAAATCAATGAATATTGTAAATGCACAAACAGTAATATCTCCACATTGCAAGGTGCAATTATGAAATTTTTTGCTTTTTCCTGCTCCTCTTAGCATGATAAAGAAGATTCAAAGAGAGTGAGATGCCAGCTCCTTTCATTCAGTCAGTAGCTTCAATCATTTCTGGACGTTTTTCAATGGCAAAAATCAATGAATATTGTAAATGCACAAACAGTAATTTCTCCGCATTGCAAGGTGCAATTCTGAAATTTTTTGCTTTTTCCTGCTCCTCTTAGCATGATAAAGAAGATTCAAAGAGAGTGAGATGCCAGCTCCTTTCATTCAGTCAGTAGCTTCAATCATTTCTGGTATATGAATAACATGATGTTTTTCAATGGCAAAAATCAATGAATATTGTAAATGCACAAACAGTAATTTCTCCGCATTGCAAGGTGCAATTCTGAAATTTTTTGCTTTTTCCTGCTCCTCTTAGCATGATAAAGAAGATTCAAAGAGCGTGAGATGCCAGCTCTTTTCATTCAGTCAGTAGCTTCAATCATTTCTGGACGTTTTTCAATGGCAAAAATCAATGAATATTGTAAATGCACAAACAGTAATTTCTCCGCATTGCAAGGTGCAATTCTGAAATTTTTTGCTTTTTCCTGCTCCTCTTAGCATGATAAAGAAGATTCAAAGAGAGTGAGATGCCAGCTCCTTTCATTCAGTCAGTAGCTTCAGTCATTTCTGGACGTTTTTCAATGGCAAAAATCAATGAATATTGTAAATGCACAAACAGTAATTTCTCCGCATTGCAAGGTGCAATTCTGAAATTCTTTGCTTTTTCCTGCTCCTCTTAGCATGATAAAGAAGATTCAAAGAGAGTGAGATGCCAGCTCCTTTCATTCAGTCAGTAGCTTCAAACATTTCTGGTATAAACATTTCTGGACGTTTTTCAATGGCAAAAATCAATGAATATTGTAAATGCACAAACAGTAATATCTCCACATTGCAAGGTGCAATTCTGAAATTTTTTGCTTTTTCCTGCTAATCCTAGCATGATAAAGAAGATTCAAATAGAGTGAGATGCCAGCTCCTTTCATTCAGTCAGTAGCTTCAAACATTTCTGGTATATGAATAACATGATGTTTTTCAATGGCAAAAATCAATGAATATTGTAAATGCACAAACAGTAATATCTCCATATTGCAAGGTGCAATTCTGAAATTTTTTGCTTTTTCCTGCTAATCCTAGCATGATAAAGAAGATTCAAAGAGAGTGAGATGCCAGCTCCTTTCATTCAGTCAGTAGCTTCAAACATTTCTGGACGTTTTTCAATGGCAAAAATCAATGAATATTGTAAATGCACAAACAGTAATATCTCCACATTGCAAGGTGCAATTCTGAAATTTTTTGCTTTTTCCTGCTACTCCTAGCATGATAAAGAAGATTCAAAGAGAGTGAGATGCCAGCTCCTTTCATTCAGTCAGTAGCTTCAAACATTTCTGGACGTTTTTCAATGGCAAAAATCAATGAATATTGTAAATGCACAAACAGTAATATCTCCACATTGCAAGGTGCAATTCTGAAATTTTTTGCTTTTTCCTGCTAATCCTAGCATGATAAAGAAGATTCAAAGAGAGTGAGATGCCAGCTCCTTTCATTCAGTCAGTAGCTTCAAACATTTCTGGACGTTTTTCAATGGCAAAAATCTATGAATATTGTAAATGCACAAACAGTAATTTCTCCGCATTGCAAGGTGCAATTCTGAAATTTTTTGCTTTTTCCTGCTCCTCTTAGCATGATAAAGATTCAAAGAGAGTGAGATGCCAGCTCCTTTCATTCAGTCAGTAGCTTCAATCATTTCTGGACGTTTTTCAATGGCAAAAATCAATGAATATTGTAAATGCACAAGCAGTAATTTCTCCGCATTGCAAGGTGCAATTCTGAAATTTTTTGCTTTTTCCTGCTCCTCTTAGCATGATAAAGAAGATTCAAAGAGAGTGAGATGCCAGCTCCTTTCATTCAGTCAGTAGCTTCAATCATTTCTGGACGTTTTTCAATGGCAAAAATCAATGAATATTGTAAATGCACAAACAGTAATTTCTCCGCATTGCAAGGTGCAATTCTGAAATTTTTTGCTTTTTCCTGCTCCTCTTAGCATGAAAAAGAAGATTCAAAGAGAATGAGATGCCCGCTCCTTTCATTCAGTCAGTAGCTTCAATCATTTCTGGTATATGAATAACATGATGTTTTTCAATGGCAAAAATCAATGAATATTGTAAATGCACAAACAGTAATTTCTCCGCATTGCAAGGTGCAATTCTGAATTTTTTTGCTTTTTCCTGCTCCTCTTAGCATGATAAAGAAGATTCAAAGAGAGTGAGATGCCAGCTCCTTTCATTCAGTCAGTAGCTTCAATCATTTCTGGACGTTTTTCAATGGCAAAAATCAATGAATATTGTAAATGCACAAACAGTAATTTCTCCGCATTGCAAGGTGCAATTCTGAAATTTTTTGCTTTTTCCTGCTCCTTTTAGCATGATAAAGAAGATTCAAAGAGAGTGAGATGCCAGCTCCTTTCATTCAGTCAGTAGCTTCAAACATTTCTGGTATATGAATAACATGATGTTTTTCAATGGCAAAAATCAATGAATATTGTAAATGCACAAACAGTAATTTCTCCGCATTGCAAGGTGCAATTCTGAAATTTTTTGCTTTTTCCTGCTCCTCTTAGCATGATAAAGAAGATTCAAAGAGAGTGAGATGCCAGCTCCTTTCATTCAGTCAGTAGCTTCAATCTTTTCTGGACGTTTTTCAATGGCAAAAATCAATGAATATTGTAAATGCACAAACAGTAATTTCTCCGCATTGCAAGGTGCAATTCTGAAATTTTTTGCTTTTTCCTGCTCCTCTTAGCATGATAAAGAAGATTCAAAGAGAGTGAAATGCCAGCTCCTTTCATTCAGTCAGTAGCTTCAATCATTTCTGGTATATGAATAACATGATGTTTTTCAATGGCAAAAATCAATGAATATTGTAAATGCACAAACAGTAATTTCTCCGCATTGCAAGGTGCAATTCTGAATTTTTTTGCTTTTTCCTGCTCCTCTTAGCATGATAAAGAAGATTCAAAGAGAGTGAGATGCCAGCTCCTTTCATTCAGTCAGTAGCTTCAATCATTTCTGGACGTTTTTCAATGGCAAAAATCAATGAATATTGTAAATGCACAAACAGTAATTTCTCCGCATTGCAAGGTGCAATTCTGAAATTTTTTGCTTTTTCCTGCTCCTTTTAGCATGATAAAGAAGATTCAAAGAGAGTGAGATGCCAGCTCCTTTCATTCAGTCAGTAGCTTCAAACATTTCTGGTATATGAATAACATGATGTTTTTCAATGGCAAAAATCAATGAATATTGTAAATGCACAAACAGTAATTTCTCCGCATTGCAAGGTGCAATTCTGAAATTTTTTGCTTTTTCCTGCTCCTCTTAGCATGATAAAGAAGATTCAAAGAGAGTGAGATGCCAGCTCCTTTCATTCAGTCAGTAGCTTCAATCTTTTCTGGACGTTTTTCAATGGCAAAAATCAATGAATATTGTAAATGCACAAACAGTAATTTCTCCGCATTGCAAGGTGCAATTCTGAAATTTTTTGCTTTTTCCTGCTCCTCTTAGCATGATAAAGAAGATTCAAAGAGAGTGAAATGCCAGCTCCTTTCATTCAGTCAGTAGCTTCAATCATTTCTGGTATATGAATAACATGATGTTTTTCAATGGCAAAAATCAATGAATATTGTAAATGCACAAACAGTAATTTCTCCGCATTGCAAGGTGCAATTCTGAAATTTTTTGCTTTTTCCTGCTCCTCTTAGCATGATAAAGAAGATTCAAAGAGAGTGAGATGCCAGCTCCTTTCATTCAGTCAGTAGCTTCAGTCATTTCTGGACGTTTTTCAATGGCAAAAATCAATGAATATTGTAAATGCACAAACAGTAATTTCTCCGCATTGCAAGGTGCAATTCTGAAATTTTTTGCTTTTTCCTGCTCCTCTTAGCATGATAAAGAAGATTCAAAGAGAGTGAGATGCCAGCTCCTTTCATTCAGTCAGTAGCTTCAATCATTTCTGGACGTTTTTCAATGGCAAAAATCAATGAATATTGTAAATGCACAAACAGTAATTTCTCCGCATTGCAAGGTGCAATTCTGAAATTTTTTGCTTTTTCCTGCTCCTCTTAGCATGATAAAGAAGATTCAAAGAGAGTGAGATGCCAGCTCCTTTCATTCAGTCAGTAGCTTCAATCATTTCTGGACGTTTTTCAATGGCAAAAATCAATGAATATTGTAAATGCACAAACAGTAATTTCTCCGCATTGCAAATTGCAATTCTGAAATTTTTTGCTTTTTCCTGCTCCTCTTAGCATGATAAAGAAGATTCAAAGAGAGTGAGATGCCAGCTCCTTTCATTCAGTCAGTAGCTTCAATCATTTCTGGACGTTTTTCAATGGCAAAAATCAATGAATATTGTAAATGCACAAACAGTAATTTCTCCGCATTGCAAGGTGCAATTCTGAAATTTTTTGCTTTTTCCTGCTCCTCTTAGCATGATAAAGAAGATTCAAAGAGAATGAGATGCCAGCTCCTTTCATTCAGTCAGTAGCTTCAATCATTTCTGGTATATGAATAACATGATGTTTTTCAATGGCAAAAATCAATGAATATTGTAAATGCACAAACAGTAATTTCTCCGCATTGCAAGGTGCAATTCTGAAATTTTTTGCTTTTTCCTGCTCCTCTTAGCATGATAAAGAAGATTCAAAGAGAGTGAGATGCCAGCTCCTTTCATTCAGTCAGTAGCTTCAATCATTTCTGGATGTTTTTCAATGGCAAAAATCAATGAATATTGTAAATGCACAAACAGTAATTTCTCCGCATTGCAAGGTGCAATTCTGAAATTTTTTGCTTTTTCCTGCTCCTCTTAGCATGATAAAGAAGATTCAGAGAGTGAGATGCCAGCTCCTTTCATTCAGTCAGTAGCTTCAGTCATTTCTGGACGTTTTTCAATGGCAAAAATCAATGAATATTGTAAATGCACAAACAGTAATTTCTCCGCATTGCAAGGTGCAATTCTGAAATTTTTTGCTTTTTCCTGCTCCTCTTAGCATGATAAAGAAGATTCAAAGAGAGTGAGATGCCAGCTCCTTTCATTCAGTCAGTAGCTTCAAACATTTCTGGTA
This sequence comes from Phyllobates terribilis, assembly GCF_046119375.1. NCBI lineage: Eukaryota > Metazoa > Chordata > Amphibia > Anura > Dendrobatidae > Phyllobates > Phyllobates terribilis. The sequence continues at coordinate 42,118 of NW_027363844.1, forward strand.
TAAACATTTCTGGACGTTTTTCAATGGCAAAAATCAATGAATATTGTAAATGCACAAACAGTAATATCTCCACATTGCAAGGTGCAATTCTGAAATTTTTTGCTTTTTCCTGCTCCTCTTAGCATGATAAAGAAGATTCAAAGAGAGTGAGATGCCAGCTCCTTTCATTCAGTCAGTAGCTTCAATCATTTCTGGACGTTTTTCAATGGCAAAAATCAATGAATATTGTAAATGCACAAACAGTAATTTCTCCGCATTGCAAGGTGCAATTCTGAAATTTTTTGCTTTTTCCTGCTCCTCTTAGCATGATAAAGAAGATTCAAAGAGAGTGAGATGCCAGCTCCTTTCATTCAGTCAGTAGCTTCAATCATTTCTGGTATATGAATAACATGATGTTTTTCAATGGCAAAAATCAATGAATATTGTAAATGCACAAACAGTAATTTCTCCGCATTGCAAGGTGCAATTCTGAAATTTTATGCTTTTTCCTGCTCCTCTTAGCATGATAAAGAAGATTCAAAGAGAGTGAGATGCCAGCTCCTTTCATTCAGTCAGTAGCTTCAGTCATTTCTGGACGTTTTTCAATGGCAAAAATCAATGAATATTGTAAATGCACAAACAGTAATTTCTCCGCATTGCAAGGTGCAATTCTGAAATTCTTTGCTTTTTCCTGCTCCTCTTAGCATGATAAAGAAGATTCAAAGAGAGTGAGATGCCAGCTCCTTTCATTCAGTCAGTAGCTTCAAACATTTCTGGTATAAACATTTCTGGACGTTTTTCAATGGCAAAAATCAATGAATATTGTAAATGCACAAACAGTAATATCTCCACATTGCAAGGTGCAATTCTGAAATTTTTTGCTTTTTCCTGCTAATCCTGGCATGATAAAGAAGATTCAAATAGAGTGAGATGCCAGCTCCTTTCATTCAGTCAGTAGCTTCAAACATTTCTGGACGTTTTTCAATGGCAAAAATCAATGAATATTGTAAATGCACAAACAGTAATATCTCCACATTGCAAGGTTCAATTCTGAAATTTTTTGCTTTTTCCTGCTAATCCTAGCATGATAAAGAAGATTCAAAGAGAATGAGATGCCAGCTCCTTTCATTCAGTCAGTAGCTTCAAACATTTCTGGTATATGAATAACATGATGTTTTTCAATGGCAAAAATCAATGAATATTGTAAATGCACAAACAGTAATATCTCCATATTGCAAGGTGCAATTCTGAAATTTTTTGCTTTTTCCTGCTAATCCTAGCATGATAAAGAAGATTCAAAGAGAGTGAGATGCCAGCTCCTTTCATTCAGTCAGTAGCTTCAAACATTTCTGGACGTTTTTCAATGGCAAAAATCAATGAATATTGTAAATGCACAAACAGTAATATCTCCACATTGCAAGGTGCAATTCTGAAATTTTTTGCTTTTTCCTGCTACTCCTAGCATGATAAAGAAGATTCAAAGAGAGTGAGATGCCAGCTCCTTTCATTCAGTCAGTAGCTTCAAACATTTCTGGACGTTTTTCAATGGCAAAAATCAATGAATATTGTAAATGCACAAACAGTAATATCTCCACATTGCAAGGTGCAATTCTGAAATTTTTTGCTTTTTCCTGCTAATCCTAGCATGATAAAGAAGATTCAAAGAGAGTGAGATGCCAGCTCCTTTCATTCAGTCAGTAGCTTCAAACATTTCTGGACGTTTTTCAATGGCAAAAATCTATGAATATTGTAAATGCACAAACAGTAATTTCTCCGCATTGCAAGGTGCAATTCTGAAATTTTTTTCTTTTTCCTGCTCCTCTTAGCATGATAAAGATTCAAAGAGAGTGAGATGCCAGCTCCTTTCATTCAGTCAGTAGCTTCAATCATTTCTGGACGTTTTTCAATGGCAAAAATCAATGAATATTGTAAATGCACAAGCAGTAATTTCTCCGCATTGCAAGGTGCAATTCTGAAATTTTTTGCTTTTTCCTGCTCCTCTTAGCATGATAAAGAAGATTCAAAGAGAGTGAGATGCCAGCTCCTTTCATTCAGTCAGTAGCTTCAATCATTTCTGGACGTTTTTCAATGGCAAAAATCAATGAATATTGTAAATGCACAAACAGTAATTTCTCCGCATTGCAAGGTGCAATTCTGAAATTTTTTGCTTTTTCCTGCTCCTCTTAGCATGAAAAAGAAGATTCAAAGAGAATGAGATGCCCGCTCCTTTCATTCAGTCAGTAGCTTCAATCATTTCTGGTATATGAATAACATGATGTTTTTCAATGGCAAAAATCAATGAATATTGTAAATGCACAAACAGTAATTTCTCCGCATTGCAAGGTGCAATTCTGATTTTTTTTGCTTTTTCCTGCTCCTCTTAGCATGATAAAGAAGATTCAAAGAGAGCGAGATGCCAGCTCCTTTCATTCAGTCAGTAGCTTCAATCATTTCTGGACGTTTTTCAATGGCAAAAATCAATGAATATTGTAAATGCACAAACAGTAATTTCTCCGCATTGCAAGGTGCAATTCTGAAATTTTTTGCTTTTTCCTGCTCCTTTTAGCATGATAAAGAAGATTCAAAGAGAGTGAGATGCCAGCTCCTTTCATTCAGTCAGTAGCTTCAAACATTTCTGGTATATGAATAACATGATGTTTTTCAATGGCAAAAATCAATGAATATTGTAAATGCACAAACAGTAATTTCTCCGCATTGCAAGGTGCAATTCTGAAATTTTTTGCTTTTTCCTGCTCCTCTTAGCATGATAAAGAAGATTCAAAGAGAGTGAGATGCCAGCTCCTTTCATTCAGTCAGTAGCTTCAATCTTTTCTGGACGTTTTTCAATGGCAAAAATCAATGAATATTGTAAATGCACAAACAGTAATTTCTCCGCATTGCAAGGTGCAATTCTGAAATTTTTTGCTTTTTCCTGCTCCTCTTAGCATGATAAAGAAGATTCAAAGAGAGTGAGATGCCAGCTCCTTTCATTCAGTCAGTAGCTTCAATCATTTCTGGTATATGAATAACATGATGTTTTTCAATGGCAAAAATCAATGAATATTGTAAATGCACAAACAGTAATTTCTCCGCATTGCAAGGTGCAATTCTGAAATTTTTTGCTTTTTCCTGCTCCTCTTAGCATGGTAAAGAAGATTCAAAGAGAGTGAGATGCCAGCTCCTTTCATTCAGTCAGTAGCTTCAATCATTTCTGGACGTTTTTCAATGGCAAAAATCAATGAATATTGAAAATGCACAAACAGTAATTTCTCCGCATTGCAAGGTGCAATTCTGAATTTTTTTGCTTTTTCCTGCTCCTCTTAGCATGATAAAGAAGATTCAAAGAGAGTGAGATGCCAGCTCCTTTCATTCAGTCAGTAACTTCAAACATTTCTGGTATAAACATTTCTGGACGTTTTTCAATGGCAAAAATCAATGAATATTGTAAATGCACAAACAGTAATATCTCCACATTGCAAGGTGCAATTCTGAAATTTTTTGCTTTTTCCTGCTAATCCTAGCATGATAAAGAATATTCAAATAGAGTGAGATGCCAGCTCCTTTCATTCAGTCAGTAGCTTCAAACATTTCTGGACGTTTTTCAATGGCAAAAATCAATGAATATTGTAAATGCACAAACAGTAATATCTCCACATTGCAAGGTGCAATTCTGAAATTTTTTGCTTTATCCTGCTAATCCTAGCATGATAAAGAAGATTCAAAGAGAGTGAGATGCCAGGTCCTTTCATTCAGTCAGTAGCCTCAAACATTTCTGGTATATGAATAACATGATGTTTTTTAATGGCAAAAATCAATGAATATTGTAAATGCACAAACAGTAATATCTCCACATTGCAAGGTGCAATTCTGAAATTTTTTGCTTTTTCCTGCTATTCCTAGCATGATAAAGAAGATTCAAAGAGAGTGAGATGCCAGCTCCTTTCATTCAGTCAGTAGCTTCAAACATTTCTGGACGTTTTTCAATGGCAAAAATCAATGAATATTGTAAATGCACAAACAGTAATATCTCCACATTGCAAGGTGCAATTCTGAAATTTTTTGCTTTTTCCTGCTACTCCTAGCATGATAAAGAAGATTCAAAGAGAGTGAGATGCCAGCTCCTTTCATTCAGTCAGTAGCTTCAAACATTTCTGTACGTTTTTCAATGGCAAAAATCAATGAATATTGTAAATGCACAAACAGTAATATCTCCACATTGCAAGGTGCAATTCTGAAATTTTTTGCTTTTTCCTGCTAATCCTAGCATGATAAAGAAGATTCAAAGAGAGTGAGATGCCAGCTCCTTTCATTCAGTCAGTAGCTTCAAACATTTCTGGACGTTTTTCAATGGCAAAAATCAATGAATATTGTAAATGCACAAACAGTAATATCTCCATATTGCAAGGTGCAATTCTGAAATTTTTTGCTTTTTCCTGCTAATCCTAGCATGATAAAGAAGATTCAAAGAGAGTGAGATGCCAGCTCCTTTCATTCAGTCAGTAGCTTCAATCATTTCTGGACGTTTTTCAATGGCAAAAATCAATGAATATTGTAAATGCACAAACAGTAATTTCTCCGCATTGCAACGTGCAATTCTGAAATTTTTTGCTTTTTCCTGCTCCTCTTAGCATGATAAAGAAGATTCAAAGAGAGTGAGATGCCCGCTCCTTTCATTCAGTCAGTAGCTTCAATCATTTCTGGTATATGAATAACATGATGTTTTTCAATGGCAAAAATCAATGAATATTGTAAATGCACAAACAGTAATTTCTCCGCATTGCAAGGTGCAATTCTGAATTTTTTTGCTTTTTCCTGCTAATCCTAGCATGATAAAGAAGATTCAAAGAGAATGAGATGCCAGCTCCTTTCATTCAGTCAGTAGCTTCAAACATTTCTGGTATATGAATAACATGATGTTTTTCAATGGCAAAAATCAATGAATATTGTAAATGCACAAACAGTAATATCTCCATATTGCAAGGTGCAATTCTGAAATTTTTTGCTTTTTCCTGCTAATCCTAGCATGATAAAGAAGATTCAAAGAGAGTGAGATGCCAGCTCCTTTCATTCAGTCAGTAGCTTCAAACATTTCTGGACGTTTTTCAATGGCAAAAATCAATGAATATTGTAAATGCACAAACAGTAATATCTCCACATTGCAAGGTGCAATTCTGAAATTTTTTGCTTTTTCCTGCTACTCCTAGCATGATAAAGAAGATTCAAAGAGAGTGAGATGCCAGCTCCTTTCATTCAGTCAGTAGCTTCAAACATTTCTGGACGTTTTTCAATGGCAAAAATCAATGAATATTGTAAATGCACAAACAGTAATATCTCCACATTGCAAGGTGCAATTCTGAAATTTTTTGCTTTTTCCTGCTAATCCTAGCATGATAAAGAAGATTCAAAGAGAGTGAGATGCCAGCTCCTTTCATTCAGTCAGTAGCTTCAAACATTTCTGGACGTTTTTCAATGGCAAAAATCTATGAATATTGTAAATGCACAAACAGTAATTTCTCCGCATTGCAAGGTGCAATTCTGAAATTTTTTTCTTTTTCCTGCTCCTCTTAGCATGATAAAGATTCAAAGAGAGTGAGATGCCAGCTCCTTTCATTCAGTCAGTAGCTTCAATCATTTCTGGACGTTTTTCAATGGCAAAAATCAATGAATATTGTAAATGCACAAGCAGTAATTTCTCCGCATTGCAAGGTGCAATTCTGAAATTTTTTGCTTTTTCCTGCTCCTCTTAGCATGATAAAGAAGATTCAAAGAGAGTGAGATGCCAGCTCCTTTCATTCAGTCAGTAGCTTCAATCATTTCTGGACGTTTTTCAATGGCAAAAATCAATGAATATTGTAAATGCACAAACAGTAATTTCTCCGCATTGCAAGGTGCAATTCTGAAATTTTTTGCTTTTTCCTGCTCCTCTTAGCATGAAAAAGAAGATTCAAAGAGAATGAGATGCCCGCTCCTTTCATTCAGTCAGTAGCTTCAATCATTTCTGGTATATGAATAACATGATGTTTTTCAATGGCAAAAATCAATGAATATTGTAAATGCACAAACAGTAATTTCTCCGCATTGCAAGGTGCAATTCTGATTTTTTTTGCTTTTTCCTGCTCCTCTTAGCATGATAAAGAAGATTCAAAGAGAGCGAGATGCCAGCTCCTTTCATTCAGTCAGTAGCTTCAATCATTTCTGGACGTTTTTCAATGGCAAAAATCAATGAATATTGTAAATGCACAAACAGTAATTTCTCCGCATTGCAAGGTGCAATTCTGAAATTTTTTGCTTTTTCCTGCTCCTTTTAGCATGATAAAGAAGATTCAAAGAGAGTGAGATGCCAGCTCCTTTCATTCAGTCAGTAGCTTCAAACATTTCTGGTATATGAATAACATGATGTTTTTCAATGGCAAAAATCAATGAATATTGTAAATGCACAAACAGTAATTTCTCCGCATTGCAAGGTGCAATTCTGAAATTTTTTGCTTTTTCCTGCTCCTCTTAGCATGATAAAGAAGATTCAAAGAGAGTGAGATGCCAGCTCCTTTCATTCAGTCAGTAGCTTCAATCTTTTCTGGACGTTTTTCAATGGCAAAAATCAATGAATATTGTAAATGCACAAACAGTAATTTCTCCGCATTGCAAGGTGCAATTCTGAAATTTTTTGCTTTTTCCTGCTCCTCTTAGCATGATAAAGAAGATTCAAAGAGAGTGAGATGCCAGCTCCTTTCATTCAGTCAGTAGCTTCAATCATTTCTGGTATATGAATAACATGATGTTTTTCAATGGCAAAAATCAATGAATATTGTAAATGCACAAACAGTAATTTCTCCGCATTGCAAGGTGCAATTCTGAAATTTTTTGCTTTTTCCTGCTCCTCTTAGCATGGTAAAGAAGATTCAAAGAGAGTGAGATGCCAGCTCCTTTCATTCAGTCAGTAGCTTCAATCATTTCTGGACGTTTTTCAATGGCAAAAATCAATGAATATTGAAAATGCACAAACAGTAATTTCTCCGCATTGCAAGGTGCAATTCTGAATTTTTTTGCTTTTTCCTGCTCCTCTTAGCATGATAAAGAAGATTCAAAGAGAGTGAGATGCCAGCTCCTTTCATTCAGTCAGTAACTTCAAACATTTCTGGTATAAACATTTCTGGACGTTTTTCAATGGCAAAAATCAATGAATATTGTAAATGCACAAACAGTAATATCTCCACATTGCAAGGTGCAATTCTGAAATTTTTTGCTTTTTCCTGCTAATCCTAGCATGATAAAGAATATTCAAATAGAGTGAGATGCCAGCTCCTTTCATTCAGTCAGTAGCTTCAAACATTTCTGGACGTTTTTCAATGGCAAAAATCAATGAATATTGTAAATGCACAAACAGTAATATCTCCACATTGCAAGGTGCAATTCTGAAATTTTTTGCTTTATCCTGCTAATCCTAGCATGATAAAGAAGATTCAAAGAGAGTGAGATGCCAGGTCCTTTCATTCAGTCAGTAGCCTCAAACATTTCTGGTATATGAATAACATGATGTTTTTTAATGGCAAAAATCAATGAATATTGTAAATGCACAAACAGTAATATCTCCACATTGCAAGGTGCAATTCTGAAATTTTTTGCTTTTTCCTGCTAATCCTAGCATGATAAAGAAGATTCAAAGAGAGTGAGATGCCAGCTCCTTTCATTCAGTCAGTAGCTTCAAACATTTCTGGACGTTTTTCAATGGCAAAAATCAATGAATATTGTAAATGCACAAACAGTAATATCTCCACATTGCAAGGTGCAATTCTGAAATTTTTTGCTTTTTCCTGCTACTCCTAGCATGATAAAGAAGATTCAAAGAGAGTGAGATGCCAGCTCCTTTCATTCAGTCAGTAGCTTCAAACATTTCTGTACGTTTTTCAATGGCAAAAATCAATGAATATTGTAAATGCACAAACAGTAATATCTCCACATTGCAAGGTGCAATTCTGAAATTTTTTGCTTTTTCCTGCTAATCCTAGCATGATAAAGAAGATTCAAAGAGAGTGAGATGCCAGCTCCTTTCATTCAGTCAGTAGCTTCAAACATTTCTGGACGTTTTTCAATGGCAAAAATCAATGAATATTGTAAATGCACAAACAGTAATATCTCCATATTGCAAGGTGCAATTCTGAAATTTTTTGCTTTTTCCTGCTAATCCTAGCATGATAAAGAAGATTCAAAGAGAGTGAGATGCCAGCTCCTTTCATTCAGTCAGTAGCTTCAATCATTTCTGGACGTTTTTCAATGGCAAAAATCAATGAATATTGTAAATGCACAAACAGTAATTTCTCCGCATTGCAACGTGCAATTCTGAAATTTTTTGCTTTTTCCTGCTCCTCTTAGCATGATAAAGAAGATTCAAAGAGAGTGAGATGCCCGCTCCTTTCATTCAGTCAGTAGCTTCAATCATTTCTGGTATATGAATAACATGATGTTTTTCAATGGCAAAAATCAATGAATATTGTAAATGCACAAACAGTAATTTCTCCGCATTGCAAGGTGCAATTCTGAATTTTTTTGCTTTTTCCTGCTCCTCTTAGCATGATAAAGAAGATTCAAAGAGAGTGAGATGCCAGCTCCTTTCATTCAGTCAGTAGCTTCAATCATTTCTGGACGTTTTTCAATGGCAAAAATCAATGAATATTGTAAATGCACAAACAGTAATTTCTCCGCATTGCAAGGTGCAATTCTGAAATTTTTTGCTTTTTCCTGCTCCTCTTAGCATGATAAAGAAGATTCAAAGAGAGTGAGATGCCAGCTCCTTTCATTCAGTCAGTAGCTTCAATCTTTTCTGGACGTTTTTCAATGGCAAAAATCAATGAATATTGTATATGCACAAACAGTAATTTCTCCGCATTGTAAGGTGGAATTCTGAAATTTTTTGCTTTTTCCTGCTCCTCTTAGCATGATAAAGAAGATTCAAAGATAGTGAGATGCCAGCTTCTTTCATTCAGTCAGTAGCTTCAAACATTTCTGGTAAATGAATAACATGATGTTTTTCAATGGCAAAAATCAATGAATATTGTAAATGCACAAAGAGTAATTTCTCCGCATTGCAAGGTGAAATTCTGAAATTTTTTGCTTTTTCCTGCTCCTCTTAGCATGATAAAGAAGACTCAAAGAGAGTTACATGCCAGCTCCTTTCATTCAGTCAGTAGCTTCAATCATTTCTGGACGTTTTTCAATGGCAAAAATCAATGAATATTGTAAATGCACAAACAGTAATTTCTCCGCATTGCAAGGTGCAATTCTGAAATTTTTTGCTTTTTCCTGCTCCTCTTAGCATGATAAAGAAGATTCAAAGAGAGTGAGATGCCAGCTCCTTTCATTCAGTCAGTAGCTTCAATCATTTCTGGACGTTTTTCAATGGCAAAAATCAATGAATATTGTAAATGCACAAACAGTAATTTCTCCGCATTGCAAGGTGCAATTCTGAAATTTTTTGCTTTTTCCTGCTCCTCTTAGCATGATAAAGAAGATTCAAAGAGAGTGAGATGCCAGCTCCTTTCATTCAGTCAGTAGCTTCAATCATTTCTGGTATATGAATAACATGATGTTTTTCAATGGCAAAAATCAATGAATATTGTAACTGCACAAACAGTAATTTCTCCGCATTGCAAGGTGCAATTCTGAAATTTTTTGCTTTTTCCTGCTCCTCTTAGCATGGTAAAGAAGATTCAAAGAGAGTGAGATGCCAGCTCCTTTCATTCAGTCAGTAGCTTCAATCATTTCTGGACGTTTTTCAATGGCAAAAATCAATGAATATTGTAAATGCACAAACAGTAATTTCTCCGCATTGCAAGGTGCAATTCTGAAATTTTTTGCTTTTTCCTGCTCCTCCTAGCATGATAAAGAAGATTCAAAGAGATTGAGATGCCAGCTCCTTTCATTCAGTCAGTAGCTTCAATCATTTCTGGACGTTTTTCAATGGCAATAATCAATGAATATTGTAAATGCACAAACAGTAATTTCTCCGCATTGCAAGGTGCAATTCTGAAATTTTTTGCTTTTTCCTGCTCCTCTTAGCATGATAAAGAAGATTCAAAGAGAGTGAGATGCCAGCTCCTTTCATTCAGTCAGTAGCTTCAATCATTTCTAGTATATGAATAACATGATGTTTTTCAATGGCAAAAATCAATGAATATTGTAACTGCACAAACAGTAATTTCTCCGCATTGCAAGGTGCAATTCTGAAATTTTTTGCTTTTTCCTGCTCCTCTTAGCATGGTAAAGAAGATTCAAAGAGAGTGAGATGCCAGCTCCTTTCATTCAGTCAGTAGCTTCAATCATTTCTGGACGTTTTTCAATGGCAAAAATCAATGAATATTGTAAATGCACAAACAGTAATTTCTCCGCATTGCAAGGTGCAATTCTGAAATTTTTTGCTTTTTCCTGCTCCTCTTAGCATGATAAAGAAGATTCAAAGAGAGTGAGATGCCAGCTCCTTTCATTCAGTCAGTAGCTTCAAACATTTCTGTACGTTTTTCAATGGCAAAAATCAATGAATATTGTAAATGCACAAACAGTAATATCTCCACATTGCAAGGTGCAATTCTGAAATTTTTTGCTTTTTCCTGCTAATCCTAGCATGATAAAGAAGATTCAAAGAGAGTGAGATGCCAGCTCCTTTCATTCAGTCAGTAGCTTCAAACATTTCTGGACGTTTTTCAATGGCAAAAATCAATGAATATTGTAAATGCACAAACAGTAATATCTCCATATTGCAAGGTGCAATTCTGAAATTTTTTGCTTTTTCCTGCTAATCCTAGCATGATAAAGAAGATTCAAAGAGAGTGAGATGCCAGCTCCTTTCATTCAGTCAGTAGCTTCAATCATTTCTGGACGTTTTTCAATGGCAAAAATCAATGAATATTGTAAATGCACAAACAGTAATTTCTCCGCATTGCAACGTGCAATTCTGAAATTTTTTGCTTTTTCCTGCTCCTCTTAGCATGATAAAGAAGATTCAAAGAGAGTGAGATGCCCGCTCCTTTCATTCAGTCAGTAGCTTCAATCATTTCTGGTATATGAATAACATGATGTTTTTCAATGGCAAAAATCAATGAATATTGTAAATGCACAAACAGTAATTTCTCCGCATTGCAAGGTGCAATTCTGAATTTTTTTGCTTTTTCCTGCTCCTCTTAGCATGATAAAGAAGATTCAAAGAGAGTGAGATGCCAGCTCCTTTCATTCAGTCAGTAGCTTCAATCATTTCTGGACGTTTTTCAATGGCAAAAATCAATGAATATTGTAAATGCACAAACAGTAATTTCTCCGCATTGCAAGGTGCAATTCTGAAATTTTTTGCTTTTTCCTGCTCCTCTTAGCATGATAAAGAAGATTCAAAGAGAGTGAGATGACAGCTCCTTTCATTCAGTCAGTAGCTTCAAACATTTCTGGTATATGAATAACATGATGTTTTTCAATGGCAAAAATCAATGAATATTGTAAATGCACAAACAGTAATTTCTCCGCATTGCAAGGTGCAATTCTGAAATTTTTTGCTTTTTCCTGCTCCTCTTAGCATGATAAAGAAGATTCAAAGAGAGTGAGATGCCAGCTCCTTTCATTCAGTCAGTAGCTTCAATCTTTTCTGGACGTTTTTCAATGGCAAAAATCAATGAATATTGTATATGCACAAACAGTAATTTCTCCGCATTGTAAGGTGGAATTCTGAAATTTTTTGCTTTTTCCTGCTCCTCTTAGCATGATAAAGAAGATTCAAAGATAGTGAGATGCCAGCTTCTTTCATTCAGTCAGTAGCTTCAAACATTTCTGGTAAATGAATAACATGATGTTTTTCAATGGCAAAAATCAATGAATATTGTAAATGCACAAAGAGTAATTTCTCCGCATTGCAAGGTGCAATTCTGAAATTTTTTGCTTTTTCCTGCTCCTCTTAGCATGATAAAGAAGACTCAAAGAGAGTTACATGCCAGCTCCTTTCATTCAGTCAGTAGCTTCAATCATTTCTGGACGTTTTTCAATGGCAAAAATCAATGAATATTGTAAATGCACAAACAGTAATTTCTCCGCATTGCAAGGTGCAATTCTGAAATTTTTTGCTTTTTCCTGCTCCTCTTAGCATGATAAAGAAGATTCAAAGAGAGTGAGATGCCAGCTCCTTTCATTCAGTCAGTAGCTTCAATCATTTCTGGACGTTTTTCAATGGCAAAAATCAATGAATATTGTAAATGCACAAACAGTAATTTCTCCGCATTGCAAGGTGCAATTCTGAAATTTTTTGCTTTTTCCTGCTCCTCTTAGCATGATAAAGAAGATTCAAAGAGAGTGAGATGCCAGCTCCTTTCATTCAGTCAGTAGCTTCAATCATTTCTGGTATATGAATAACATGATGTTTTTCAATGGCAAAAATCAATGAATATTGTAACTGCACAAACAGTAATTTCTCCGCATTGCAAGGTGCAATTCTGAAATTTTTTGCTTTTTCCTGCTCCTCTTAGCATGGTAAAGAAGATTCAAAGAGAGTGAGATGCCAGCTCCTTTCATTCAGTCAGTAGCTTCAATCATTTCTGGACGTTTTTCAATGGCAAAAATCAATGAATATTGTAAATGCACAAACAGTAATTTCTCCGCATTGCAAGGTGCAATTCTGAAATTTTTTGCTTTTTCCTGCTCCTCTTAGCATGATAAAGAAGATTCAAAGAGATTGAGATGCCAGCTCCTTTCATTCAGTCAGTAGCTTCAATCATTTCTGGACGTTTTTCAATGGCAATAATCAATGAATATTGTAACTGCACAAACAGTAATTTCTCTGCATTGCAAGGTGCAATTCTGAAATTTTTTGCTTTTTCCTGCTCCTCTTAGCATGGTAAAGAAGATTCAAAGAGAGTGAGATGCCAGCTCCTTTCATTCAGTCAGTAGCTTCAATCATTTCTGGACGTTTTTCAATGGCAAAAATCAATGAATATTGTAAATGCACAAACAGTAATTTCTCCGCATTGCAAGGTGCAATTCTGAAATTTTTTGCTTTTTCCTGCTCCTCTTAGCATGATAAAGAAGATTCAAAGAGAGTGAGATGCCAGCTCCTTTCATTCAGTCAGTAGCTTCAAACATTTCTGTACGTTTTTCAATGGCAAAAATCAATGAATATTGTAAATGCACAAACAGTAATATCTCCACATTGCAAGGTGCAATTCTGAAATTTTTTGCTTTTTCCTGCTAATCCTAGCATGATAAAGAAGATTCAAAGAGAGTGAGATGCCAGCTCCTTTCATTCAGTCAGTAGCTTCAAACATTTCTGGACGTTTTTCAATGGCAAAAATCAATGAATATTGTAAATGCACAAACAGTAATATCTCCATATTGCAAGGTGCAATTCTGAAATTTTTTGCTTTTTCCTGCTAATCCTAGCATGATAAAGAAGATTCAAAGAGAGTGAGATGCCAGCTCCTTTCATTCAGTCAGTAGCTTCAATCATTTCTGGACGTTTTTCAATGGCAAAAATCAATGAATATTGTAAATGCACAAACAGTAATTTCTCCGCATTGCAACGTGCAATTCTGAAATTTTTTGCTTTTTCCTGCTCCTCTTAGCATGATAAAGAAGATTCAAAGAGAGTGAGATGCCCGCTCCTTTCATTCAGTCAGTAGCTTCAATCATTTCTGGTATATGAATAACATGATGTTTTTCAATGGCAAAAATCAATGAATATTGTAAATGCACAAACAGTAATTTCTCCGCATTGCAAGGTGCAATTCTGAATTTTTTTGCTTTTTCCTGCTCCTCTTAGCATGATAAAGAAGATTCAAAGAGAGTGAGATGCCAGCTCCTTTCATTCAGTCAGTAGCTTCAATCATTTCTGGACGTTTTTCAATGGCAAAAATCAATGAATATTGTAAATGCACAAACAGTAATTTCTCCGCATTGCAAGGTGCAATTCTGAAATTTTTTGCTTTTTCCTGCTCCTCTTAGCATGATAAAGAAGATTCAAAGAGAGTGAGATGACAGCTCCTTTCATTCAGTCAGTAGCTTCAAACATTTCTGGTATATGAATAACATGATGTTTTTCAATGGCAAAAATCAATGAATATTGTAAATGCACAAACAGTAATTTCTCCGCATTGCAAGGTGCAATTCTGAAATTTTTTGCTTTTTCCTGCTCCTCTTAGCATGATAAAGAAGATTCAAAGAGAGTGAGATGCCAGCTCCTTTCATTCAGTCAGTAGCTTCAATCTTTTCTGGACGTTTTTCAATGGCAAAAATCAATGAATATTGTATATGCACAAACAGTAATTTCTCCGCATTGTAAGGTGGAATTCTGAAATTTTTTGCTTTTTCCTGCTCCTCTTAGCATGATAAAGAAGATTCAAAGATAGTGAGATGCCAGCTTCTTTCATTCAGTCAGTAGCTTCAAACATTTCTGGTAAATGAATAACATGATGTTTTTCAATGGCAAAAATCAATGAATATTGTAAATGCACAAAGAGTAATTTCTCCGCATTGCAAGGTGCAATTCTGAAATTTTTTGCTTTTTCCTGCTCCTCTTAGCATGATAAAGAAGACTCAAAGAGAGTTACATGCCAGCTCCTTTCATTCAGTCAGTAGCTTCAATCATTTCTGGACGTTTTTCAATGGCAAAAATCAATGAATATTGTAAATGCACAAACAGTAATTTCTCCGCATTGCAAGGTGCAATTCTGAAATTTTTTGCTTTTTCCTGCTCCTCTTAGCATGATAAAGAAGATTCAAAGAGAGTGAGATGCCAGCTCCTTTCATTCAGTCAGTAGCTTCAATCATTTCTGGACGTTTTTCAATGGCAAAAATCAATGAATATTGTAAATGCACAAACAGTAATTTCTCCGCATTGCAAGGTGCAATTCTGAAATTTTTTGCTTTTTCCTGCTCCTCTTAGCATGATAAAGAAGATTCAAAGAGAGTGAGATGCCAGCTCCTTTCATTCAGTCAGTAGCTTCAATCATTTCTGGTATATGAATAACATGATGTTTTTCAATGGCAAAAATCAATGAATATTGTAACTGCACAAACAGTAATTTCTCCGCATTGCAAGGTGCAATTCTGAAATTTTTTGCTTTTTCCTGCTCCTCTTAGCATGGTAAAGAAGATTCAAAGAGAGTGAGATGCCAGCTCCTTTCATTCAGTCAGTAGCTTCAATCATTTCTGGACGTTTTTCAATGGCAAAAATCAATGAATATTGTAAATGCACAAACAGTAATTTCTCCGCATTGCAAGGTGCAATTCTGAAATTTTTTGCTTTTTCCTGCTCCTCTTAGCATGATAAAGAAGATTCAAAGAGATTGAGATGCCAGCTCCTTTCATTCAGTCAGTAGCTTCAATCATTTCTGGACGTTTTTCAATGGCAATAATCAATGAATATTGTAACTGCACAAACAGTAATTTCTCCGCATTGCAAGGTGCAATTCTGAAATTTTTTGCTTTTTCCTGCTCCTCTTAGCATGGTAAAGAAGATTCAAAGAGAGTGAGATGCCAGCTCCTTTCATTCAGTCAGTAGCTTCAATCATTTCTGGACGTTTTTCAATGGCAAAAATCAATGAATATTGTAAATGCACAAACAGTAATTTCTCCGCATTGCAAGGTGCAATTCTGAAATTTTTTGCTTTTTCCTGCTCCTCTTAGCATGATAAAGAAGATTCAAAGAGAGTGAGATGCCAGCTCCTTTCATTCAGTCAGTAGCTTCAAACATTTCTGTACGTTTTTCAATGGCAAAAATCAATGAATATTGTAAATGCACAAACAGTAATATCTCCACATTGCAAGGTGCAATTCTGAAATTTTTTGCTTTTTCCTGCTAATCCTAGCATGATAAAGAAGATTCAAAGAGAGTGAGATGCCAGCTCCTTTCATTCAGTCAGTAGCTTCAAACATTTCTGGACGTTTTTCAATGGCAAAAATCAATGAATATTGTAAATGCACAAACAGTAATATCTCCATATTGCAAGGTGCAATTCTGAAATTTTTTGCTTTTTCCTGCTAATCCTAGCATGATAAAGAAGATTCAAAGAGAGTGAGATGCCAGCTCCTTTCATTCAGTCAGTAGCTTCAATCATTTCTGGACGTTTTTCAATGGCAAAAATCAATGAATATTGTAAATGCACAAACAGTAATTTCTCCGCATTGCAACGTGCAATTCTGAAATTTTTTGCTTTTTCCTGCTCCTCTTAGCATGATAAAGAAGATTCAAAGAGAGTGAGATGCCCGCTCCTTTCATTCAGTCAGTAGCTTCAATCATTTCTGGTATATGAATAACATGATGTTTTTCAATGGCAAAAATCAATGAATATTGTAAATGCACAAACAGTAATTTCTCCGCATTGCAAGGTGCAATTCTGAATTTTTTTGCTTTTTCCTGCTCCTCTTAGCATGATAAAGAAGATTCAAAGAGAGTGAGATGCCAGCTCCTTTCATTCAGTCAGTAGCTTCAATCATTTCTGGACATTTTTCAATGGCAAAAATCAATGAATATTGTAAATGCACAAACAGTAATTTCTCCGCATTGCAAGGTGCAATTCTGAAATTTTTTGCTTTTTCCTGCTCCTCTTAGCATGATAAAGAAGATTCAAAGAGAGTGAGATGACAGCTCCTTTCATTCAGTCAGTAGCTTCAAACATTTCTGGTATATGAATAACATGATGTTTTTCAATGGCAAAAATCAATGAATATTGTAAATGCACAAACAGTAATTTCTCCGCATTGCAAGGTGCAATTCTGAAATTTTTTGCTTTTTCCTGCTCCTCTTAGCATGATAAAGAAGATTCAAAGAGAGTGAGATGCCGGCTCCTTTCATTCAGTCAGTAGCTTCAATCTTTTCTGGACGTTTTTCAATGGCAAAAATCAATGAATATTGTATATGCACAAACAGTAATTTCTCCGCATTGTAAGGTGGAATTCTGAAATTTTTTGCTTTTTCCTGCTCCTCTTAGCATGATAAAGAAGATTCAAAGATAGTGAGATGCCAGCTTCTTTCATTCAGTCAGTAGCTTCAAACATTTCTGGTAAATGAATAACATGATGTTTTTCAATGGCAAAAATCAATGAATATTGTAAATGCACAAAGAGTAATTTCTCCGCATTGCAAGGTGCAATTCTGAAATTTTTTGCTTTTTCCTGCTCCTCTTAGCATGATAAAGAAGACTCAAAGAGAGTTACATGCCAGCTCCTTTCATTCAGTCAGTAGCTTCAATCATTTCTGGACGTTTTTCAATGGCAAAAATCAATGAATATTGTAAATGCACAAACAGTAATTTCTCCGCATTGCAAGGTGCAATTCTGAAATTTTTTGCTTTTTCCTGCTCCTCTTAGCATGATAAAGAAGATTCAAAGAGAGTGAGATGCCAGCTCCTTTCATTCAGTCAGTAGCTTCAATCATTTCTGGACGTTTTTCAATGGCAAAAATCAATGAATATTGTAAATGCACAAACAGTAATTTCTCCGCATTGCAAGGTGCAATTCTGAAATATTTTGCTTTTTCCTGCTCCTCTTAGCATGATAAAGAAGATTCAAAGAGAGTGAGATGCCAGCTCCTTTCATTCAGTCAGTAGCTTCAATCATTTCTGGTATATGAATAACATGATGTTTTTCAATGGCAAAAATCAATGAATATTGTAACTGCACAAACAGTAATTTCTCCGCATTGCAAGGTGCAATTCTGAAATTTTTTGCTTTTTCCTGCTCCTCTTAGCATGGTAAAGAAGATTCAAAGAGAGTGAGATGCCAGCTCCTTTCATTCAGTCAGTAGCTTCAATCATTTCTGGACGTTTTTCAATGGCAAAAATCAATGAATATTGTAAATGCACAAACAGTAATTTCTCCGCATTGCAAGGTGCAATTCTGAAATTTTTTGCTTTTTCCTGCTCCTCTTAGCATGATAAAGAAGATTCAAAGAGATTGAGATGCCAGCTCCTTTCATTCAGTCAGTAGCTTCAATCATTTCTGGACGTTTTTCAATGGCAATAATCAATGAATATTGTAAATGCACAAACAGTAATTTCTCCGCATTGCAAGGTGCAATTCTGAAATTTTTTGCTTTTTCCTGCTCCTCTTAGCATGATAAAGAAGATTCAAAGAGAGTGAGATGCCAGCTCCTTTCATTCAGTCAGTAGCTTCAATCATTTCTGGTATATGAATAACATGATGTTTTTCAATGGCAAAAATCAATGAATATTGTAACTGCACAAACAGTAATTTCTCCGCATTGCAAGGTGCAATTCTGAAATTTTTTGCTTTTTCCTGCTCCTCTTAGCATGGTAAAGAAGATTCAAAGAGAGTGAGATGCCAGCTCCTTTCATTCAGTCAGTAGCTTCAATCATTTCTGGACGTTTTTCAATGGCAAAAATCAATGAATATTGTAAATGCACAAACAGTAATTTCTCCGCATTGCAAGGTGCAATTCTGAAATTTTTTGCTTTTTCCTGCTCCTCTTAGCATGATAAAGAAGATTCAAAGAGAGTGAGATGCCAGCTCCTTTCATTCAGTCAGTAGCTTCAATCATTTCTGGACGTTTTTCAATGGCAAAAATCAATGAATATTGTAAATGCACAAACAGTAATTTCTCCGCATTGCAAGGTGCAATTCTGAAATGTTTTGTTTTTTCCTGCTCCTCTTAGCATGATAAAGAAGATTCAAAGAGAGTGAGATGCCAGCTCCTTTCATTCAGTCAGTAGCTTCAATCATTTCTGGGTATGAATAACATGATGTTTTTCAATGGCAAAAATCAATGAATATTGTAAATGCACAAACAGTAATTTCTCCACATTGCAAGGTGCAATTCTGAAATTTTTTGCTTTTTCCTGCTCCTCTTAGCATGATAAAGAAGATTCAAAGAGAGTGAGATGCCAGCTCCTTTCATTCAGTCAGTAGCTTCAATCATTTCTGGACATTTTTCAATGGCAAAAATCAATGAATATTGTAAATGCACAAACAGTAATTTCTCCGCATTGCAAGGTGCAATTCTGAATTTTTTTGCTTTTTCCTGCTCCTCTTAGCATGATAAAGAAGATTCAAAGAGAGTGAGATGCCAGCTCCTTTCATTCAGTCAGTAGCTTCAAACATTTCTGGTATAAACATTTCTGGACGTTTTTCAATGGCAAAAATCAATGAATATTGTAAATGCACAAACAGTAATATCTCCACATTGCAAGGTGCAATTCTGAAATTTTTTGCTTTTTCCTGCTAATCCTAGCATGATAAAGAATATTCAAATAGAGTGAGATGCCAGCTCCTTTCATTCAGTCAGTAGCTTCAAACATTTCTGGACGTTTTTCAATGGCAAAAATCAATGAATATTGTATATGCACAAACAGTAATTTCTCCGCATTGTAAGGTGGAATTCTGAAATTTTTTGCTTTTTCCTGCTCCTCTTAGCATGATAAAGAAGATTCAAAGATAGTGAGATGCCAGCTTCTTTCATTCAGTCAGTAGCTTCAAACATTTCTGGTAAATGAATAACATGATGTTTTTCAATGGCAAAAATCAATGAATATTGTAAATGCACAAAGAGTAATTTCTCCGCATTGCAAGGTGCAATTCTGAAATTTTTTGCTTTTTCCTGCTCCTCTTAGCATGATAAAGAAGACTCAAAGAGAGTTACATGCCAGCTCCTTTCATTCAGTCAGTAGCTTCAATCATTTCTGGACGTTTTTCAATGGCAAAAATCAATGAATATTGTAAATGCACAAACAGTAATTTCTCCGCATTGCAAGGTGCAATTCTGAAATTTTTTGCTTTTTCCTGCTCCTCTTAGCATGATAAAGAAGATTCAAAGAGAGTGAGATGCCAGCTCCTTTCATTCAGTCAGTAGCTTCAATCATTTCTGGACGTTTTTCAATGGCAAAAATCAATGAATATTGTAAATGCACAAACAGTAATTTCTCCGCATTGCAAGGTGCAATTCTGAAATTTTTTGCTTTTTCCTGCTCCTCTTAGCATGATAAAGAAGATTCAAAGAGAGTGAGATGCCAGCTCCTTTCATTCAGTCAGTAGCTTCAATCATTTCTGGTATATGAATAACATGATGTTTTTCAATGGCAAAAATCAATGAATATTGTAACTGCACAAACAGTAATTTCTCCGCATTGCAAGGTGCAATTCTGAAATTTTTTGCTTTTTCCTGCTCCTCTTAGCATGGTAAAGAAGATTCAAAGAGAGTGAGATGCCAGCTCCTTTCATTCAGTCAGTAGCTTCAATCATTTCTGGACGTTTTTCAATGGCAAAAATCAATGAATATTGTAAATGCACAAACAGTAATTTCTCCGCATTGCAAGGTGCAATTCTGAATTTTTTTGCTTTTTCCTGCTCCTCTTAGCATGATAAAGAAGATTCAAAGAGAGTGAGATGCCAGCTCCTTTCATTCAGTCAGTAGCTTCAATCACTTCTGGACGTTTTTCAATGGCAAAAATCAATGAATATTGTAAATCCACAAACAGTAATTTCTCCGCATTGCAAGGTGCAATTCTGAAATTTTTTGCTTTTTCCTGCTCCTCTTAGCATGATAAAGAAGATTCAAAGAGAGTGAGATGCCAGCTCCTTTCATTCAGTCAGTAGCTTCAATCATTTCTGGACGTTTTTCAATGGCAAAAATCAATGAATATTGTAAATGCACAAACAGTAATTTCTCCGCATTGCAAGGTGCAATTCTGAAATTTTTTGCTTTTTCCTGCTCCTCTTAGCATGATAAAGAAGATTCAAAGAGAGTGAGATGCCAGCTCCTTTCATTCAGTCAGTAGCTTCAATCATTTCTGGTATATGAATAACATGATGTTTTTCAATGGCAAAAATCAATGAATATTGTAACTGCACAAACAGTAATTTCTCCGCATTGCAAGGTGCAATTCTGAAATTTTTTGCTTTTTCCTGCTCCTCTTAGCATGGTAAAGAAGATTCAAAGAGAGTGAGATGCCAGCTCCTTTCATTCAGTCAGTAGCTTCAATCATTTCTGGACGTTTTTCAATGGCAAAAATCAATGAATATTGTAAATGCACAAACAGTAATTTCTCCGCATTGCAAGGTGCAATTCTGAAATTTTTTGCTTTTTCCTGCTCCTCTTAGCATGATAAAGAAGATTCAAAGAGAGTGAGATGCCAGCTCCTTTCATTCAGTCAGTAGCTTCAATCATTTCTGGACGTTTTTCAATGGCAAAAATCAATGAATATTGTAAATGCACAAACAGTAATTTCTCCGCATTGCAAGGTGCAATTCTGAAATGTTTTGCTTTTTCCTGCTCCTCTTAGCATGATAAAGAAGATTCAAAGAGAGTGAGATGCCAGCTCCTTTCATTCAGTCAGTAGCTTCAATCATTTCTGGGTATGAATAACATGATGTTTTTCAATGGCAAAAATCAATGAATATTGTAAATGCACAAACAGTAATTTCTCCACATTGCAAGGTGCAATTCTGAAATTTTTTGCTTTTTCCTGCTCCTCTTAGCATGATAAAGAAGATTCAAAGAGAGTGAGATGCCAGCTCCTTTCATTCAGTCAGTAGCTTCAATCATTTCTGGACGTTTTTCAATGGCAAAAATCAATGAATATTGTAAATGCACAAACAGTAATTTCTCCGCATTGCAAGGTGCAATTCTGAAATTTTTTGCTTTTTCCTGCTCCTCTTAGCATGATAAAGAAGATTCAAAGAGAGTGAGATGCCAGCTCCTTTCATTCAGTCAGTAGCTTCAATCATTTCTGGACATTTTTCAATGGCAAAAATCAATGAATATTGTAAATGCACAAACAGTAATTTCTCCGCATTGCAAGGTGCAATTCTGAATTTTTTTGCTTTTTCCTGCTCCTCTTAGCATGATAAAGAAGATTCAAAGAGAGTGAGATGCCAGCTCCTTTCATTCAGTCAGTAGCTTCAAACATTTCTGGTATAAACATTTCTGGACGTTTTTCAATGGCAAAAATCAATGAATATTGTAAATGCACAAACAGTAATATCTCCACATTGCAAGGTGCAATTCTGAAATTTTTTGCTTTTTCCTGCTAATCCTAGCATGATAAAGAATATTCAAATAGAGTGAGATGCCAGCTCCTTTCATTCAGTCAGTAGCTTCAAACATTTCTGGACGTTTTTCAATGGCAAAAATCAATGAATATTGTATATGCACAAACAGTAATTTCTCCGCATTGTAAGGTGGAATTCTGAAATTTTTTGCTTTTTCCTGCTCCTCTTAGCATGATAAAGAAGATTCAAAGATAGTGAGATGCCAGCTTCTTTCATTCAGTCAGTAGCTTCAAACATTTCTGGTAAATGAATAACATGATGTTTTTCAATGGCAAAAATCAATGAATATTGTAAATGCACAAAGAGTAATTTCTCCGCATTGCAAGGTGCAATTCTGAAATTTTTTGCTTTTTCCTGCTCCTCTTAGCATGATAAAGAAGACTCAAAGAGAGTTACATGCCAGCTCCTTTCATTCAGTCAGTAGCTTCAATCATTTCTGGACGTTTTTCAATGGCAAAAATCAATGAATATTGTAAATGCACAAACAGTAATTTCTCCGCATTGCAAGGTGCAATTCTGAAATTTTTTGCTTTTTCCTGCTCCTCTTAGCATGATAAAGAAGATTCAAAGAGAGTGAGATGCCAGCTCCTTTCATTCAGTCAGTAGCTTCAATCATTTCTGGACGTTTTTCAATGGCAAAAATCAATGAATATTGTAAATGCACAAACAGTAATTTCTCCGCATTGCAAGGTGCAATTCTGAAATTTTTTGCTTTTTCCTGCTCCTCTTAGCATGATAAAGAAGATTCAAAGAGAGTGAGATGCCAGCTCCTTTCATTCAGTCAGTAGCTTCAATCATTTCTGGTATATGAATAACATGATGTTTTTCAATGGCAAAAATCAATGAATATTGTAACTGCACAAACAGTAATTTCTCCGCATTGCAAGGTGCAATTCTGAAATTTTTTGCTTTTTCCTGCTCCTCTTAGCATGGTAAAGAAGATTCAAAGAGAGTGAGATGCCAGCTCCTTTCATTCAGTCAGTAGCTTCAATCATTTCTGGACGTTTTTCAATGGCAAAAATCAATGAATATTGTAAATGCACAAACAGTAATTTCTCCGCATTGCAAGGTGCAATTCTGAATTTTTTTGCTTTTTCCTGCTCCTCTTAGCATGATAAAGAAGATTCAAAGAGAGTGAGATGCCAGCTCCTTTCATTCAGTCAGTAGCTTCAATCACTTCTGGACGTTTTTCAATGGCAAAAATCAATGAATATTGTAAATCCACAAACAGTAATTTCTCCGCATTGCAAGGTGCAATTCTGAAATTTTTTGCTTTTTCCTGCTCCTCTTAGCATGATAAAGAAGATTCAAAGAGAGTGAGATGCCAGCTCCTTTCATTCAGTCAGTAGCTTCAATCATTTCTGGACGTTTTTCAATGGCAAAAATCAATGAATATTGTAAATGCACAAACAGTAATTTCTCCGCATTGCAAGGTGCAATTCTGAAATTTTTTGCTTTTTCCTGCTCCTCTTAGCATGATAAAGAAGATTCAAAGAGAGTGAGATGCCAGCTCCTTTCATTCAGTCAGTAGCTTCAATCATTTCTGGTATATGAATAACATGATGTTTTTCAATGGCAAAATTCAATGAATATTGTAACTGCACAAACAGTAATTTCTCCGCATTGCAAGGTGCAATTCTGAAATTTTTTGCTTTTTCCTGCTCCTCTTAGCATGGTAAAGAAGATTCAAAGAGAGTGAGATGCCAGCTCCTTTCATTCAGTCAGTAGCTTCAATCATTTCTGGACGTTTTTCAATGGCAAAAATCAATGAATATTGTAAATGCACAAACAGTAATTTCTCCGCATTGCAAGGTGCAATTCTGAATTTTTTTGCTTTTTCCTGCTCCTCTTAGCATGATAAAGAAGATTCAAAGAGAGTGAGATGCCAGCTCCTTTCATTCAGTCAGTAGCTTCAATCACTTCTGGACGTTTTTCAATGGCAAAAATCAATGAATATTGTAAATCCACAAACAGTAATTTCTCCGCATTGCAAGGTGCAATTCTGAAATTTTTTGCTTTTTCCTGCTCCTCTTAGCATGATAAAGAAGATTCAAAGAGAGTGAGATGCCAGCTCCTTTCATTCAGTCAGTAGCTTCAATCATTTCTGGACGTTTTTCAATGGCAAAAATCAATGAATATTGTAAATGCACAAACAGTAATTTCTCCGCATTGCAAGGTGCAATTCTGAATTTTTTTGCTTTTTCCTGCTCCTCTTAGCATGATAAAGAAGATTCAAAGAGAGTGAGATGCCAGCTCCTTTCATTCAGTCAGTAGCTTCAAACATTTCTGGTATAAACATTTCTGGACGTTTTTCAATGGCAAAAATCAATGAATATTGTAAATGCACAAACAGTAATATCTCCACATTGCAAGGTGCAATTCTGAATTTTTTTGCTTTTTCCTGCTAATCCTAGCATGATAAAGAATATTCAAATAGAGTGAGATGCCAGCTCCTTTCATTCAGTCAGTAGCTTCAAACATTTCTGGACGTTTTTCAATGGCAAAAATCAATGAATATTGTAAATGCACAAACAGTAATATCTCCACATTGCAAGGTGCAATTCTGAAATTTTTTGCTTTTTCCTGCTAATCCTAGCATGATAAAGAAGATTCAAAGAGAGTGAGATGCCAGGTCCTTTCATTCAGTCAGTAGCCTCAAACATTTCTGGTATATGAATAACGATGTTTTTCAATGGCAAAAATCAATGAATATTGTAAATGCACAAACAGTAATATCTCCACATTGCAAGGTGCAATTCTGAAATTTTTTGCTTTTTCCTGCTAATCCTAGCATGATAAAGAAGATTCAAAGAGAGTGAGATGCCAGCTCCTTTCATTCAGTCAGTAGCTTCAAACATTTCTGGACGTTTTTCAATGGCAAAAATCAATGAATATTGTAAATGCACAAACAGTAATATCTCCACATTGCAAGGTGCAATTCTGAAATTTTTTGCTTTTTCCTGCTACTCCTAGCATGATAAAGAAGATTCAAAGAGAGTGAGATGCCAGCTCCTTTCATTCAGTCAGTAGCTTCAAACATTTCTGGACGTTTTTCAATGGCAAAAATCAATGAATATTGTAAATGCACAAACAGTAATATCTCCACATTGCAAGGTGCAATTCTGAAATTTTTTGCTTTTTCCTGCTAATCCTAGCATGATAAAGAAGATTCAAATAGAGTGAGATGCCAGCTCCTTTCATTCAGTCAGTAGCTTCAAACATTTCTGGACGTTTTTCAATGGCAAAAATCAATGAATATTGTAAATGCACAAACAGTAATATCTAAACATTGCAAGGTGCAATTCTGAAATTTTTTGCTTTTTCCTGCTAATCCTAGCATGATAAAGAAGATTCAAAGATAGTGAGATGCCAGATCCTTTCATTCAGTCAGTAGCTTCAAACAGTTCTGGTATATGAATAACATGATGTTTTTCAATGGCAAAAATCAATGAATATTGTAAATGCACAAACAGTAATATCTCCACATTGCAAGGTGCAATTCTGAAATTTTTTGCTTTTTCCTGCTAATCCTAGCATGATAAAGAACATTCAAAGTGAGTGAGATGCCAGCTCCCTTCATTCAGTCAGTAGCTTCAAACATTTCTGGACGTTTTTCAATGGCAAAAATCAATGAATACTGTAAATGCACAAACAGTAAAATCTCCACATTGCAAGGTGCAATTCTGAAACCTTGCAATGCGGAGAAATTACTGTTTGTGCATTTACAATATTCATTGATTTTTGCCATTGAAAAACGTCCAGAAATGATTGAAGCTACTGACTGAATGAAAGGAGCTGGCATCTCACTCTCTTTGAATCTTCTTTATCATGCTAAGAGGAGCAGGAAAAAGCAAAAAATTTCAGAATTGCACCTTGCAATGCGGAGAAATTACTGTTTGTGCATTTACAATATTCATTGATTTTTGCCATTGAAAAACATCATGTTATTCATATACCAGAAATGTTTGAAGCTACTGACTGAATGAAAGGAGCTGGCATCTCACTCTCTTTGAATCTTCTTTATCATGCTAAGAGGAGCAGGAAAAAGCAAAAAATTTCAGAATTGCACCTTGCAATGCGGAGAAATTACTGTTTGTGCATTTACAATATTCATTGATTTTTGCCATTGAAAAACGTCCAGAAATGATTGAAGCTACTGACTGAATGAAAGGAGCTGGCATCTCACTCTCTTTGAATCTTCTTTATCATGCTAAGAGGAGCAGGAAAAAGCAAAAAATTTCAGAATTGCACCTTGCAATGCGGAGAAATTACTGTTTGTGCATTTACAATATTCATTGATTTTTGCCATTGAAAAACGTCCAGAAATGATTGAAGCTACTGACTGAATGAAAGGAGCTGGCATCTCACTCTCTTTGAATCTTCTTTATCATGCTAAGAGGAGCAGGAAAAAGCAAAAAAAATTCAGAATTGCACCTTGCAATGCGGAGAAATTACTGTTTGTGCATTTACAATATTCATTGATTTTTGCCATTGAAAAACATCATGTTATTCATATACCAGAAATGATTGAAGCTACTGACTGAATGAAAGGAGCTGGCATCTCACTCTCTTTGAATCTTCTTTTTCATGCTAAGAGGAGCAGGAAAAAGCAAAAAATTTCAGAATTGCATCTTGCAATGCGGAGAAATTACTGTTTGTGCATTTACAATATTCATTGATTTTTGCCATTGAAAAACATCCAGAAATGATTGAAGCCACTGACTGAATGAAAGGAGCTGGCATCTCACTCTCTTTGAATCTTCTTTATCATGCTAAGAGGAGCAGGAAAAAGCAAAAAATTTCAGAATTGCACCTTGCAATGCGGAGAAATTACTGCTTGTGCATTTACAATATTCATTGATTTTTGCCATTGAAAAACGTCCAGAAATGATTGAAGCTACTGACTGAATGAAAGGAGCTGGCATCTCACTCTCTTTGAATCTTCTTTATCATGCTAAGAGGAGCAGGAAAAAGCAAAAAATTTCAGAATTGCATCTTGCAATGCGGAGAAATTACTGTTTGTGCATTTACAATATTTATTGATTTTTGCCATTGAAACACGTCCAGAAATGTTTGAAGCTACTGACTGAATGAAAGGAGCTGGCATCTCACTCTCTTTGAATCTTCTTTATCATGATAGGATTAGCAGGAAAAAGCAAAAAATTTCAGAATTGCACCTTGCAATGTGGAGATATTACTGTTTGTGCATTTACAATATTCATTGATTTTTGCCATTGAAAAACGTCCAGAAATGTTTGAAGCTACTGACTGAATGCAAGGAGCTGGCATCTCACTCTCTTTGAATCTTCTTTATCATGCTAGGGTTAGCAGGAAAAAGCAAAAAATTTCAGAATTGCACCTTGCAATGTGGAGATATTACTGTTTGTGCATTTACAATATTCATTGATTTTTGCCATTGAAAAACGTCCAGAAATGTTTATACCAGAAATGTTTGAAGCTACTGACTGAATGAAAGGAGCTGGCATCTCACTCTCTTTGAATCTTATTTATCATGCTAAGAGGAGCAGGAAAAAGCAAAAAAATTCAGAATTGCACCTTGCAATGCGGAGAAATTACTGTTTGTGCATTTACAATATTCATTGATTTTTGCCATTGAAAAACATCATGTTATTCATATACCAGAAATGATTGAAGCTACTGACTGAACGAAAGGAGCTGGCATCTCACTCTCTTTGAATCTTCTTTATCATGCTAGGATTAGCAGGAAAAAGCAAAAAATTTCAGAATTGCACCTTGAAATGTGGAGATATTACTGTTTGTGCATTTACAATATTCATTGATTTTTGCCATTGAAAAACGTCCAGAAATGTTTGAAGCTACTGACTGAATGAAAGGAGCTGGCATCTCACTCTCTTTGAATCTTCTTTATCATGCTAGGATTAGCAGGAAAAAGCAAAAAATTTCAGAATTGCACCTTGCAATGTGGAGATATTACTGTTTGTGCATTTACAATATTCATTGATTTTTGCCATTGAAAAACGTCCAGAAATGTTTGAAGCTACTGACTGAATGAAAGGAGCTGGCATCTCACTCTCTTTGAATCTTCTTTATCATGCTAGGAGTAGCAGGAAAAAGCAAAAAATTTCAGAATTGCACCTTGCAATGTGGAGATATTACAGTTTGTGCATTTACAATATTCATTGATTTTTTCCATTGAAAAACGTCCAGAAATGTTTGAAGCTACTGACTGAATGAAAGGAGCTGGCATCTCACTCTCTTTGAATCTTCTTTATCATGCTAGGATTAGCAGGAAAAAGCAAAAAATTTCAGAATTGCACCTTGCAATGTGGAGATATTACTGTTTGTGCATTTACAATATTCATTGATTTTTGCCATTGAAAAACATCATGTTATTCATATACCAGAAATGTTTGAAGCTACTGACTGAATGAAAGGAGCTGGCATCTCACTCTCTTTGAATCTTCTTTATCATGCTAGGATTAGCAGGAAAAAGCAAAAAATTTCAGAATTGCACCTTGCAATGTGGAGATATTACTGTTTGTGCATTTACAATATTCATTGATTTTTGCCATTGAAAAACGTCCAGAAATGTTTGAAGCTACTGACTGAATGAAAGGAGCTGGCATCTCACTCTATTTGAATCTTCTTTATCATGCTAGGATTAGCAGGAAAAAGCAAAAAATTTCAGAATTGCACCTTGCAATGTGGAGATATTACTGTTTGTGCATTTACAATATTCATTGATTTTTGCCATTGAAAAACGTCCAGAAATGTTTATACCAGAAATGTTTGAAGCTACTGACTGAATGAAAGGAGCTGGCATCTCACTCTCTTTGAATCTTCTTTATTATGCTAAGAGGAGCAGGAAAAAGCAAAAAAATTCAGAATTGCACCTTGCAATGCGGAGAAATTACTGTTTGTGCATTTACAATATTCATTGATTTTTGCCATTGAAACACGTCCAGAAATGTTTGAAGCTACTGACTGAATGAAAGGAGCTGGCATCTCACTCTCTTTGAATCTTCTTTATCATGCTAGGATTAGCAGGAAAAAGCAAAAAATTTCAGAATTGCACCTTGCAATGTGGAGATATTACTGTTTGTGCATTTACAATATTCATTGATTTTTGCCATTGAAAAACGTCCAGAAATGTTTGAAGCTACTGACTGAATGAAAGGAGCTGGCATCTCACTCTCTTTGAATCTTCTTTATCATGCTAGGAGTAGCAGGAAAAAGCAAAAAATTTCAGAATTGCACCTTGCAATGTGGAGATATTACAGTTTGTGCATTTACAATATTCATTGATTTTTTCCATTGAAAAACGTCCAGAAATGTTTGAAGCTACTGACTGAATGAAAGGAGCTGGCATCTCACTCTCTTTGAATCTTCTTTATCATGCTAGGATTAGCAGGAAAAAGCAAAAAATTTCAGAATTGCACCTTGCAATGTGGAGATATTACTGTTTGTGCATTTACAATATTCATTGATTTTTGCCATTGAAAAACATCATGTTATTCATATACCAGAAATGTTTGAAGCTACTGACTGAATGAAAGGAGCTGGCATCTCACTCTCTTTGAATCTTCTTTATCATGCTAGGATTAGCAGGAAAAAGCAAAAAATTTCAGAATTGCACCTTGCAATGTGGAGATATTACTGTTTGTGCATTTACAATATTCATTGATTTTTGCCATTGAAAAACGTCCAGAAATGTTTGAAGCTACTGACTGAATGAAAGGAGCTGGCATCTCACTCTATTTGAATCTTCTTTATCATGCTAGGATTAGCAGGAAAAAGCAAAAAATTTCAGAATTGCACCTTGCAATGTGGAGATATTACTGTTTGTGCATTTACAATATTCATTGATTTTTGCCATTGAAAAACGTCCAGAAATGTTTATACCAGAAATGTTTGAAGCTACTGACTGAATGAAAGGAGCTGGCATCTCACTCTCTTTGAATCTTCTTTATTATGCTAAGAGGAGCAGGAAAAAGCAAAAAAATTCAGAATTGCACCTTGCAATGCGGAGAAATTACTGTTTGTGCATTTACAATATTCATTGATTTTTGCCATTGAAACACGTCCAGAAATGTTTGAAGCTACTGACTGAATGAAAGGAGCTGGCATCTCACTCTCTTTGAATCTTCTTTATCATGATAGGATTAGCAGGAAAAAGCAAAAAATTTCAGAATTGCACCTTGCAATGTGGAGATATTACTGTTTGTGCATTTACAATATTCATTGATTTTTGCCATTGAAAAACGTCCAGAAATGTTTATACCAGAAATGTTTGAAGCTACTGACTGAATGAAAGGAGCTGGCATCTCACTCTCTTTGAATCTTCTTTATCATGCTAAGAGGAGCAGGAAAAAGCAAAAAAATTCAGAATTGCACCTTGCAATGCGGAGAAATTACTGTTTGTGCATTTACAATATTCATTGATTTTTGCCATTGAAAAACATCATGTTATTCATATACCAGAAATGATTGAAGCTACTGACTGAATGAAAGGAGCTGGCATCTCACTCTCTTTGAATCTTCTTTATCATGCTAGGATTAGCAGGAAAAAGCAAAAAATTTCAGAATTGCACCTTGCAATGTGGAGATATTACTGTTTGTGCATTTACAATATTCATTGATTTTTGCCATTGAAAAACGTCCAGAAATGTTTGAAGCTACTGACTGAATGAAAGGAGCTGGCATCTCACTCTCTTTGAATCTTCTTTATCATGCTAGGATTAGCAGGAAAAAGCAAAAAATTTCAGAATTGCACCTTGCAATGTGGAGATATTACTGTTTGTGCATTTACAATATTCATTGATTTTTGCCATTGAAAAACGTCCAGAAATGTTTGAAGCTACTGACTGAATGAAAGGAGCTGGCATATCACTCTCTTTGAATCTTCTTTATCATGCTAGGAGTAGCAGGAAAAAGCAAAAAATTTCAGAATTGCACCTTGCAATGTGGAGATATTACTGTTTGTGCATTTACAATATTCATTGATTTTTTCCATTGAAAAACGTCCAGAAATATTTGAAGCTACTGACTGAATGAAAGGAGCTGGCATCTCACTCTCTTTGAATCTTCTTTATCATGCTAGGATTAGCAGGAAAAAGCAAAAAATTTCAGAATTGCACCTTGCAATGTGGAGATATTACTGTTTGTGCATTTACAATATTCATTGATTTTTGCCATTGAAAAACATCATGTTATTCATATACCAGAAATGTTTGAAGCTACTGACTGAATGAAAGGAGCTGGCATTTCACTCTCTTTGAATCTTCTTTATCATGCTAGGATTAGCAGGAAAAAGCAAAAAATTTCAGAATTGCACCTTGCAATGTGGAGATATTACTGTTTGTGCATTTACAATATTCATTGATTTTTGCCATTGAAAAACGTCCAGAAATGTTTGAAGCTACTGACTGAATGAAAGGAGCTGGCATCTCACTCTATTTGAATCTTCTTTATCATGCTAGGATTAGCAGGAAAAAGCAAAAAATTTCAGAATTGCACCTTGCAATGTGGAGATATTACTGTTTGTGCATTTACAATATTCATTGATTTTTGCCATTGAAAAACGTCCAGAAATGTTTATACCAGAAATGTTTGAAGCTACTGACTGAATGAAAGGAGCTGGCATCTCACTCTCTTTGAATCTTCTTTATCATGCTAAGAGGAGCAGGAAAAAGCAAAAAATTTCAGAATTGCACCTTGCAATGCGGAGAAATTACTGTTTGTGCATTTACAATATTCATTGATTTTTGCCATTGAAAAACGTCCAGAAATGATTGAAGCTACTGACTGAATGAAAGGAGCTGGCATCTCACTCTCTTTGAATCTTCTTTATCATGCTAAGAGGAGCAGGAAAAAGCAAAAAATTTCAGAATTGCACCTTGCAATGCGGAGAAATTACTGTTTGTGCATTTACAATATTCATTGATTTTTGCCATTGAAAAACATCATGTTATTCATACCCAGAAATGATTGAAGCTACTGACTGAATGAAAGGAGCTGGCATCTCACTCTCTTTGAATCTTCTTTATCATGCTAAGAGGAGCAGGAAAAAGCAAAAAATTTCAGAATTGCACCTTGCAATGCGGAGAAATTACTGTTTGTGCATTTACAATATTCATTGATTTTTGCCATTGAAAAACGTCCAGAAATGATTGAAGCTACTGACTGAATGAAAGGAGCTGGCATCTCACTCTCTTTGAATCTTCTTTATCATGCTAAGAGGAGCAGGAAAAAGCAAAAAATTTCAGAATTGCACCTTGCAATGCGGAGAAATTACTGTTTGTGCATTTACAATATTCATTGATTTTTGCCATTGAAAAACGTCCAGAAATGATTGAAGCTACTGACTGAATGAAAGGAGTTGGCATCTCACTCTCTTTGAATCTTCTTTACCATGCTAAGAGGAGCAGGAAAAAGCAAAAAATTTCAGAATTGCACCTTGCAATGCGGAGAAATTACTGTTTGTGCATTTACAATATTCATTGATTTTTGACATTGAAAAACATCATGTTATTCATATACCAGAAATAATTGAAGCTACTGACTGAATGAAAGGAGCTGGCATCTCACTCTCTTTGAATCTTCTTTATCATGCTAAGAGGAGCAGGAAAAAGCAAAAAATTTCAGAATTGCACCTTGCAATGCGGAGAAATTACTGTTTGTGCATTTACAATATTCATTGATTTTTGCCATTGAAAAACGTCCAGAAATGATTGAAGCTACTGACTGAATGAAAGGAGCTGGCATCTCACTCTCTTTGAATCTTCTTTATGATGCTAAGAGGAGCAGGAAAAAGCAAAAAATTTCAGAATTGCACCTTGCAATGCGGAGAAATTACTGTTTGTGCATTTACAATATTCATTGATTTTTGCCATTGAAAAACGTCCAGAAATGATTGAAGCTACTGACTGAATGAAAGGAGCTGGCATCTCACTCTCTTTGAATCTTCTTTATCATGCTAAGAGGAGCAGGAAAAAGCAAAAAATTTCAGAATTTCACCTTGCAATGCGGAGAAATTACTGTTTGTGCATTTACAATATTCATTGATTTTTGCCATTGAAAAACATCATGTTATTCATATACCAGAAATGATTGAAGCTACTGACTGAATGAAAGGAGCTGGCATCTCACTCTCTTTGAATCTTCTTTATCATGCTAAGAGGAGCAGGAAAAAGCAAAAAATTTCAGAATTGCACCTTGCAATGCGGAGAAATTACTGTTTGTGCATTTACAATATTCATTGATTTTTGCCATTGAAAAACGTCCAGAAATGATTGAAGCTACTGACTGAATGAAAGGAGCTGGCATCTCACTCTTTTTGAATCTTCTTTATCATGCTAAGAGGAGCAGGAAAAAGCAAAAAATTTCAGAATTGCACCTTGCAATGCGGAGAAATTACTGTTTGTGCATTTACAATATTCATTGATTTTTGCCATTGAAAAACGTCCAGAAATGATTGAAGCTACTGACTGAATGAAAGGAGCTGGCATCTCACTCTCTTTGAATCTTCTTTATCATGGTAAGAGGAGCAGGAAAAAGCAAAAAATTTCAGAATTGCAACTTGCAATGCGGAGAAATTACTGTTTGTGCATTTACAATATTCATTGATTTTTGCCATTGAAAAACGTCCAGAAATGATTGAAGCTACTGACTGAATGAAAGGAGCTGGCATCTCACTCTCTATGAATCTTCTTTATCATGCTAAGAGGAGCAGGAAAAAGCAAAAAATTTCAGAATTGCACCTTGCAATGCGGAGAAATTACTGTTTGTGCATTTACAATATTCATTGATTTTTGCCATTGAAAAACGTCCAGAAATGATTGAAGCTACTGACTGAATGAAAGGAGCTGGCATCTCACTCTCTTTGAATCTTCTTTATCATGCTAAGAGGAGCAGGAAAAAGCAAAAAATTTCAGAATTGCAACTTGCAATGCGGAGAAATTACTGTTTGTGCATTTACAATATTCATTGATTTTTGCCATTGAAAAACATCATGTTATTCATATACCAGAAATGTTTGAAGCTACTGACTGAATGAAAGAAGCTGGCATCTCACTATCTTTGAATCTTCTTTATCATGCTAAGAGGAGCAGGAAAAAGCAAAAAATTTCAGAATTGCACCTTACAATGCGGAGAAATTACTGTTTGTGCATTTACAATATTCATTGATTTTTGCCATTGAAAAACGTCCAGAAATGATTGAAGCTACTGACTGAATGAAAGGAGCTGGCATCTCACTCTCTTTGAATCTTCTTTATCATGCTAAGAGGAGCAGGAAAAAGCAAAAAATTTCAGAATTGCACCTTGCAATGCGGAGAAATTACTGTTTGTGCATTTACAATATTCATTGATTTTTGCCATTGAAAAACGTCCAGAAATGTTTGAAGCTACTGACTGAATGAAAGGAGCTGGCATCTTACTCTCTTTGAATCTTCTTTATCATGCTAGGATTAGCAGGAAAAAGCAAAAAATTTCAGAATTGCACCTTGCAATGTGGAGATATTACTGTTTGTGCATTTACAATATTCATTGATTTTTGCCATTGAAAAACGTCCAGAAATGTTTGAAGCTACTGACTGAATGAAAGGAGCAGGCATCTCACTCTCTTTGAATCTTCTTTATCATGCTAGGAGTAGCAGGAAAAAGCAAAAAATTTCAGAATTGCACCTTGCAATGTGGAGATATTACTGTTTGTGCATTTACAATATTCATTGATTTATGCCATTGAAAAACGTCCAGAAATGTTTGAAGCTACTGACTGAATGAAAGGAGCTGGCATCTCACTCTCTTTGAATCTTCTTTATCATGCTAGGATTAGCAGGAAAAAGCAAAAAATTTCAGAATTGCACCTTGCAATGTGGAGATATTACTGTTTGTGCATTTACAATATTCATTGATTTTTGCCATTGAAAAACGTCCAGAAATGTTTATACCAGAAATGTTTGAAGCTACTGACTGAATGAAAGGAGCTGGCATCTCACTCTCTTTGAATCTTCTTTATCATGCTAAGAGGAGCAGGAAAAAGCAAAAAATTTCAGAATTGCACCTTGCAATGCGGAGAAATTACTGTTTGTGCATTTACAATATTCATTGATTTTTGCCATTGAAAAACGTCCAGAAATGATTGAAGCTACTGACTGAATGAAAGGAGCTGGCATCTCACTCTCTTTGAATCTTCTTTATCATGCTAAGAGGAGCAGGAAAAAGCAAAAAATTTCAGAATTGCACCTTGCAATGCGGAGAAATTACTGTTTGTGCATTTACAATATTCATTGATTTTTGCCATTGAAAAACATCATGTTATTCATATACCAGAAATGATTGAAGCTACTGACTGAATGAAAGGAGCTGGCATCTCACTCTCTTTGAATCTTCTTTATCATGCTAAGAGGAGCAGGAAAAAGCAAAAAATTTCAGAATTGCACCTTGCAATGCGGAGAAATTACTGTTTGTGCATTTACAATATTCATTGATTTTTGCCATTGAAAAACGTCCAGAAATGATTGAAGCTACTGACTGAATGAAAGGAGCTGGCATCTCACTCTCTTTGAATCTTCTTTATCATGCTAAGAGGAGCAGGAAAAAGCAAAAAATTTCAGAATTGCACCTTGCAATGCGGAGAAATTACTGTTTGTGCATTTACAATATTCATTGATTTTTGCCATTGAAAAACGTCCAGAAATGATTGAAGCTACTGACTGAATGAAAGGAGCTGGCATCTCACTCTCTTTGAATCTTCTTTATCATGCTAAGAGGAGCAGGAAAAAGCAAAAAATTTCAGAATTGCACCTTGCAATGCGGAGAAATTACTGTTTGTGCATTTACAATATTCATTGATTTTTGCCATTGAAAAACATCATGTTATTCATATACCAGAAATGATTGAAGCTACTGACTGAATGAAAGGAGCTGGCATCTCACTCTCTTTGAATCTTCTTTATCATGCTAAGAGGAGCAGGAAAAAGCAAAAAATTTCAGAATTGCACCTTGCAATGCGGAGAAATTACTGTTTGTGCATTTACAATATTCATTGATTTTTGCCATTGAAAAACGTCCAGAAATGATTGAAGCTACTGACTGAATGAAAGGAGCTGGCATCTCACTCTCTTTGAATCTTCTTTATCATGCTAAGAGGAGCAGGAAAAAGCAAAAAATTTCAGAATTGCACCTTGCAATGCGGAGAAATTACTGTTTGTGCATTTACAATATTCATTGATTTTTGCCATTGAAAAACGTCCAGAAATGATTGAAGCTACTGACTGAATGAAAGGAGCTGGCATCTCACTCTCTTTGAATCTTCTTTATCATGCTAAGAGGAGCAGGAAAAAGCAAAAAATTTCAGAATTGCACCTTGCAATGCGGAGAAATTACTGTTTGTGCATTTACAATATTCATTGATTTTTGCCATTGAAAAACATCATGTTATTCATATCAAAGAAATGTTTGAAGCTACTGACTGAATGAAAGAAGCTGGCAACTCACTCTCTTTGAATCTTCTTTATCATGCTAAGAGGAGCAGGAAAAAGCAAAAAATTTCAGAATTGCACCTTGCAATGCGGAGAAATTACTGTTTGTGCATTTACAATATTCATTGATTTTTGCAATTGAAAAACGTCCAGAAATGATTGAAGCTACTGACTGAATGAAAGGAGCTGGCATCTCACTCTCTTTGAATCTTCTTTATCATGTTAAGAGGAGCAGGAAAAAGCAAAAAATTTCAGAATTGCACCTTGCAATGCGGAGAAATTACTGTTTGTGCATTTACAATATTCATTGATTTTTGCCATTGAAAAACGTCCAGAAATGATTGAAGCTACTGACTGAATGAAAGGAGCTGTTATCTCACTCTCTTTGAATCTTGTTTATCATGCTAAGAGGAGCAGGAAAAAGCAAAAAATTTCAGAATTGCACCTTGCAATGCGGAGAAATTACTGTTTGTGCATTTACAATATTCATTGATTTTTGCCATTGAAAAACATCATGTTATTCATATACCAGAAATGATTGAAGCTACTGACTGAATGAAAGGAGCTGGCATCTCACACTCTTTGAATCTTCTTTATCATGCTAAGAGGAGCAGGAAAAAGTAAAAAATTTCAGAATTGCACCTTGCAATGCGGAGAAATTACTGTTTGTGCATTTACAATATTCAATGATTTTTGCCATTGAAAAACGTCCAGAAATGATTGAAGCTACTGACTGAACGAAAGGAGCTGGCATCTCACTCTCTTTGAATCTTCTTTATCATGCTAAGAGGAGCAGGAAAAAGCAAAAAATTTCAGAATTGCACCTTGCAATGCGGAGAAATTACTGTTTGTGCATTTACAATATTCATTGATTTTTGCCATTGAAAAACATCATGTTATTCATATACCAGAAATGTTTGAAGCTACTGACTGAATGAAAGGAGCTGGCATCTCACTCTCTTTGAATCTTCTTCATAATGCTAAGAGGAGCAGGAAAAAGCAAAAAATTTCAGAATTGCACCTTGCAATGCGGAGAAATTACTGTTTGTGCATTTACAATATTCATTGATTTTTGCCATTGAAAAACGTCCAGAAATGATTGAAGCTACTGACTGAATGAAAGGAGCTGGCATCTCACTCTCTTTGAATCTTCTTTATCATGCTAAGAGGAGCAGGAAAAAGCAAAAAATTTCAGAATTGCACCTTGCAATGCGGAGAAATTACTGTTTGTGCATTTACAATATTCATTGATTTTTGCCATTGAAAAACATCATGTTATTCATATACCAGAAATGTTTGAAGCTACTGACTGAATGAAA
This sequence comes from Phyllobates terribilis, assembly GCF_046119375.1. Lineage (NCBI taxonomy): Eukaryota > Metazoa > Chordata > Amphibia > Anura > Dendrobatidae > Phyllobates > Phyllobates terribilis. Next base: position 79,907 of record NW_027363844.1, read on the forward strand.
GGAGCTGGCATCTCACTCTCTTTGAATCTTCTTTATCATGCTAAGAGGAGCAGGAAAAAGCAAAAAATTTCAGAATTGCACCTTGCAATGCAGATAAATTACTGTTTGTGCATTTACAATATTCATTGATTTTTGCCATTGAAAAATGTCCAGAAATGATTGAAGCTACTGACTGAATGAAAGGAGCTGGCATCTCACTCTCTTTGAATCTTGTTTATCATGCTAAGAGGAGCAGGAAAAAGCAAAAAATTTCAGTATTGCACCTTGCAATGCGGAGAAATTACTGTTTGTGCATTTACAATATTCATTGATTTTTGCCATTGAAAAACGTCCAGAAATTATTGAAGCTACTGACTGAATGAAAGGAGCTGGCATCTCACTCTCTTTGAAACTTCTTTATCATGCTAAGAGGAGCAGGAAAAAGCAAAAATTTTCAGAATTGCACCTTGCAATGCGGAGAAATTACTGTTTGTGCATTTACAATATTCATTGATTTTTGCCATTGAAAAACGTCCAGAAATGATTGAAGCTACTGACTGAATGAAAGGAGCTGGCATCTCACTCTCTTTGAATCTTCTTTATCATGCTAAGAGGAGCAGGAAAAAGCAAAAAATTTCAGAATTGCACCTTGCAATGCGGAGAAATTACTGTTTGTGCATTTACAATATTCATTGATTTTTGCCATTGAAAAACATCATGTTATTCATATACCAGAAATGTTTGAAGCTACTGACTGAATGAAAGGAGCTGGCATCTCACTCTCTTTGAATCTTCTTTATCATGCTAAGAGGAGCAGGAAAAAGCAAAAAATTTCAGAATTGCACCTTGCAATGCGGAGAAATTACTGTTTGTGCATTTACAATATTCATTGATTTTTGCCATTGAAAAACATCATGTTATTCATATACCAGAAATGATTGAAGCTACTGACTGAATGAAAGGAGCTGGCATCTCACTCTCTTTGAATCTTCTTTATCATGCTAAGAGGAGCAGGATAAAGCAAAAAATTTCAGACTTGCACCTTGCAATGCGGAGAAATTACTGTTTGTGCATTTACAATATTCATTGATTTTTGCCATTGAAAAACATCATGTTATTCATATACCAGAAATGGTTGAAGCTACTGACTGAATGAAAGGAGCTGGCATCTCACTCTCTTTGAATCTTCTTTATCATGCTAAGAGGAGCAGGAAAAAGCAAAAAATTTCAGACTTGCACCTTGCAATGCGGAGAAATTACTGTTTGTGCATTTACAATATTCATTGATTTTTGCCATTGAAAAACATCATGTTATTCATATACCAGAAATGTTTGAAGCTACTGACTGAATGAAAGGAGCTGGCATCTCACTCTCTTTGAATCTTCTTTATCATGCTAAGAGGAGCAGGAAAAAGCAAAAAATTTCAGAATTGCACCTTGCAATGCGGAGAAATTACTGTTTGTGCATTTACAATATTCATTGATTTTTGCCATTGAAAAACGTCCAGAAATGATTGAAGGTACTGACTGAATGAAAGGAGCTGGCATCTCACTCTCTTTGAATCTTCTTTATCGTGCTAAGAGGAGCAGGAAAAAGCAAAAAATTTCAGAATTGCACCTTGCAATGCGGAGAAATTACTGTTTGTGCATTTACAATATTCATTGATTTTTGCCATTGAAAAACGTCCAGAAATGATTGAAGCTACTGACTGAATGAAAGGAGCTGGCATCTCACTCTCTTTGAATCTTCTTTATCATGCTAAGAGGAGCAGGAAAAAGCAAAAAATTTCAGAATTGCACCTTGCAATGCGGAGAAATTACAGTTTGTGCATTTACAATATTCATTGATTTTTGCCATTGAAAAACGTCCAGAAATGATTGAAGCTACTGACTGAATGAAAGGAGCTGGCATCTCACTCTCTTTGAATCTTCTTTATCATGCTAAGAGGAGCAGGAAAAAGCAAAAAATTTCAGAATTGCACCTTGCAATGCGGAGAAATTACTGTTTGTGCATTTACAATATTCGTTGATTTTTGCCATTGAAAAACGTCCAGAAATGATTGAAGCTACTGACTGAATGAAAGGAGCTGGCATCTCACTCTCTTTGAATCTTCTTTATCATGCTAAGAGGAGCAGGAAAAAGCAAAAAATTTCAGAATTGCACCTTGCAATGCGGAGAAATTACAGTTTGTGCATTTACAATATTCATTGATTTTTGCCATTGAAAAACGTCCAGAAATGATTGAAGCTACTGACTGAATGAAAGGAGCTTGCATCTCACTCTCTTTGAATCTTCTTTATCATGCTAAGAGGAGCAGGAAAAAGCAAAAAATTTCAGAATTGCACCTTGCAATGCGGAGAAATTACTGTTTGTGCATTTACAATATTCATTGATTTTTGCCATTGAAAAACATGTTATTCATATACCAGAAATGTTTGAAGCTCCTGACTGAATGAAAGGAGCTGGCACCTCACTCTCTTTGAATCTTCTTTATCATGCTAAGAGGAGCAGGAAAAAGCAAAAAATTTCAGAATTGCACCTTGCAATGCGGAGAAATTACTGTTTGTGCATTTACAATATTCATTGATTTTTGCCATTGAAAAACGTCCAGAAATGATTGAAGCTACTGACTGAATGAAAGGAGCTGGAATCTCACTCTCTTTGAATCTTCTTTATCATGCTAAGAGGAGCAGGAAAAAGCAAAAAATTTCAGAATTGCACCTTGCAATGCGGAGAAATTACTGTTTGTGCATTTACAATATTCATTGATTTTTGCCATTGAAAAATGTCCAGAAATGATTGAAGCTACTGACTGAATGAAAGGAGCTGGCATCTCACTCTCTTTGAATCTTCTTTATCATGCTAAGAGGAGCAGGAAAAAGCAAAAAATTTCAGAATTGCGCCTTGCAATGCGGAGAAATTACTGTTTGTGCATTTACAAAATTCATTGATTTTTGCCATTGAAAAACATCATGTTATTCATATACCAGAAATGATTGAAGCTACTGACTGAAGGAAAGGAGCTGGCATCTCACTCTCTTTGAATCTTCTTTATCATGCTAAGAGGAGCAGGAAAAAGCAAAAAATTTCAGAATTGCACCTTGCAATGCGGAGAAATTACTGTTTGTGCATTTACAATATTCATTGATTTTTGCCATTGAAAAACGTCCAGAAATGATTGAAGCTACTGACTGAATGAAAGGAGCTGGCATCTCACTCTCTTTGAATCTTCTTTATCATGCTAAGAGGAGCAGGAAAAAGTAAAAAATTTCAGAATTGCACCTTGCAATGCGGAGAAATTACTGTTTGTGCATTTACAATATTCATTGATTTTTGCCATTGAAAAACGTCCAGAAATGATTGAAGCTACTGACTGAATGAAAGGAGCTGGCATCTCACTCTCTTTGAATCTTCTTTATCATGCTAAGAGGAGCAGGAAAAAGCAAAAAATTTCAGAATTGCACCTTGCAATGCGGAGAAATTACTGTTTGTGCATTTACAATATTCATTGATTTTTGCTATTGAAAAACATCATGTTATTCATATACCAGAAATGATTGAAGCTACTGACTGAATGAAAGGAGCTGGCATCTCACTCTCTTTGAATCTTCTTTATCATGCTAAGAGGAGCAGGAAAAAGCAAAAAATTTCAGAATTGCACCTTGCAATGCGGAGAAATTACAGTTTGTGCATTTACAATATTCATTGATTTTTGCCATTGAAAAACGTCCAGAAATGATTGAAGCTACTGACTGAATGAAAGGAGCTGGCATCTCACTCTCTTTGAATCTTCTTTATCATGCTAAGAGGAGCAGGAAAAAGCAAAAAATTTCAGAATTGCACCTTGCAATGCGGAGAAATTACTGTTTGTGCATTTACAATATTCATTGATTTTTGCCATTGAAAAACGTCCAGAAATGATTGAAGGTACTGACTGAATGAAAGGAGCTGGCATATCACTCTCTTTGAATCTTCTTTATCATGCTAAGAGGAGCAGGAAAAAGCAAAAAATTTCAGAATTGCACCTTGCAATGCGGAGAAATTACTGTTTGTGCATTTACAATATTCATTGATTTTTGCCATTGAAAAACGTCCAGAAATGATTGAAGCTACTGACTGAATGAAAGGAGCTGGCATCTCACTCTCTTTGAATCTTCTTTATCATGCTAAGAGGAGCAGGAAAAAGCAAAAAATTTCAGAATTGCGCCTTGCAATGCGGAGAAATTACTGTTTGTGCATTTACAAAATTCATTGATTTTTGCCATTGAAAAACATCATGTTATTCATATACCAGAAATGATTGAAGCTACTGACTGAAGGAAAGGAGCTGGCATCTCACTCTCTTTGAATCTTCTTTATCATGCTAAGAGGAGCAGGAAAAAGCAAAAAATTTCAGAATTGCACCTTGCAATGCGGAGAAATTACTGTTTGTGCATTTACAATATTCATTGATTTTTGCCATTGAAAAACATCCAGAAATGATTGTAGCTACTGACTGAATGAAAGGAGCTGGCATCTCACTCTCTTTGAATCTTCTTTATCATGCTAAGAGGAGCAGGAAAAAGCAAAAAATTTCAGAATTGCACCTTGCAATGCGGAGAAATTACTGTTTGTGCATTTACAATATTCAATGATTTTTGCCATTGAAAAACGTCCAGAAATGATTGAAGCTACTGACTGAATGAAAGGAGCTGGCATCTCACTCTCTTTGAATCTTGTTTATCATGCTAAGAGGAGCAGGAAAAAGCAAAAAATTTCAGAATTGCACCTTGCAATGCGGAGAAATTACTGTTTGTGCATTTACAATATTCATTGATTTTTGCCATTGAAAAACGTCCAGAAATGATTGAAGCTACTGACTGAATGAAAGGAGCTGGCATCTCACTCTCTTTGAATCTTCTTTATCATGCTAAGAGGAGCAGGAAAAAGCAAAAAATTTCAGAATTGCACCTTGCAATGCGGAGAAATTACTGTTTGTGCATTTACAATATTCATTGATTTTTGCCATTGAAAAACATCATGTTATTCATATACCAGAAATGATTGAAGCTACTGACTGAATGAAAGGAGCTGGCATCTCACTCTCTTTGAATCTTCTTTATCATGCTAAGAGGAGCAGGAAAAAGCAAAAAATTTCAGAATTGCACCTTGCAATGCGGAGAAATTACTGTTTGTGCATTTACAATATTCATTGATTTTTGCCATTGAAAAACGTCCAGAAATGATTGAAGCTACTGACTGAATGAAAGGAGATGGCATCTCACTCTCTTTGAATCTTGTTTATCATGCTAAGAGGAGCAGGAAAAAGCAAAAAATTTCAGAATTGCACCTTGCAATGCGGAGAAATTACTGTTTGTGCATTTACAATATTCATTGATTTTTGCCATTGAAAAATGTCCAGAAATGATTGAAGCTACTGACTGAATGAAAGGAGCTGGCATCTCACTCTCTTTGAATCTTCTTTATCATGCTAAGAGGAGCAGGAAAAAGCAAAAAATTTCAGAATTGCACCTTGCAATGCGGAGAAATTACTGTTTGTGCATTTACAATATTCATTGATTTTTGCTATTGAAAAACATCATGTTATTCATATACCAGAAATGATTGAAGCTACTGACAGAATGAAAGGAGCTGGCATCTCGCTCTCTTTGAATCTTCTTTATCATGCTAAGAGGAGCAGGAAAAAGCAAAAAATTTCAGAATTGCACCTTGCAATGCGGAGAAATTACAGTTTGTGCATTTACAATATTCATTGATTTTTGCCATTGAAAAACGTCCAGAAATGATTGAAGCTACTGACTGAATGAAAGGAGCTGGCATCTCACTCTCTTTGAATCTTCTTAATCATGCTAAGAGGAGCAGGAAAAAGCAAAAAATTTCAGAATTGCACCTTGCAATGCGGAGAAATTACTGTTTGTGCATTTACAATATTCATTGATTTTTGCCATTGAAAAACGTCCAGAAATGATTGAAGGTACTGACTGAATGAAAGGAGCTGGCATCTCACTCTCTTTGAATGTTCTTTATCATGCTAAGTGGAGCAGGAAAAAGCAAAAAATTTCAGAATTGCACCTTGCAATGCGGAGAAATTACTGTTTGTGCATTTACAATATTCATTGATTTTTGCCATTGAAAAACGTCCAGAAATGATTGAAGCTACTGACTGAATGAAAGGAGCTGGCATCTCACTCTCTTTGAATCTTCTTTATCATGCTAAGTGGAGCAGGAAAAAGCAAAAAATTTCAGAATTGCACCTTGCAATGCGGAGAAATTACTGTTTGTGCATTTACAATATTCATTGATTTTTGCCATTGAAAAATGTCCAGAAATGATTGAAGCTACTGACTGAATGAAAGGAGCTGGCATCTCACTCTCTTTGAATCTTCTTTATCTTGCTAAGAGGAGCAGGAAAAAGCAAAAAATTTCAGAATTGCGCCTTGCAATGCGGAGAAATTACTGTTTGTGCATTTACAAAATTCATTGATTTTTGCCATTGAAAAACATCATGTTATTCATATACCAGAAATGATTGAAGCTACTGACTGAAGGAAAGGAGCTGGCATCTCACTCTCTTTGAATCTTCTTTATCATGCTAAGAGGAGCAGGAAAAAGCAAAAAATTTCAGAATTGCACCTTGCAATGCGGAGAAATTACTGTTTGTGCATTTACAATATTCATTGATTTTTGCCATTGAAAAACATCCAGAAATGATTGAAGCTACTGACTGAATGAAAGGAGCTGGCATCTCACTCTCTTTGAATCTTCTTTATCATGCTAAGAGGAGCAGGAAAAAGCAAAAAATTTCAGAATTGCACCTTGCAATGCGGAGAAATTACTGTTTGTGCATTTACAATATTCATTGATTTTTGCGAATGAAAAACATCATGTTATTCATATACCAGAAATGATTGAAGCTACTGACTGAAGGAAAGGAGCTGGCATCTCACTCTCTTTGAATCTTCTTTATCATGCTAAGAGGAGCAGGAAAAAGCAAAAAATTTCAGAATTGCACCTTGCAATGCGGAGAAATTACTGTTTGTGCATTTACAATATTCATTGATTTTTGCCATTGAAAAACGTCCAGAAATGATTGAAGCTACTGACTGAATGAAAGGAGCTGGCATCTCACTCTCTTTGAATCTTCTTTATCATGCTAAGAGGAGCAGGAAAAAGTAAAAAATTTCAGAATTGCACCTTGCAATGCGGAGAAATTACTGTTTGTGCATTTACAATATTCAATGATTTTTGCCATTGAAAAACGTCCAGAAATGATTGAAGCTACTGACTGAATGAAAGGAGCTGGCATCTCACTCTCTTTGAATCTTGTTTATCATGCTAAGAGGAGCAGGAAAAAGCAAAAAATTTCAGAATTGCACCTTGCAATGTGGAGAAATTACTGTTTGTGCATTTACAATATTCATTGATTTTTGCCATTGAAAAACGTCCAGAAATGATTGAAGCTACTGACTGAATGAAAGGAGCTGGCATCTCACTCTCTTTGAATCTTCTTTATCATGCTAAGAGGAGCAGGAAAAAGCAAAAAATTTCAGAATTGCACCTTGCAATGCGGAGAAATTACTGTTTGTGCATTTACAATATTCATTGATTTTTGCTATTGAAAAACATCATGTTATTCATATACCAGAAATGATTGAAGCTACTGACTGAATGAAAGGAGCTGGCATCTCACTCTCTTTGAATCTTCTTTATCATGCTAAGAGGAGCAGGAAAAAGCAAAAAATTTCAGAATTGCACCTTGCAATGCGGAGAAATTACAGTTTGTGCATTTACAATATTCATTGATTTTTGCCATTGAAAAACGTCCAGAAATGATTGAAGCTACTGACTGAATGAAAGGAGCTGGCATCTCACTCTCTTTGAATCTTCTTTATCATGCTAAGAGGAGCAGGAAAAAGCAAAAAATTTCAGAATTGCACCTTGCAATGCGGAGAAATTACTGTTTGTGCATTTACAATGTTCATTGATTTTTGCCATTGAAAAACGTCCAGAAATGATTGAAGGTACTGACTGAATGAAAGGAGCTGGCATATCACTCTCTTTGAATCTTCTTTATCATGCTAAGAGGAGCAGGAAAAAGCAAAAAATTTCAGAATTGCACCTTGCAATGCGGAGAAATTACTGTTTGTGCATTTACAATATTCATTGATTTTTGCCATTGAAAAACGTCCAGAAATGATTGAAGCTACTGACTGAATGAAAGGAGCTGGCATCTCACTCTCTTTGAATCTTCTTTATCATGCTAAGAGGAGCAGGAAAAAGCAAAAAATTTCAGAATTGCACCTTGCAATGCGGAGAAATTACTGTTTGTGCATTTACAATATTCATTGATTTTTGCCATTGAAAAATGTCCAGAAATGATTGAAGCTACTGACTGAATGAAAGGAGCTGGCATCTCACTCTCTTTGAATCTTCTTTATCATGCTAAGAGGAGCAGGAAAAAGCAAAAAATTTCAGAATTGCGCCTTGCAATGCGGAGAAATTACTGTTTGTGCATTTACAAAATTCATTGATTTTTGCCATTGAAAAACATCATGTTATTCATATACCAGAAATGATTGAAGCTACTGACTGAAGGAAAGGAGCTGGCATCTCACTCTCTTTGAATCTTCTTTATCATGCTAAGAGGAGCAGGAAAAAGCAAAAAATTTCAGAATTGCACCTTGCAATGCGGAGAAATTACTGTTTGTGCATTTACAATATTCATAGATTTTTGCCATTGAAAAACATCCAGAAATGATTGTAGCTACTGACTGAATGAAAGGAGCTGGCATCTCACTCTCTTTGAAACTTCTTTATCATGCTAAGAGGAGCAGGAAAAAGCAAAAAATTTCAGAATTGCACCTTGCAATGCGGAGAAATTACTGTTTGTGCATTTACAATATTCATTGATTTTTGCGATTGAAAAACATCATGTTATTCATATACCAGAAATGATTGAAGCTACTGACTGAATGAAAGGAGCTGGCATCTCACTCTCTTTGAATCTTCTTTATCATGCTAAGAGGAGCAGGAAAAAGTAAAAAATTTCAGAATTGCACCTTGCAATGCGGAGAAATTACTGTTTGTGCATTTACAATATTCAATGATTTTTGCCATTGAAAAACGTCCAGAAATGATTGAAGCTACTGACTGAATGAAAGGAGCTGGCATCTCACTCTCTTTGAATCTTGTTTATCATGCTAAGAGGAGCAGGAAAAAGCAAAAAATTTCAGAATTGCACCTTGCAATGCGGAGAAATTACTGTTTGTGCATTTACAATATTCATTGATTTTTGCCATTGAAAAACATCCAGAAATGATTGAAGCTACTGACTGAATGAAAGGAGCTGGCATCTCACTCTCTTTGAATCTTCTTTATCATGCTAAGAGGAGCAGGAAAAAGCAAAAAATTTCAGAATTGCACCTTGCAATGCGGAGAAATTACTGTTTGTGCATTTACAATATTCATTGATTTTTGCCATTGAAAAACATCATGTTATTCATATACCAGAAATGATTGAAGCTACTGACTGAATGAAAGGAGCTGGCATCTCACTCTCTTTGAATCTTCTTTATCATGCTAAGAGGAGCAGGAAAAAGCAAAAAATTTCAGAATTGCACCTTGCAATGCGGAGAAATTACTGTTTGTGCATTTACAATATTCATTGATTTTTGCCATTGAAAAACGTCCAGAAATGATTGAAGCTACTGACTGAATGAAAGGAGATGGCATCTCACTCTCTTTGAATCTTGTTTATCATGCTAAGAGGAGCAGGAAAAAGCAAAAAATTTCAGAATTGCACCTTGCAATGCGGAGAAATTACTGTTTGTGCATTTACAATATTCATTGATTTTTGCCATTGAAAAATGTCCAGAAATGATTGAAGCTACTGACTGAATGAAAGGAGCTGGCATCTCACTCTCTTTGAATATTCTTTATCATGCTAAGAGGAGCAGGAAAAAGCAAAAAATTTCAGAATTGCACCTTGCAATGCGGAGAAATTACTGTTTGTGCATTTACAATATTCATTGATTTTTGCCATTGAAAAATGTCCAGAAATGATTGAAGCTACTGACTGAATGAAAGGAGCTGGCATCTCACTCTCTTTGAATCTTCTTTATCATGCTAAGAGGAGCAGGAAAAAGCAAAAAATTTCAGAATTGCGCCTTGCAATGCGGAGAAATTACTGTTTGTGCATTTACAATATTCATTGATTTTTGCGAATGAAAAACATCATGTTATTCATATACCAGAAAAGATTGAAGCTACTGACTGAATGAAAGAAGCTGGCATCTCACTCTCTTTGAATCTTCTTTACCATGCTAAGAGGAGCAGGAAAAAGTAAAAAATTTCAGAATTGCACCTTGCAATGCGGAGAAATTACTGTTTGTGCATTTACAATATTCAATGATTTTTGCCATTGAAAAACGTCCAGAAATGATTGAAGCTACTGACTGAATGAAAGGAGCTGGCATCTCACTCTCTTTGAATCTTGTTTATCATGCTAAGAGGAGCAGGAAAAAGCAAAAAATTTCAGAATTGCACCTTGCAATGCGGAGAAATTACTGTTTGTGCATTTACAATATTCATTGATTTTTGCCATTGAAAAACGTCCAGAAATGATTGAAGCTACTGACTGAATGAAAGGAGCTGGCATCTCACTCTCTTTGAATCTTCTTTATCATGCTAAGAGGAGCAGGAAAAAGCAAAAAATTTCAGAATTGCACCTTGCAATGCGGAGAAATTACTGTTTGTGCATTTACAATATTCATTGATTTTTGCCATTGAAAAACATGTTATTCATATACCAGAAATGTTTGAAGCTCCTGACTGAATGAAAGGAGCTGGCACCTCACTCTCTTTGAATCTTCTTTATCATGCTAAGAGGAGCAGGAAAAAGCAAAAAATTTCAGAATTGCACCTTGCAATGCGGAGAAATTACTGTTTGTGCATTTACAATATTCATTGATTTTTGCCATTGAAAAACGTCCAGAAATGATTGAAGCTACTGACTGAATGAAAGGAGCTGTCATCTCACTCTCTTTGAATCTTCTTTATCATGCTAAGAGGAGCAGGAAAAAGCAAAAAATTTCAGAATTGCACCTTGCAATGCGGAGAAATTACTGTTTGTGCATTTACAATATTCATTGATTTTTGCCATTGAAAAATGTCCAGAAATGATTGAAGCTACTGACTGAATGAAAGGAGCTGGCATCTCACTCTCTTTGAATCTTCTTTATCATGCTAGGATTAGCAGGAAAAAGCAAAAAATTTCAGAATTGCACCTTGCAATGTGGAGATATTACTGTTTGTGCATTTACAATATTCATTGATTTTTGCCATTGAAAAACATGTTTTTCATATACCAGAAATGTTTGAAGCTACTGACTGAATGAAAGGAGCTGGCATCTCACTCTCTTTGAATCTTCTTTATCATGCTAGGATTAACAGGAAAAAGCAAAAAATTTCAGAATTTCACCTTGCAATGTGGAGATATTACTGTTTGTGCATTTACAATATTCATTGATTTTTGCTATTGAAAAACATGTTTTTCATATACCAGAAATGTTTGAAGCTACTGACTGAATGAAAGGAGCTGGCATCTCACTCTCTTTGAATCTTCTTTATCATGCTAGGATTAACAGGAAAAAGTAAAAAATTTCAGAATTGCACCTTGCAATGTGGAGATATTACTGTTTGTGCATTTACAATATTCATTGATTTTTGCCATTGAAAAATGTCCAGAAATGATTGAAGCTACTGACTGAATGAAAGGAGCTGGCATCTCACTCTCTTTGAATCTTCTTTATCATGCTAGGATTAGCAGGAAAAAGCAAAAAATTTCAGAATTGCACCTTGCAATGTGGAGATATTACTGTTTGTGCATTTACAATATTCATTGATTTTTGCCATTGAAAAACATGTTTTTCATATACCAGAAATGTTTGAAGCTACTGACTGAATGAAAGGAGCTGGCATCTCACTCTCTTTGAATCTTCTTTATCATGCTAGGATTAACAGGAAAAAGCAAAAAATTTCAGAATTTCACCTTGCAATGTGGAGATATTACTGTTTGTGCATTTACAATATTCATTGATTTTTGCCATTGAAAAACATGTTTTTCATATACCAGAAATGTTTGAAGCTACTGACTGAATGAAAGGAGCTGGCATCTCACTCTCTTTGAATCTTCTTTATCATGCTAGGATTAACAGGAAAAAGCAAAAAATTTCAGAATTGCACCTTGCAATGTGGAGATATTACTGTTTGTGCATTTACAATATTCATTGATTTTTGCCATTGAAAAACGTCCAGAAATGTTTGAAGCTACTGACTGAATGAAAGGAGCTGGCATCTCACTCTCTTTGAATCTTCTTTATCATGCTAGGATTAGCAGGAAAAAGCAAAAAATTTCAGAATTGCACCTTGCAATGTGGAGATATTACTGTTTGTGCATTTACAATATTCATTGATTTTTGCCATTGAAAAACATGTTTTTCATATACCAGAAATGTTTGAAGCTACTGACTGAATGAAAGGAGCTGGCATCTCACTCTCTTTGAATCTTCTTTATCATGCTAGGATTAGCAGGAAAAAGCAAAAAATTTCAGAATTGCACCTTGCAATGTGGAGATATTACTGTTTGTGCATTTACAATATTCATTGATTTTTGCCATTGAAAAACGTTTTTCATATACCAGAAATGTTTGAAGCTACTGACTGAATGAAAGGAGCTGGCATCTCACTCTCTTTGAATCTTCTTTATCATGCTAGGATTAACAGGAAAAAGCAAAAAATTTCAGAATTGCACCTTGCAATGTGGAGATATTACTGTTTGTGCATTTACAATATTCATTGATTTTTGCCATTGAAAAACGTCCAGAAATGTTTGAAGCTACTGACTGAATGAAAGGAGCTGGCATCTCACTCTCTTTGAATCTTCTTTATCATGCTAGGATTAACAGGAAAAAGCTAAAAATTTCAGAATTGCACCTTGCAATGTGGAGATATTACTGTTTGTGCATTTACAATATTCATTGATTTTTGCCATTGAAAAACATGTTTTTCATATACCAGAAATGTTTGAAGCTACTGACTGAATGAAAGGAGCTGGCATCTCACTCTCTTTGAATCTTCTTTATCATGCTAGGATTAGCAGGAAAAAGCAAAAAATTTCAGAATTGCACCTTGCAATGTGGAGATATTACTGTTTGTGCATTTACAATATTCATTGATTTTTGCCATTGAAAAACATGTTTTTCATATACCAGAAATGTTTGAAGCTACTGACTGAATGAAAGGAGCTGGCATCTCACTCTCTTTGAATCTTCTTTATCATGCTAGGATTAACAGGAAAAAGCAAAAAATTTCAGAATTGCACCTTGCAATGTGGAGATATTACTGTTTGTGCATTTACAATATTCATTGATTTTTGCCATTGAAAAACGTCCAGAAATGTTTGAAGCTACTGACTGAATGAAAGGAGCTGGCATCTCACTCTCTTTGAATCTTCTTTATCATGCTAGGATTAGCAGGAAAAAGCAAAAAATTTCAGAATTGCACCTTGCAATGTGGAGATATTACTGTTTGTGCATTTACAATATTCATTGATTTTTGCCATTGAAAAACATGTTTTTCATATACCAGAAATGTTTGAAGCTACTGACTGAATGAAAGGAGCTGGCATGTCACTCTCTTTGAATCTTCTTTATCATGCTAGGATTAACAGGAAAAAGCAAAAAATTTCAGAATTGCACCTTGCAATGTGGAGATATTACTGTTTGTGCATTTACAATATTCATTGATTTTTGCCATTGAAAAACATGTTTTTCATATACCAGAAATGTTTGAAGCTACTGACTGAATGAAAGGAGCTGGCATCTCACTCTCTTTGAATCTTCTTTATCATGCTAGGATTAACAGGAAAAAGCAAAAAATTTCAGAATTGCACCTTGCAATGTGGAGATATTACTGTTTGTGCATTTACAATATTCATTGATTTTTGCCATTGAAAAACGTCCAGAAATGTTTGAAGCTACTGACTGAATGAAAGGAGCTGGCATCTCACTCTCTTTGAATCTTCTTTATCATGCTAGGATTAGCAGGAAAAAGCAAAAAATTTCAGAATTGCACCTTGCAATGTGGAGATATTACTGTTTGTGCATTTAAAATATTCATTGATTTTTGCCATTGAAAAACATGTTTTTCATATACCAGAAATGTTTGAAGCTACTGACTGAATGAAAGGAGCTGGCATCTCACTCTCTTTGAATCATCTTTATCATGCTAGGATTAACAGGAAAAAGCAAAAAATTTCAGAATTGCACCTTGCAATGTGGAGATATTACTGTTTGTGCATTTACAATATTCATTGATTTTTGCCATTGAAAAACATGTTTTTCATATACCAGAAATGTTTGAAGCTACTGACTGAATGAAAGGAGCTGGCATCTCACTCTCTTTGAATCTTCTTTATCATGCTAGGATTAACAGGAAAAAGCAAAAAATTTCAGAATTGCACCTTGCAATGTGGAGATATTACTGTTTGTGCATTTACAATATTCATTGATTTTTGCCATTGAAAAACGTCCAGAAATGTTTGAAGCTACTGACTGAATGAAAGGAGCTGGCATCTCACTCTCTTTGAATCTTCTTTATCATGCTAGGATTAACAGGAAAAAGCAAAAAATTTCAGAATTGCACCTTGCAATGTGGAGATATTACTGTTTGTGCATTTACAATATTCATTGATTTTTGCCTTTGAAAAACGTCCAGAAATGTTTGAAGCTACTGACTGAATGAAAGGAGCTGGCATCTCACTCTCTTTGAATCTTCTTTATCATGCTAGGATTAGCAGGAAAAAGCAAAAAATTTCAGAATTGCACCTTGCAATGTGGAGATATTACTGTTTGTGCATTTACAATATTCATTGATTTTTGCCATTGAAAAACATGTTTTTCATATACCAGAAATGTTTGAAGCTACTGACTGAATGAAAGGAGCTGGCATCTCACTCTCTTTGAATCTTCTTTATCATGCTAGGATTAGCAGGAAAAAGCAAAAAATTTCAGAATTGCACCTTGCAATGTGGAGATATTACTGTTTGTGCATTTACAATATTCATTGATTTTTGCCATTGAAAAACATGTTTTTCATAAACCAGAAATGTTTGAAGCTACTGACTGAATGAAAGGAGCTGGCATCTCACTCTCTTTGAATCTTCTTTATCATGCTAGGATTAACAGGAAAAAGCAAAAAATTTCAGAATTGCACCTTGCAATGTGGAGATATTACTGTTTGTGCATTTACAATATTCATTGATTTTTGCCATTGAAAAACGTCCAGAAATGTTTGAAGCTACTGACTGAATGAAAGGAGCTGGCATCTCACTCTCTTTGAATCTTCTTTATCATGCTAGGATTAACAGGAAAAAGCTAAAAATTTCAGAATTGCACCTTGCAATGTGGAGATATTACTGTTTGTGCATTTACAATATTCATTGATTTTTGCCATTGAAAAACATGTTTTTCATATACCAGAAATGTTTGAAGCTACTGACTGAATGAAAGGAGCTGGCATCTCACTCTCTTTGAATCTTCTTTATCATGCTAGGATTAACAGGAAAAAGCAAAAAATTTCAGAATTGCACCTTGCAATGTGGAGATATTACTGTTTGTGCATTTACAATATTCATTGATTTTTGCCATTGAAAAACATGTTTTTCATATACCAGAAATGTTTGAAGCTACTGACTGAATGAAAGGAGCTGGCATCTCACTCTCTTTGAATCTTCTTTATCATGCTAGGATTAACAGGAAAAAGCAAAAAATTTCAGAATTGCACCTTGCAATGTGGAGATATTACTGTTTGTGCATTTACAATATTCATTGATTTTTGCCATTGAAAAACGTCCAGAAATGTTTGAAGCTACTGACTGAATGAAAGGAGCTGGCATCTCACTCTCTTTGAATCTTCTTTATCATGCTAGGATTAGCAGGAAAAAGCAAAAAATTTCAGAATTGCACCTTGCAATGTGGAGATATTACTGTTTGTGCATTTAAAATATTCATTGATTTTTGCCATTGAAAAACATGTTTTTCATATACCAGAAATGTTTGAAGCTACTGACTGAATGAAAGGAGCTGGCATCTCACTCTCTTTGAATCTTCTTTATCATGCTAGGATTAACAGGAAAAAGCAAAAAATTTCAGAATTGCACCTTGCAATGTGGAGATATTACTGTTTGTGCATTTACAATATTCATTGATTTTTGCCATTGAAAAACATGTTTTTCATATACCAGAAATGTTTGAAGCTACTGACTGAATGAAAGGAGCTGGCATCTCACTCTCTTTGAATCTTCTTTATCATGCTAGGATTAACAGGAAAAAGCAAAAAATTTCAGAATTGCACCTTGCAATGTGGAGATATTACTGTTTGTGCATTTACAATATTCATTGATTTTTGCCATTGAAAAACGTCCAGAAATGTTTGAAGCTACTGACTGAATGAAAGGAGCTGGCATCTCACTCTCTTTGAATCTTCTTTATCATGCTAGGATTAACAGGAAAAAGCAAAAAATTTCAGAATTGCACCTTGCAATGTGGAGATATTACTGTTTGTGCATTTACAATATTCATTGATTTTTGCCATTGAAAAACGTCCAGAAATGTTTGAAGCTACTGACTGAATGAAAGGAGCTGGCATCTCACTCTCTTTGAATCTTCTTTATCATGCTAGGATTAGCAGGAAAAAGCAAAAAATTTCAGAATTGCACCTTGCAATGTGGAGATATTACTGTTTGTGCATTTACAATATTCATTGATTTTTGCCATTGAAAAACATGTTTTTCATATACCAGAAATGTTTGAAGCTACTGACTGAATGAAAGGAGCTGGCATCTCACTCTCTTTGAATCTTCTTTATCATGCTAGGATTAGCAGGAAAAAGCAAAAAATTTCAGAATTGCACCTTGCAATGTGGAGATATTACTGTTTGTGCATTTACAATATTCATTGATTTTTGCCATTGAAAAACATGTTTTTCATATACCAGAAATGTTTGAAGCTACTGACTGAATGAAAGGAGCTGGCATCTCACTCTCTTTGAATCTTCTTTATCATGCTAGGATTAACAGGAAAAAGCAAAAAATTTCAGAATTGCACCTTGCAATGTGGAGATATTACTGTTTGTGCATTTACAATATTCATTGATTTTTGCCATTGAAAAACGTCCAGAAATGTTTGAAGCTACTGACTGAATGAAAGGAGCTGGCATCTCACTCTCTTTGAATCTTCTTTATCATGCTAGGATTAACAGGAAAAAGCTAAAAATTTCAGAATTGCACCTTGCAATGTGGAGATATTACTGTTTGTGCATTTACAATATTCATTGATTTTTGCCACTGAAAAACATGTTTTTCATATACCAGAAATGTTTGAAGCTACTGACTGAATGAAAGGAGCTGGCATCTCACTCTCTTTGAATCTTCTTTATCATGCTAGGATTAACAGGAAAAAGCAAAAAATTTCAGAATTGCACCTTGCAATGTGGAGATATTACTGTTTGTGCATTTACAATATTCATTGATTTTTGCCATTGAAAAACATGTTTTTCATATACCAGAAATGTTTGAAGCTACTGACTGAATGAAAGGAGCTGGCATCTCACTCTCTTTGAATCTTCTTTATCATGCTAGGATTAACAGGAAAAAGCAAAAAATTTCAGAATTGCACCTTGCAATGTGGAGATATTACTGTTTGTGCATTTACAATATTCATTGATTTTTGCCATTGAAAAACGTCCAGAAATGTTTGAAGCTACTGACTGAATGAAAGGAGCTGGCATCTCACTCTCTTTGAATCTTCTTTATCATGCTAGGATTAGCAGGAAAAAGCAAAAAATTTCAGAATTGCACCTTGCAATGTGGAGATATTACTGTTTGTGCATTTAAAATATTCATTGATTTTTGCCATTGAAAAACATGTTTTTCATATACCAGAAATGTTTGAAGCTACTGACTGAATGAAAGGAGCTGGCATCTCACTCTCTTTGAATCTTCTTTATCATGCTAGGATTAACAGGAAAAAGCAAAAAATTTCAGAATTGCACCTTGCAATGTGGAGATATTACTGTTTGTGCATTTACAATATTCATTGATTTTTGCCATTGAAAAACATGTTTTTCATATACCAGAAATGTTTGAAGCTACTGACTGAATGAAAGGAGCTGGCATCTCACTCTCTTTGAATCTTCTTTATCATGCTAGGATTAACAGGAAAAAGCAAAAAATTTCAGAATTGCACCTTGCAATGTGGAGATATTACTGTTTGTGCATTTACAATATTCATTGATTTTTGCCATTGAAAAACGTCCAGAAATGTTTGAAGCTACTGACTGAATGAAAGGAGCTGGCATCTCACTCTCTTTGAATCTTCTTTATCATGCTAGGATTAACAGGAAAAAGCAAAAAATTTCAGAATTGCACCTTGCAATGTGGAGATATTACTGTTTGTGCATTTACAATATTCATTGATTTTTGCCATTGAAAAACGTCCAGAAATGTTTGAAGCTACTGACTGAATGAAAGGAGCTGGCATCTCACTCTCTTTGAATCTTCTTTATCATGCTAGGATTAGCAGGAAAAACCAAAAAATTTCAGAATTGCACCTTGCAATGTGGAGATATTACTGTTTGTGCATTTACAATATTCATTGATTTTTGCCATTGAAAAACATGTTTTTCATATACCAGAAATGTTTGAAGCTACTGACTGAATGAAAGGAGCTGGCATCTCACTCTCTTTGAATCTTCTTTATCATGCTAGGATTAGCAGGAAAAAGCAAAAAATTTCAGAATTGCACCTTGCAATGTGGAGATATTACTGTTTGTGCATTTACAATATTCATTGATTTTTGCCATTGAAAAACATGTTTTTCATATACCAGAAATGTTTGAAGCTACTGACTGAATGAAAGGAGCTGGCATCTCACTCTCTTTGAATCTTCTTTATCATGCTAGGATTAACAGGAAAAAGCAAAAAATTTCAGAATTGCACCTTGCAATGTGGAGATATTACTGTTTGTGCATTTACAATATTCATTGATTTTTGCCATTGAAAAACGTCCAGAAATGTTTGAAGCTACTGACTGAATGAAAGGAGCTGGCATCTCACTCTCTTTGAATCTTCTTTATCATGCTAGGATTAACAGGAAAAAGCTAAAAATTTCAGAATTGCACCTTGCAATGTGGAGATATTACTGTTTGTGCATTTACAATATTCATTGATTTTTGCCATTGAAAAACATGTTTTTCATATACCAGAAATGTTTGAAGCTACTGACTGAATGAAAGGAGCTGGCATCTCACTCTCTTTGAATCTTCTTTATCATGCTAGGATTAGCAGGAAAAAGCAAAGAATTTCAGAATTGCACCTTGCAATGTGGAGATATTACTGTTTGTGCATTTACAATATTCATTGATTTTTGCCATTGAAAAACATGTTTTTCATATACCAGAAATGTTTGAAGCTACTGACTGAATGAAAGGAGCTGGCATCTCACTCTCTTTGAATCTTCTTTATCATGCTAAGAGGAGCAGGAAAAAGCAAAAAATTTCAGAATTGCACCTTGCAATGCGGAGAAATTACTGTTTGTGCATTTACAATATTCATTGATTTTTGCCATTGAAAAACGTCCAGAAATGATTGAAGCTACTGACTGAATGAAAGGAGCTGTCATCTCACTCTCTTTGAATCTTCTTTATCATGCTAAGAGGAGCAGGAAAAAGCAAAAAATTTCAGAATTGCACCTTGCAATGCGGAGAAATTACTGTTTGTGCATTTACAATATTCATTGATTTTTGCCATTGAAAAATGTCCAGAAATGATTGAAGCTACTGACTGAATGAAAGGAGCTGGCATCTCACTCTCTTTGAATCTTCTTTATCATGCTAGGATTAGCAGGAAAAAGCAAAAAATTTCAGAATTGCACCTTGCAATGTGGAGATATTACTGTTTGTGCATTTACAATATTCATTGATTTTTGCCATTGAAAAACATGTTTTTCATATACCAGAAATGTTTGAAGCTACTGACTGAATGAAAGGAGCTGGCATCTCACTCTCTTTGAATCTTCTTTATCATGCTAGGATTAACAGGAAAAAGCAAAAAATTTCAGAATTTCACCTTGCAATGTGGAGATATTACTGTTTGTGCATTTACAATATTCATTGATTTTTGCCATTGAAAAACATGTTTTTCATATACCAGAAATGTTTGAAGCTACTGACTGAATGAAAGGAGCTGGCATCTCACTCTCTTTGAATCTTCTTTATCATGCTAGGATTAACAGGAAAAAGCAAAAAATTTCAGAATTGCACCTTGCAATGTGGAGATATTACTGTTTGTGCATTTACAATATTCATTGATTTTTGCCATTGAAAAACGTCCAGAAATGTTTGAAGCTACTGACTGAATGAAAGGAGCTGGCATCTCACTCTCTTTGAATCTTCTTTATCATGCTAGGATTAGCAGGAAAAAGCAAAAAATTTCAGAATTGCACCTTGCAATGTGGAGATATTACTGTTTGTGCATTTACAATATTCATTGATTTTTGCCATTGAAAAACATGTTTTTCATATACCAGAAATGTTTGAAGCTACTGACTGAATGAAAGGAGCTGGCATCTCACTCTCTTTGAATCTTCTTTATCATGCTAGGATTAGCAGGAAAAAGCAAAAAATTTCAGAATTGCACCTTGCAATGTGGAGATATTACTGTTTGTGCATTTACAATATTCATTGATTTTTGCCATTGAAAAACGTTTTTCATATACCAGAAATGTTTGAAGCTACTGACTGAATGAAAGGAGCTGGCATCTCACTCTCTTTGAATCTTCTTTATCATGCTAGGATTAACAGGAAAAAGCAAAAAATTTCAGAATTGCACCTTGCAATGTGGAGATATTACTGTTTGTGCATTTACAATATTCATTGATTTTTGCCATTGAAAAACGTCCAGAAATGTTTGAAGCTACTGACTGAATGAAAGGAGCTGGCATCTCACTCTCTTTGAATCTTCTTTATCATGCTAGGATTAACAGGAAAAAGCTAAAAATTTCAGAATTGCACCTTGCAATGTGGAGATATTACTGTTTGTGCATTTACAATATTCATTGATTTTTGCCATTGAAAAACATGTTTTTCATATACCAGAAATGTTTGAAGCTACTGACTGAATGAAAGGAGCTGGCATCTCACTCTCTTTGAATCTTCTTTATCATGCTAGGATTAGCAGGAAAAAGCAAAAAATTTCAGAATTGCACCTTGCAATGTGGAGATATTACTGTTTGTGCATTTACAATATTCATTGATTTTTGCCATTGAAAAACATGTATTTTTCATATACCAGAAATGTTTGAAGCTACTGACTGAATGAAAGGAGCTGGCATCTCACTCTCTTTGAATCTTCTTTATCATGCTAGGATTAGCAGGAAAAAGCAAAAAATTTCAGAATTGCACCTTGCAATGTGGAGATATTACTGTTTGTGCATTTACAATATTCATTGATTTTTGCCATTGAAAAACATGTTTTTCATATACCAGAAATGTTTGAAGCTACTGACTGAATGAAAGGAGCTGGCATCTCACTCTCTTTGAATCTTCTTTATCATGCTAGGATTAACAGGAAAAAGCAAAAAATTTCAGAATTGCACCTTGCAATGTGGAGATATTACTGTTTGTGCATTTACAATATTCATTGATTTTTGCCATTGAAAAACGTCCAGAAATGTTTGAAGCTACTGACTGAATGAAAGGAGCTGGCATCTCACTCTCTTTGAATCTTCTTTATCATGCTAGGATTAACAGGAAAAAGCAAAAAATTTCAGAATTGCACCTTGCAATGTGGAGATATTACTGTTTGTGCATTTACAATATTCATTGATTTTTGCCATTGAAAAACGTCCAGAAATGTTTGAAGCTACTGACTGAATGAAAGGAGCTGGCATCTCACTCTCTTTGAATCTTCTTTATCATGCTAGGATTAGCAGGAAAAAGCAAAAAATTTCAGAATTGCACCTTGCAATGTGGAGATATTACTGTTTGTGCATTTACAATATTCATTGATTTTTGCCATTGAAAAACATGTTTTTCATATACCAGAAATGTTTGAAGCTACTGACTGAATGAAAGGAGCTGGCATGTCACTCTCTTTGAATCTTCTTTATCATGCTAGGATTAACAGGAAAAAGCAAAAAATTTCAGAATTGCACCTTGCAATGTGGAGATATTACTGTTTGTGCATTTACAATATTCATTGATTTTTGCCATTGAAAAACATGTTTTTCATATACCAGAAATGTTTGAAGCTACTGACTGAATGAAAGGAGCTGGCATCTCACTCTCTTTGAATCTTCTTTATCATGCTAGGATTAACAGGAAAAAGCAAAAAATTTCAGAATTGCACCTTGCAATGTGGAGATATTACTGTTTGTGCATTTACAATATTCATTGATTTTTGCCATTGAAAAACGTCCAGAAATGTTTGAAGCTACTGACTGAATGAAAGGAGCTGGCATCTCACTCTCTTTGAATCTTCTTTATCATGCTAGGATTAGCAGGAAAAAGCAAAAAATTTCAGAATTGCACCTTGCAATGTGGAGATATTACTGTTTGTGCATTTAAAATATTCATTGATTTTTGCCATTGAAAAACATGTTTTTCATATATCAGAAATGTTTGAAGCTACTGACTGAATGAAAGGAGCTGGCATCTCACTCTCTTTGAATCTTCTTTATCATGCTAGGATTAACAGGAAAAAGCAAAAAATTTCAGAATTGCACCTTGCAATGTGGAGGTATTACTGTTTGTGCATTTACAATATTCATTGATTTTTGCCATTGAAAAACATGTTTTTCATATACCAGAAATGTTTGAAGCTACTGACTGAATGAAAGGAGCTGGCATCTCACTCTCTTTGAATCTTCTTTATCATGCTAGGATTAACAGGAAAAAGCAAAAAATTTCAGAATTGCACCTTGCAATGTGGAGATATTACTGTTTGTGCATTTACAATATTCATTGATTTTTGCCATTGAAAAACGTCCAGAAATGTTTGAAGCTACTGACTGAATGAAAGGAGCTGGCATCTCACTCTCTTTGAATCTTCTTTATCATGCTAGGATTAATAGGAAAAAGCAAAAAATTTCAGAATTGCACCTTGCAATGTGGAGATATTACTGTTTGTGCATTTACAATATTCATTGATTTTTGCCATTGAAAAACGTCCAGAAATGTTTGAAGCTACTGACTGAATGAAAGGAGCTGGCATCTCACTCTCTTTGAATCTTCTTTATCATGCTAGGATTAGCAGGAAAAAGCAAAAAAATTCAGAATTGCACCTTGCAATGTGGAGATATTACTGTTTGTGCATTTACAATATTCATTGATTTTTGCCATTGAAAATCATGTTTTTCATATACCAGAAATGTTTGAAGCTACTGACTGAATGAAAGGAGCTGGCATCTCACTCTCTTTGAATCTTCTTTATCATGCTAGGATTAGCAGGAAAAAGCAAAAAATTTCAGAATTGCACCTTGCAATGTGGAGATATTACTGTTTGTGCATTTACAATATTCATTGATTTTTGCCATTGAAAAACATGTTTTTCATATACCAGAAATGTTTGAAGCTACTGACTGAATGAAAGGAGCTGGCATCTCACTCTCTTTGAATCTTCTTTATCATGCTAGGATTAACAGGAAAAAGCAAAAAATTTCAGAATTGCACCTTGCAATGTAGAGATATTACTGTTTGTGCATTTACAATATTCATTGATTTTTGCCATTGAAAAACGTCCAGAAATGTTTGAAGCTACTGACTAAATGAAAGGAGCTGGCATCTCACTCTCTTTGAATCTTCTTTATCATGCTAGGATTAACAGGAAAAAGCTAAAAATTTCAGAACTGCACCTTGCAATGTGGAGATATTACTGTTTGTGCATTTACAATATTCATTGATTTTTGCCATTGAAAAACATGTTTTTCATATACCAGAAATGTTTGAAGCTACTGACTGAATGAAAGGAGCTGGCATCTCACTCTCTTTGAATCTTCTTTATCATGCTAGGATTAGCAGGAAAAAGCAAAGAATTTCAGAATTGCACCTTGCAATGTGGAGATATTACTGTTTGTGCATTTACAATATTCATTGATTTTTGCCATTGAAAAACATGTTTTTCATATACCAGAAATGTTTGAAGCTACTGACTGAATGAAAGGAGCTGGCATCTCACTCTCTTTGAATCTTCTTTATCATGCTAGGATTAGCAGGAAAAAGCAAAAAATTTCAGAATTGCACCTTGCAATGTGGAGATATTACTGTTTGTGCATTTACAATATTCATTGATTTTTGCCATTGAAAAACATGTTTTTCATATACCAGAAATGTTTGAAGCTACTGACTGAATGAAAGGAGCTGGCATCTCACTCTCTTTGAATCTTCTTTATCATGCTAGGATTAACAGGAAAAAGCAAAAAATTTCAGAATTGCACCTTGCAATGTGGAGATATTACTGTTTGTGCATTTGCAATATTCATTGATTTTTGCCATTGAAAAACGTCCAGAAATGTTTGAAGCTACTGACTGAATGAAAGGAGCTGGCATCTCACTCTCTTTGAATCTTCTTTATCATGCTAGGATTAGCAGGAAAAAGCAAAAAATTTCAGAATTGCACCTTGCAATGTGGAGATATTACTGTTTGTGCATTTACAATATTCATTGATTTTTGCCATTGAAAAACATGTTTTTCATATACCAGAAAAGTTTGAAGCTACTGACTGAATGAAAGGAGCTGGCATCTCACTCTCTTTGAATCTTCTTTATCATGCTAGGATTAGCAGGAAAAAGCAAAAAATTTCAGAATTGCACCTTGCAATGTGGAGATATTACTGTTTGTGCATTTACAATATTCATTGATTTTTGCCATTGAAAAACATGTTTTTCATATACCAGAAATGTTTGAAGCTACTGACTGAATGAAAGGAGCTGGCATCTCACTCTCTTTGAATCTTCTTTATCATGCTAGGATTAACAGGAAAAAGCAAAAAATTTCAGAATTGCACCTTGCAATGTGGAGATATTACTGTTTGTGCATTTACAATATTCATTGATTTTTGCCATTGAAAAACGTCCAGAAATGTTTGAAGCTACTGACTGAATGAAAGGAGCTGGCATCTCACTCTCTTTGAATCTTCTTTATCATGCTAGGATTAACAGGAAAAAGCTAAAAATTTCAGAATTGCACCTTCCAATGTGGAGATATTACTGTTTGTGCATTTACAATATTCATTGATTTTTGCCATTGAAAAACATGTTTTTCATATACCAGAAATGTTTGAAGCTACTGACTGAATGAAAGGAGCTGGCATCTCACTCTCTTTGAATCTTCTTTATCATGCTAGGATTAGCAGGAAAAGCAAAAAATTTCAGAATTGCACCTTGCAATGTGGAGATATTACTGTTTGTGCATTTACAATATTCATTGATTTTTGCCATTGAAAAACATGTTTTTCATATACCAGAAATGTTTGAAGCTACTGACTGAATGAAAGGAGCTGGCATCTCACTCTCTTTGAATCTTCTTTATCATGCTAGGATTAACAGGAAAAAGCAAAAAATTTCAGAATTGCACCTTGCAATGTGGAGATATTACTGTTTGTGCATTTACAATATTCATTGATTTTTGCCATTGAAAAACGTCCAGAAATGTTTGAAGCTACTGACTGAATGAAAGGAGCTGGCATCTCACTCTCTTTGAATCTTCTTTATCATGCTAGGATTAACAGGAAAAAGCTAAAAATTTCAGAATTGCACCTTGCAATGTGGAGATATTACTGTTTGTGCATTTACAATATTCATTGATTTTTGCCATTGAAAAACATGTTTTTCATATACCAGAAATGTTTGAAGCTACTGACTGAATGAAAGGAGCTGGCATCTCACTCTCTTTGAATCTTCTTTATCATGCTAGGATTAGCAGGAAAAAGCAAAAAATTTCAGAATTGCACCTTGCAATGTGGAGATATTACTGTTTGTGCATTTACAATATTCATTGATTTTTGCCATTGAAAAACATGTTTTTCATATACCAGAAATGTTTGAAGCTACTGACTGAATGAAAGGAGCTGGCATCTCACTCTCTTTGAATCTTCTTTATCATGCTAGGATTAGCAGGAAAAAGCAAAAAATTTCAGAATTGCACCTTGCAATGTGGAGATATTACTGTTTGTGCATTTACAATATTCATTGATTTTTGCCATTGAAAAACATGTTTTTCATATACCAGAAATGTTTGAAGCTACTGACTGAATGAAAGGAGCTGGCATCTCACTCTCTTTGAATCTTCTTTATCATGGTAGGATTAACAGGAAAAAGCAAAAAATTTCAGAATTGCACCTTGCAATGTGGAGATATTACTGTTTGTGCATTTACAATATTCATTGATTTTTGCCATTGAAAAACGTCCAGAAATGTTTGAAGCTACTGACTGAATGAAAGGAGCTGGCATCTCACTCTCTTTGAATCTTCTTTATCATGCTAGGATTAGCAGGAAAAAGCAAAAAATTTCCGAATTGCACCTTGCAATGTGGAGATATTACTGTTTGTGCATTTACAATATTCATTGATTTTTGCCATTGAAAAACATGTTTTTCATATACCAGAAATGTTTGAAGCTACTGACTGAATGAAAGGAGCTGGCATCTCACTCTCTTTGAATCTTCTTTATCATGCTAGGATTAGCAGGAAAAAGCAAAAAATTTCAGAATTGCACCTTGCAATGTGGAGATATTACTGTTTGTGCATTTACAATATTCATTGATTTTTGCCATTGAAAAACATGTTTTTCATATACCAGAAATGTTTGAAGCTACTGACTGAATGAAAGGAGCTGGCATCTCACTCTTTGAATCTTCTTTATCATGCTAGGATTAGCAGGAAAAAGCAAAAAATTTCAGAATTGCACCTTGCAATGTGGAGATATTACTGTTTGTGCATTTACAATATTCATTGATTTTTGCCATTGAAAAACATGTTTTTCATATACCAGAAATGTTTGAAGCTACTGACTGAATGAAAGGAGCTGGCATCTCACTCTCTTTGAATCTTCTTTATCATGCTAGGATTAACAGGAAAAAGCAAAAAATTTCAGAATTGCACCTTGCAATGTGGAGATATTACTGTTTGTGCATTTACAATATTCATTGATTTTTGCCATTGAAAAACGTCCAGAAATCTTTGAAGCTACTGACTGAATGAAAGGAGCTGGCATCTCACTCTCTTTGAATCTTCTTTATCATGCTAGGATTAGCAGGAAAAAGCAAAAAATTTCAGAATTGCACCTTGCAATGTGGAGATATTACTGTTTGTGCATTTACAATATTCATTGATTTTTGCCATTGAAAAACATCATGTTATTCATATACCAGAAATGTTTGAAGCTACTGACTGAATGAAAGGAGCTGGCATCTCACTCTCTTTGAATCTTCTTTATCATGCTAGGATTAGCAGGAAAAAGCAAAAAATTTCCGAATTGCACCTTGCAATGTGGAGATATTACTGTTTGTGCATTTACAATATTCATTGATTTTTGCCATTGAAAAACATGTTTTTCATATACCAGAAATGTTTGAAGCTACTGACTGAATGAAAGGAGCTGGCATCTCACTCTCTTTGAATCTTCTTTATCATGCTAGGATTAGCAGGAAAAAGCAAAAAATTTCAGAATTGCACCTTGCAATGTGGAGATATTACTGTTTGTGCATTTACAATATTCATTGATTTTTGCCATTGAAAAACATGTTTTTCATATACCAGAAATGTTTGAAGCTACTGACTGAATGAAAGGAGCTGGCATCTCACTCTCTTTGAATCTTCTTTATCATGCTAGGATTAACAGGAAAAAGCTAAAAATTTCAGAATTGCACCTTGCAATGTGGAGATATTACTGTTTGTGCATTTACAATATTCATTGATTTTTGCCATTGAAAAACATGTTTTTCATATACCAGAAATGTTTGAAGCTACTGACTGAATGAAAGGAGCTGGCATCTCACTCTCTTTGAATCTTCTTTATCATGCTAGGATTAACAGGAAAAAGCAAAAAATTTCAGAATTGCACCTTGCAATGTGGAGATATTACTGTTTGTGCATTTACAATATTCATTGATTTTTGCCATTGAAAAACATGTTTTTCATATACCAGAAATGTTTGAAGCTACTGACTGAATGAAAGGAGCTGGCATCTCACTCTTTGAATCTTCTTTATCATGCTAGGATTAGCAGGAAAAAGCAAAAAATTTCAGAATTGCACCTTGCAATGTGGAGATATTACTGTTTGTGCATTTACAATATTCATTGATTTTTGCCATTGAAAAACATGTTTTTCATATACCAGAAATGTTTGAAGCTACTGACTGAATGAAAGGAGCTGGCATCTCACTCTCTTTGAATCTTCTTTATCATGCTAGGATTAACAGGAAAAAGCAAAAAATTTCAGAATTGCACCTTGCAATGTGGAGATATTACTGTTTGTGCATTTACAATATTCATTGATTTTTGCCATTGAAAAACGTCCAGAAATGTTTGAAGCTACTGACTGAATGAAAGGAGCTGGCATCTCACTCTCTTTGAATCTTCTTTATCATGCTAGGATTAACAGGAAAAAGCTAAAAATTTCAGAATTGCACCTTGCAATGTGGAGATATTACTGTTTGTGCATTTACAATATTCATTGATTTTTGCCATTGAAAAACATGTTTTTCATATACCAGAAATGTTTGAAGCTACTGACTGAATGAAAGGAGCTGGCATCTCACTCTCTTTGAATCTTCTTTATCATGCTAGGATTAGCAGGAAAAAGCAAAAAATTTCAGAATTGCACCTTGCAATGTGGAGATATTACTGTTTGTGCATTTACAATATTCATTGATTTTTGCCATTGAAAAATATGTTTTTCATATACCAGAAATGTTTGAAGCTACTGACTGAATGAAAGGAGCTGGCATCTCACTCTCTTTGAATCTTCTTTATCATGCTAGGATTAACAGGAAAAAGCAAAAAATTTCAGAATTGCACCTTGCAATGTGGAGATATTACTGTTTGTGCATTTACAATATTCATTGATTTTTGCCATTGAAAAACGTCCAGAAATGTTTGAAGCTACTGACTGAATGAAAGGAGCTGGCATCTCACTCTCTTTGAATCTTCTTTATCATGCTAGGATTAGCAGGAAAAAGCAAAAAATTTCAGAATTGCACCTTGCAATGTGGAGATATTACTGTTTGTGCATTTACAATATTCATTGATTTTTGCCATTGAAAAACATCATGTTATTCATATACCAGAAATGTTTGAAGCTACTGACTGAATGAAAGGAGCTGGCATCTCACTCTCTTTGAATCTTCTTTATCATGCTAGGATTAGCAGGAAAAAGCAAAAAATTTCCGAATTGCACCTTGCAATGTGGAGATATTACTGTTTGTGCATTTACAATATTCATTGATTTTTGCCATTGAAAAACATGTTTTTCATATACCAGAAATGTTTGAAGCTACTGACTGAATGAAAGGAGCTGGCATCTCACTCTCTTTGAATCTTCTTTATCATGCTAGGATTAACAGGAAAAAGCAAAAAATTTCAGAATTGCACCTTGCAATGTGGAGATATTACTGTTTGTGCATTTACAATATTCATTGATTTTTGCCATTGAAAAACGTCCAGAAATGTTTGAAGCTACTGACTGAATGAAAGGAGCTGGCATCTCACTCTCTTTGAATCTTCTTTATCATGCTAGGATTAGCAGGAAAAAGCAAAAAATTTCAGAATTGCACCTTGCAATGTGGAGATATTACTGTTTGTGCATTTACAATATTCATTGATTTTTGCCATTGAAAAACATGTTTTTCATATACCAGAAATGTTTGAAGCTACTGACTGAATGAAAGGAGCTGGCATCTCACTCTCTTTGAATCTTCTTTATCATGCTAGGATTAACAGGAAAAAGCAAAAAATTTCAGAATTGCACCTTGCAATGTGGAGATATTACTGTTTGTGCATTTACAATATTCATTGATTTTTGCCATTGAAAAACATGTTTTTCATATACCAGAAATGTTTGAAGCTACTGACTGAATGAAAGGAGCTGGCATCTCACTCTTTGAATCTTCTTTATCATGCTAGGATTAGCAGGAAAAAGCAAAAAATTTCAGAATTGCACCTTGCAATGTGGAGATATTACTGTTTGTGCATTTACAATATTCATTGATTTTTGCCATTGAAAAACATGTTTTTCATATACCAGAAATGTTTGAAGCTACTGACTGAATGAAAGGAGCTGGCATCTCACTCTCTTTGAATCTTCTTTATCATGCTAGGATTAACAGGAAAAAGCAAAAAATTTCAGAATTGCACCTTGCAATGTGGAGATATTACTGTTTGTGCATTTACAATATTCATTGATTTTTGCCATTGAAAAACATGTTTTTCATATACCAGAAATGTTTGAAGCTACTGACTGAATGAAAGGAGCTGGCATCTCACTCTCTTTGAATCTTCTTTATCATGCCAGGATTAACAGGAAAAAGCAAAAAATTTCAGAATTGCACCTTGCAATGTGGAGATATTACTGTTTGTGCATTTACAATATTCATTGATTTTTGCCATTGAAAAACGTCCAGAAATGTTTGAAGCTACTGACTGAATGAAAGGAGCTGGCATCTCACTCTCTTTGAATCTTCTTTATCATGCTAGGATTAGCAGGAAAAAGCAAAAAATTTCCGAATTGCACCTTGCAATGTGGAGATATTACTGTTTGTGCATTTACAATATTCATTGATTTTTGCCATTGAAAAACATGTTTTTCATATACCAGAAATGTTTGAAGCTACTGACTGAATGAAAGGAGCTGGCATCTCACTCTCTTTGAATCTTCTTTATCATGCTAGGATTAACAGGAAAAAGCAAAAAATTTCAGAATTGCACCTTGCAATGTGGAGATATTACTGTTTGTGCATTTACAATATTCATTGATTTTTGCCATTGAAAAACGTCCAGAAATGTTTGAAGCTACTGACTGAATGAAAGGAGCTGGCATCTCACTCTCTTTGAATCTTCTTTATCATGCTAGGATTAGCAGGAAAAAGCAAAAAATTTCAGAATTGCACCTTGCAATGTGGAGATATTACTGTTTGTGCATTTACAATATTCATTGATTTTTGCCATTGAAAAACATGTTTTTCATATACCAGAAATGTTTGAAGCTACTGACTGAATGAAAGGAGCTGGCATCTCACTCTCTTTGAATCTTCTTTATCATGCTAGGATTAACAGGAAAAAGCAAAAAATTTCAGAATTGCACCTTGCAATGTGGAGATATTACTGTTTGTGCATTTACAATATTCATTGATTTTTGCCATTGAAAAACATGTTTTTCATATACCAGAAATGTTTGAAGCTACTGACTGAATGAAAGGAGCTGGCATCTCACTCTTTGAATCTTCTTTATCATGCTAGGATTAGCAGGAAAAAGCAAAAAATTTCAGAATTGCACCTTGCAATGTGGAGATATTACTGTTTGTGCATTTACAATATTCATTGATTTTTGCCATTGAAAAACATGTTTTTCATATACCAGAAATGTTTGAAGCTACTGACTGAATGAAAGGAGCTGGCATCTCACTCTCTTTGAATCTTCTTTATCATGCTAGGATTAACAGGAAAAAGCAAAAAATTTCAGAATTGCACCTTGCAATGTGGAGATATTACTGTTTGTGCATTTACAATATTCATTGATTTTTGCCATTGAAAAACATGTTTTTCATATACCAGAAATGTTTGAAGCTACTGACTGAATGAAAGGAGCTGGCATCTCACTCTCTTTGAATCTTCTTTATCATGCCAGGATTAACAGGAAAAAGCAAAAAATTTCAGAATTGCACCTTGCAATGTGGAGATATTACTGTTTGTGCATTTACAATATTCATTGATTTTTGCCATTGAAAAACGTCCAGAAATGTTTGAAGCTACTGACTGAATGAAAGGAGCTGGCATCTCACTCTCTTTGAATCTTCTTTATCATGCTAGGATTAGCAGGAAAAAGCAAAAAATTTCAGAATTGCACCTTGCAATGTGGAGATATTACTGTTTGTGCATTTACAATATTCATTGATTTTTGCCATTGAAAAACATGTTTTTCATATACCAGAAATGTTTGAAGCTACTGACTGAATGAAAGGAGCTGGCATCTCACTCTCTTTGAATCTTCTTTATCATGCTAGGATTAGCAGGAAAAAGCAAAAAATTTCAGAATTGCACCTTGCAATGTGGAGATATTACTGTTTGTGCATTTACAATATTCATTGATTTTTGCCATTGAAAAACATGTTTTTCATATACCAGAAATGTTTGAAGCTACTGACTGAATGAAAGGAGCTGGCATCTCACTCTCTTTGAATCTTCTTTATCATGCTAGGATTAACGGGAAAAATCAAAAAATTTCAGAATTGCACCTTGCAATGTGGAGATATTACTGTTTGTGCATTTACAATATTCATTGATTTTTGCCATTGAAAAACATGTTTTTCATATTCCAGAAATGTTTGAAGCTACTGACTGAATGAAAGGAGCTGGCATCTCACTCTCTTTGAATCTTCTTTATCATGCTAGGATTAACAGGAAAAAGCAAAAAATTTCAGAATTGCACCTTGCAATGTGGAGATATTACTGTTTGTGCATTTACAATATTCATTGATTTTTGCCATTGAAAAACGTCCAGAAATGTTTGAAGCTACTGACTGAATGAAAGGAGCTGGCATCTCACTCTCTTTGAATCTTCTTTATCATGCTAGGATTAGCAGGAAAAAGCAAAATTCAGAATTGCACCTTGCAATGTGGAGATATTACTGTTTGTGCATTTACAATATTCATTGATTTTCGCCATTGAAAAACGTTTTTCATATACCAGAAATGTTTGAAGCTACTGACTGAATGAAAGGAGCTGGCATCTCACTCTCTTTGAATCTTCTTTATCATGCTAGGATTAACAGGAAAAAGCAAAAAATTTCAGAATTGCACCTTGCAATGTGGAGATATTACTGTTTGTGCATTTACAATATTCATTGATTTTTGCCATTGAAAAACGTCCAGAAATGTTTGAAGCTACTGACTGAATGAAAGGAGCTGGCATCTCACTCTCTTTGAATCTTCTTTATCATGCTAGGATTAGCAGGAAAAAGCAAAAAATTTCAGAATTGCACCTTGCAATGTGGAGATATTACTGTTTGTGCATTTACAATATTCATTGATTTTTGCCATTGAAAAACATGTTTTTCATATACCAGAAATGTTTGAAGCTACTGACTGAATGAAAGGAGCTGGCATCTCACTCTCTTTGAATCTTCTTTATCATGCTAGGATTAACAGGAAAAAGCAAAAAATTTCAGAATTGCACCTTGCAATGTGGAGATATTACTGTTTGTGCATTTACAATATTCATTGATTTTTGCCATTGAAAAACATGTTTTTCATATACCAGAAATGTTTGAAGCTACTGACTGAATGAAAGGAGCTGGCATCTCACTCTCTTTGAATCTTCTTTATCATGCTAGGATTAACAGGAAAAAGCAAAAAATTTCAGAATTGCACCTTGCAATGTGGAGATATTACTGTTTGTGCATTTACAATATTCATTGATTTTTGCCATTGAAAAACGTCCAGAAATGTTTGAAGCTACTGACTGAATGAAAGGAGCTGGCATCTCACTCTCTTTGAATCTTCTTTATCATGCTAGGATTAGCAGGAAAAAGCAAAAAATTTCAGAATTGCACCTTGCAATGTGGAGATATTACTGTTTGTGCATTTACAATATTCATTGATTTTTGCCATTGAAAAACATGTTTTTCATATACCAGAAATGTTTGAAGCTACTGACTGAATGAAAGGAGCTGGCATCTCACTCTCTTTGAATCTTCTTTATCATGCTAGGATTAGCAGGAAAAAGCAAAAAATTTCAGAATTGCACCTTGCAATGTGGAGATATTACTGTTTGTGCATTTACAATATTCATTGATTTTTGCCATTGAAAAACATGTTTTTCATATACCAGAAATGTTTGAAGCTACTGACTGAATGAAAGGAGCTGGCATCTCACTCTCTTTGAATCTTCTTTATCATGCTAGGATTAACAGGAAAAATCAAAAAATTTCAGAATTGCACCTTGCAATGTGGAGATATTACTGTTTGTGCATTTACAATATTCATTGATTTTTGCCATTGAAAAACATGTTTTTCATATTCCAGAAATGTTTGAAGCTACTGACTGAATGAAAGGAGCTGGCATCTCACTCTCTTTGAATCTTCTTTATCATGCTAGGATTAACAGGAAAAAGCAAAAAATTTCAGAATTGCACCTTGCAATGTGGAGATATTACTGTTTGTGCATTTACAATATTCATTGATTTTTGCCATTGAAAAACGTCCAGAAATGTTTGAAGCTACTGACTGAATGAAAGGAGCTGGCATCTCACTCTCTTTGAATCTTCTTTATCATGCCAGGATTAGCAGGAAAAAGCAAAAAATTTCAGAATTGCACCTTGCAATGTGGAGATATTACTGTTTGTGCATTTACAATATTCATTGATTTTTGCCATTGAAAAACATGTTTTTCATATACCAGAAATGTTTGAAGCTACTGACTGAATGAAAGGAGCTGGCATCTCACTCTCTTTGAATCTTCTTTATCATGCTAGGATTAGCAGGAAAAAGCAAAAAATTTCAGAATTGCACCTTGCAATGTGGAGATATTACTGTTTGTGCATTTACAATATTCATTGATTTTTGCCATTGAAAAACGTCCAGAAATGTTTGAAGCTACTGACTGAATGAAAGGAGCTGGCATCTCACTCTCTTTGAATCTTCTTTATCATGCTAGGATTAGCAGGAAAAAGCAAAAAATTTCAGAATTGCACCTTGCAATGTGGAGATATTACTGTTTGTGCATTTACAATATTCATTGATTTTTGCCATTGAAAAACATCATGTTATTCATATACCAGAAATGTTTGAAGCTACTGACTGAATGAAAGGAGCTGGCATCTCACTCTCTTTGAATCTTCTTTATCATGCTAGGATTAGCAGGAAAAAGCAAAAAATTTCCGAATTGCACCTTCCAATGTGGAGATATTACTGTTTGTGCATTTACAATATTCATTGATTTTTGCCATTGAAAAACATGTTTTTCATATACCAGAAATGTTTGAAGCTACTGACTGAATGAAAGGAGCTGGCATCTCACTCTCTTTGAATCTTCTTTATCATGCTAGGATTAACAGGAAAAAGCAAAAAATTTCAGAATTGCACCTTGCAATGTGGAGATATTACTGTTTGTGCATTTACAATATTCATTGATTTTTGCCATTGAAAAACGTCCAGAAATGTTTGAAGCTACTGACTGAATGAAAGGAGCTGGCATCTCACTCTCTTTGAATCTTCTTTATCATGCTAGGATTAGCAGGAAAAAGCAAAAAATTTCAGAATTGCACCTTGCAATGTGGAGATATTACTGTTTGTGCATTTACAATATTCATTGATTTTTGCCATTGAAAAACATGTTTTTCATATACCAGAAATGTTTGAAGCTACTGACTGAATGAAAGGAGCTGGCATCTCACTCTCTTTGAATCTTCTTTATCATGCTAGGATTAACAGGAAAAAGCAAAAAATTTCAGAATTGCACCTTGCAATGTGGAGATATTACTGTTTGTGCATTTACAATATTCATTGATTTTTGCCATTGAAAAACATGTTTTTCATATACCAGAAATGTTTGAAGCTACTGACTGAATGAAAGGAGCTGGCATCTCACTCTTTGAATCTTCTTTATCATGCTAGGATTAGCAGGAAAAAGCAAAAAATTTCAGAATTGCACCTTGCAATGTGGAGATATTACTGTTTGTGCATTTACAATATTCATTGATTTTTGCCATTGAAAAACATGTTTTTCATATACCAGAAATGTTTGAAGCTACTGACTGAATGAAAGGAGCTGGCATCTCACTCTCTTTGAATCTTCTTTATCATGCTAGGATTAACAGGAAAAAGCAAAAAATTTCAGAATTGCACCTTGCAATGTGGAGATATTACTGTTTGTGCATTTACAATATTCATTGATTTTTGCCATTGAAAAACATGTTTTTCATATACCAGAAATGTTTGAAGCTACTGACTGAATGAAAGGAGCTGGCATCTCACTCTCTTTGAATCTTCTTTATCATGCCAGGATTAACAGGAAAAAGCAAAAAATTTCAGAATTGCACCTTGCAATGTGGAGATATTACTGTTTGTGCATTTACAATATTCATTGATTTTTGCCATTGAAAAACGTCCAGAAATGTTTGAAGCTACTGACTGAATGAAAGGAGCTGGCATCTCACTCTCTTTGAATCTTCTTTATCATGCTAGGATTAGCAGGAAAAAGCAAAAAATTTCCAAATTGCACCTTGCAATGTGGAGATATTACTGTTTGTGCATTTACAATATTCATTGATTTTTGCCATTGAAAAACATGTTTTTCATATACCAGAAATGTTTGAAGCTACTGACTGAATGAAAGGAGCTGGCATCTCACTCTCTTTGAATCTTCTTTATCATGCTAGGATTAACAGGAAAAAGCAAAAAATTTCAGAATTGCACCTTGCAATGTGGAGATTTTACTGTTTGTGCATTTACAATATTCATTGATTTTTGCCATTGAAAAACGTCCAGAAATGTTTGAAGCTACTGACTGAATGAAAGGAGCTGGCATCTCACTCTCTTTGAATCTTCTTTATCATGCTAGGATTAGCAGGAAAAAGCAAAAAATTTCAGAATTGCACCTTGCAATGTGGAGATATTACTGTTTGTGCATTTACAATATTCATTGATTTTTGCCATTGAAAAACATGTTTTTCATATACCAGAAATGTTTGAAGCTACTGACTGAATGAAAGGAGCTGGCATCTCACTCTCTTTGAATCTTCTTTATCATGCTAGGATTAACAGGAAAAAGCAAAAAATTTCAGAATTGCACCTTGCAATGTGGAGATATTACTGTTTGTGCATTTACAATATTCATTGATTTTTGCCATTGAAAAACATGTTTTTCATATACCAGAAATGTTTGAAGCTACTGACTGAATGAAAGGAGCTGGCATCTCACTCTTTGAATCTTCTTTATCATGCTAGGATTAGCAGGAAAAAGCAAAAAATTTCAGAATTGCACCTTGCAATGTGGAGATATTACTGTTTGTGCATTTACAATATTCATTGATTTTTGCCATTGAAAAACATGTTTTTCATATACCAGAAATGTTTGAAGCTACTGACTGAATGAAAGGAGCTGGCATCTCACTCTCTTTGAATCTTCTTTATCATGCTAGGATTAACAGGAAAAAGCAAAAAATTTCAGAATTGCACCTTGCAATGTGGAGATATTACTGTTTGTGCATTTACAATATTCATTGATTTTTGCCATTGAAAAACATGTTTTTCATATACCAGAAATGTTTGAAGCTACTGACTGAATGAAAGGAGCTGGCATCTCACTCTCTTTGAATCTTCTTTATCATGCCAGGATTAACAGGAAAAAGCAAAAAATTTCAGAATTGCACCTTGCAATGTGGAGATATTACTGTTTGTGCATTTACAATATTCATTGATTTTTGCCATTGAAAAACGTCCAGAAATGTTTGAAGCTACTGACTGAATGAAAGGAGCTGGCATCTCACTCTCTTTGAATCTTCTTTATCATGCTAGGATTAGCAGGAAAAAGCAAAAAATTTCAGAATTGCACCTTGCAATGTGGAGATATTACTGTTTGTGCATTTACAATATTCATTGATTTTTGCCATTGAAAAACATGTTTTTCATATACCAGAAATGTTTGAAGCTACTGACTGAATGAAAGGAGCTGGCATCTCACTCTCTTTGAATCTTCTTTATCATGCTAGGATTAGCAGGAAAAAGCAAAAAATTTCAGAATTGCACCTTGCAATGTGGAGATATTACTGTTTGTGCATTTACAATATTCATTGATTTTTGCCATTGAAAAACATGTTTTTCATATACCAGAAATGTTTGAAGCTACTGACTGAATGAAAGGAGCTGGCATCTCACTCTCTTTGAATCTTCTTTATCATGCTAGGATTAACGGGAAAAATCAAAAAATTTCAGAATTGCACCTTGCAATGTGGAGATATTACTGTTTGTGCATTTACAATATTCATTGATTTTTGCCATTGAAAAACATGTTTTTCATATTCCAGAAATGTTTGAAGCTACTGACTGAATGAAAGGAGCTGGCATCTCACTCTCTTTGAATCTTCTTTATCATGCTAGGATTAACAGGAAAAAGCAAAAAATTTCAGAATTGCACCTTGCAATGTGGAGATATTACTGTTTGTGCATTTACAATATTCATTGATTTTTGCCATTGAAAAACGTCCAGAAATGTTTGAAGCTACTGACTGAATGAAAGGAGCTGGCATCTCACTCTCTTTGAATCTTCTTTATCATGCTAGGATTAGCAGGAAAAAGCAAAATTCAGAATTGCACCTTGCAATGTGGAGATATTACTGTTTGTGCATTTACAATATTCATTGATTTTCGCCATTGAAAAACGTTTTTCATATACCAGAAATGTTTGAAGCTACTGACTGAATGAAAGGAGCTGGCATCTCACTCTCTTTGAATCTTCTTTATCATGCTAGGATTAACAGGAAAAAGCAAAAAATTTCAGAATTGCACCTTGCAATGTGGAGATATTACTGTTTGTGCATTTACAATATTCATTGATTTTTGCCATTGAAAAACGTCCAGAAATATTTGAAGCTACTGACTGAATGAAAGGAGCTGGCATCTCACTCTCTTTGAATCTTCTTTATCATGCTAGGATTAGCAGGAAAAAGCAAAAAATTTCAGAATTGCACCTTGCAATGTGGAGATATTACTGTTTGTGCATTTACAATATTCATTGATTTTTGCCATTGAAAAACATGTTTTTCATATACCAGAAATGTTTGAAGCTACTGACTGAATGAAAGGAGCTGGCATCTCACTCTCTTTGAATCTTCTTTATCATGCTAGGATTAACAGGAAAAAGCAAAAAATTTCAGAATTGCACCTTGCAATGTGGAGATATTACTGTTTGTGCATTTACAATATTCATTGATTTTTGCCATTGAAAAACATGTTTTTCATATACCAGAAATGTTTGAAGCTACTGACTGAATGAAAGGAGCTGGCATCTCACTCTCTTTGAATCTTCTTTATCATGCTAGGATTAACAGGAAAAAGCAAAAAATTTCAGAATTGCACCTTGCAATGTGGAGATATTACTGTTTGTGCATTTACAATATTCATTGATTTTTGCCATTGAAAAACGTCCAGAAATGTTTGAAGCTACTGACTGAATGAAAGGAGCTGGCATCTCACTCTCTTTGAATCTTCTTTATCATGCTAGGATTAGCAGGAAAAAGCAAAAAATTTCAGAATTGCACCTTGCAATGTGGAGATATTACTGTTTGTGCATTTACAATATTCATTGATTTTTGCCATTGAAAAACATGTTTTTCATATACCAGAAATGTTTGAAGCTACTGACTGAATGAAAGGAGCTGGCATCTCACTCTCTTTGAATCTTCTTTATCATGCTAGGATTAGCAGGAAAAAGCAAAAAATTTCAGAATTGCACCTTGCAATGTGGAGATATTACTGTTTGTGCATTTACAATATTCATTGATTTTTGCCATTGAAAAACATGTTTTTCATATACCAGAAATGTTTGAAGCTACTGACTGAATGAAAGGAGCTGGCATCTCACTCTCTTTGAATCTTCTTTATCATGCTAGGATTAACAGGAAAAATCAAAAAATTTCAGAATTGCACCTTGCAATGTGGAGATATTACTGTTTGTGCATTTACAATATTCATTGATTTTTGCCATTGAAAAACATGTTTTTCATATTCCAGAAATGTTTGAAGCTACTGACTGAATGAAAGGAGCTGGCATCTCACTCTCTTTGAATCTTCTTTATCATGCTAGGATTAACAGGAAAAAGCAAAAAATTTCAGAATTGCACCTTGCAATGTGGAGATATTACTGTTTGTGCATTTACAATATTCATTGATTTTTGCCATTGAAAAACGTCCAGAAATGTTTGAAGCTACTGACTGAATGAAAGGAGCTGGCATCTCACTCTCTTTGAATCTTCTTTATCATGCCAGGATTAGCAGGAAAAAGCAAAAAATTTCAGAATTGCACCTTGCAATGTGGAGATATTACTGTTTGTGCATTTACAATATTCATTGATTTTTGCCATTGAAAAACATGTTTTTCATATACCAGAAATGTTTGAAGCTACTGACTGAATGAAAGGAGCTGGCATCTCACTCTCTTTGAATCTTCTTTATCATGCTAGGATTAGCAGGAAAAAGCAAAAAATTTCAGAATTGCACCTTGCAATGTGGAGATATTACTGTTTGTGCATTTACAATATTCATTGATTTTTGCCATTGAAAAACGTCCAGAAATGTTTGAAGCTACTGACTGAATGAAAGGAGCTGGCATCTCACTCTCTTTGAATCTTCTTTATCATGCTAGGATTAGCAGGAAAAAGCAAAAAATTTCAGAATTGCACCTTGCAATGTGGAGATATTACTGTTTGTGCATTTACAATATTCATTGATTTTTGCCATTGAAAAACATGTTTTTCATATACCAGAAATGTTTGAAGCTACTGACTGAATGAAAGGAGCTGGCATCTCACTCTCTTTGAATCTTCTTTATCATGCTAGGATTAGCAGGAAAAAGCAAAAAATTTCAGAATTGCACCTTGCAATGTGGAGATATTACTGTTTGTGCATTTACAATATTCATTGATTTTTGCCATTGAAAAACATGTTTTTCATATACCAGAAATGTTTGAAGCTACTGACTGAATGAAAGGAGCTGGCATCTCACTCTCTTTGAATCTTCTTTATCATGCTAGGATTAACAGGAAAAAGCAAAAAATTTCAGAATTGCACCTTGCAATGTGGAGATATTACTGTTTGTGCATTTACAATATTCATTGATTTTAGCCATTGAAAAACGTCCAGAAATGTTTGAAGCTACTGACTGAATGAAAGGAGCTGGCATCTCACTCTCTTTGAATCTTCTTTATCATGCTAGGATTAACAGGAAAAAGCTAAAAATTTCAGAATTGCACCTTGCAATGTGGAGATATTACTGTTTGTGCATTTACAATATTCATTGATTTTTGCCATTGAAAAACATGTTTTTCATATACCAGAAATGTTTGAAGCTACTGACTGAATGAAAGGAGCTGGCATCTCACTCTCTTTGAATCTTCTTTATCATGCTAGGATTAGCAGGAAAAAGCAAAAAATTTCAGAATTGCACCTTGCATTGTGGAGATATTACTGTTTGTGCATTTACAATATTCATTGATTTTTGCCATTGAAAAACGTTTTTCATATACCAGAAATGTTTGAAGCTACTGACTGAATGAAAGGAGCTGGCATCTCACTCTCTTTGAATCTTCTTTATCATGCTAGGATTAGCAGGAAAAAGCAAAAAATTTCAGAATTGCACCTTGCAATGTGGAGATATTACTGTTTGTGCATTTACAATATTCATTGATTTTTGCCATTGAAAAACATGTTTTTCATATACCAGAAATGTTTGAAGCTACTGACTGAATGAAAGGAGCTGGCATCTCACTCTGAATCTTCTTTATCATGCTAGGATTAACAGGAAAAAGCAAAAAATTTCAGAATTGCACCTTGCAATGTGGAGATATTACTGTTTGTGCATTTACAATATTCATTTATTTTTGCCATTGAAAAACATGTTTTTCATATACCAGAAATGTTTGAAGCTACTGACTGAATGAAAGGAGCTGGCATCTCACTCTCTTTGAATCTTCTTTATCATGCTAGGATTAACAGGAAAAAGCAAAAAATTTCAGAATTGCACCTTGCAATGTGGAGATATTACTGTTTGTGCATTTACAATATTCATTGATTTTTGCCATTGAAAAACGTCCAGAAATGTTTGAAGCTACTGACTGAATGAAAGGAGCTGGCATCTCACTCTCTTTGAATCTTCTTTATCATGCTAGGATTAGCAGGAAAAAGCAAAAAATTTCAGAATTGCACCTTGCAATGTGGAGATATTACTGTTTGTGCATTTACAATATTCATTGATTTTTGCCATTGAAAAACATGTTTTTCATATACCAGAAATGTTTGAAGCTACTGACTGAATGAAAGGAGCTGGCATCTCACTCTCTTTGAATCTTCTTTATCATGCTAGGATTAACAGGAAAAAGCAAAAAATTTCAGAATTGCACCTTGCAATGTGGAGATATTACTGTTTGTGCATTTACAATATTCATTGATTTTTGCCATTGAAAAACGTCCAGAAATGTTTGAAGCTACTGACTGAATGAAAGGAGCTGGCATCTCACTCTCTTTGAATCTTCTTTATCATGCTAGGATTAACAGGAAAAAGCTAAAAATGTCAGAATTGCACCTTGCAATGTGGAGATATTACTGTTTGTGCATTTACAATATTCATTGATTTTTGCCATTGAAAAACATGTTTTTCATATACCAGAAATGTTTGAAGCTACTGACTGAATGAAAGGAGCTGGCATCTCACTCTCTTTGAATCTTCTTTATCATGCTAGGATTAGCAGGAAAAAGCAAAAAATTTCAGAATTGCACCTTGCAATGTGGAGATATTACTGTTTGTGCATTTACAATATTCATTGATTTTTGCCATTGAAAAACATGTTTTTCATATACCAGAAATGTTTGAAGCTACTGACTGAATGAAAGGAGCTGGCATCTCACTCTCTTTGAATCTTCTTTATCATGCTAGGATTAACAGGAAAAACCAAAAAATTTCAGAATTGCACCTTGCAATTTGGAGATATTACTGTTTGTGCATTTACAATATTCATTGATTTTTG
Organism: Phyllobates terribilis; assembly: GCF_046119375.1. Lineage (NCBI taxonomy): Eukaryota > Metazoa > Chordata > Amphibia > Anura > Dendrobatidae > Phyllobates > Phyllobates terribilis. Next base: position 122,954 of record NW_027363844.1, read on the forward strand.
CCATTGAAAAACGTCCAGAAATGTTTGAAGCTACTGACTGAATGAAAGGAGCTGGCATCTCACTCTCTTTGAATCTTCTTTATCATGCTAGGATTAGCAGGAAAAAGCAAAAAATTTCAGAATTGCACCTTGCAATGTGGAGATATTACTGTTTGTGCATTTACAATATTTCAATGGCAAAAATCAATGAATATTGTAAATGCATAAACTAATTTCTCCGCATTGCAAGGTGCAATTCTGAAATTTTTTGCTTTTTCCTGCTCCTCTTAGCATGATAAAGAAGATTCAAAGAGAGTGAGATGCCAGCTCCTTTCATTCAGTCAGTAGCTTCAATCATTTCTGGTAAATGAATAACATGATGTTTTTCAATGGCAAAAATCAATGAATTTTGTAAATGCACAAACAGTAATTTCTCCGCATTGCAAGACGCAATTCTGAAATTTTTTGCTTTTTCCTGCTCCTCTTAGCATGATAAAGAAGATTCAAAGAGAGTGAGATGCCAGCTCCTTTCATTCAGTCAGTAGCTTCAATCATTTCTGGACGTTTTTCAATGGCAAAAATCAATGAATATTGTAAATGCACAAACAGTAATTTCTCCGCATTGCAAGGTGCAATTCTGAAATTTTTTGCTTTTTCCTGCTCCTCTTAGCATGATAAAGAAGATTCAAAGAGAGTGAGATGCCAGCTCCTTTCATTCAGTCACTAGGTTCAATCATTTCTGGACGTTTTTCAATGGCAAAAATCAATGAATATTGTAAATGCACAAACAGTAATTTCTCCGCATTGCAAGGTGCAATTCTGAAATTTTTTGCTTTTTCCTGCTCCTCTTATCATGATAAAGAAGATTCAAAGAGAGTGAGGTGCCAGCTCCTTTCATTCAGTCAGTAGCTTCAAACATTTCTGGTATATGAATAACATGTTTGTCAATGGCAAAAATCAATGAATATTGTAAATGCACAAACAGTAATTTCTCCGCATTGCAAGGTGCAATTCTGAAATTTTTTGCTTTTTCCTGCTCCTCTTAGCATGATAAAGAAGATTCAAAGAGAGTGAGATGCCAGCTCCTTTCATTCAGTCAGTAGCTTCAATCATTTCTGGACGTTTTTCAATGTCAAAAATCAATGAATATTGTAAATGCACAAACAGTAATTTCTCCGCATTGCAAGGTGCAATTCTGAAATTTTTTGCTTTTTCCTGCTCCTCTTAGCATGATAAAGAAGATTCAAAGAGAGTGAGATGCCAGCTCCTTTCATTCAGTCAGTAGCTTCAATCATTTCTGGAAGTTTTTCAATGGCAAAAATCAATGAATATTGTAAATGCACAAACTGTAATTTCTCCGCATTGCAAGGTGCAATTCTGAAATTTTTTGCTTTTTCCTGCTCCTCTTAGCATGATAAAGAAGATTCAAAGAGAGTGAGATGCCAGCTCCTTTCATTCAGTCAGTAGCTTCAATCATTTCTGGACGTTTTTCAATGGCAAAAATCAATGAATATTGTAAATGCACAAACAGTAATTTCTCCGCATTGCAAGGTGCAATTCTGAAATTTTTTGCTTTTTCCTGCTCCTCTTAGCATGATAAAGAAGATTCAAAGAGAGTGAGATGCCAGCTCCTTTCATTCAGTCAGTAGCTTCAAACATTTCTGGTATATGAATAACATGATGTTTTTCAATGGCAAAAATCAATGAATATTGTAAATGCACAAACAGTAATTTCTCCGCATTGCAAGGTGCAATTCTGAAATTTTTTGCTTTTTCCTGCTCCTCTTAGCATGATGAAGAAGATTCAAAGAGAGTGAGATGCCAGCTCCTTTCATTCAGTCAGTAGCTTCAATCATTTCTGGACGTTTTTCAATGGCAAAAATCAATGAATATTGTAAATGCACAAACAGTAATTTCTCCGCATTGCAAGGTGCAATTCTGAAATTTTTTGCTTTTTCCTGCTCCTCTTAGCATGATAAAGAAGATTCAAAGAGAGTGAGATGCCAGCTCCTTTCATTCAGTCAGTAGCTTCAAACATTTCTGGTATATGAATAACATGATGTTTTTCAATGGCAAAAATCAATGAATATTGTAAATGCACAAACAGTAATTTCTCCGCATTGCAAGGTGCAATTCTGAAATTTTTTGCTTTTTCCTGCTCCTCTTAGCATGATAAAGAAGATTCAAAGAGAGTGAGATGCCAGCTCCTTTCATTCAGTCAGTAGCTTCAAACATTTCTGGACGTTTTTCAATTGCAAAAATCAATGGATATTGTAAATGCACAAACAGTAATTTCTCCGCATTGCAAGGTGCAATTCTGAAATTTTTTGCTTTTTCCTGCTCCTCTTAGCATGATAAAGAAGATTCAAAGAGAGTGAGATGCCAGCTACTTTCATTCAGTCAGTAGCTTCAATCATTTCTGGTATATGAATAACATGATGTTTTTCAATGGCAAAAATCAATGAATATTGTAAATGCACAAACAGTAATTTCTCCGCATTGCAAGGTGCAATTCTGAAATTTTTTGCTTTTTCCTGCTCCTCTTAGCATGATAAAGAAGATTCAAAGAGAGTGAGATGCCAGCTCCTTTCATTCAGTCAGTAGCTTCAAACATTTCTGGTATATGAATAACATGATGTTTTTCAATGGCAAAAATCAATGAATATTGTAAATGCACAAACAGTAATTTCTCCGCATTGCAAGGTGCAATTCTGAAATTTTTTGCTTTTTCCTGCTCCTCTTAGCATGATAAAGAAGATTCAAAGAGAGTGAGATGCCAGCTCCTTTCATTCAGTCAGTAGCTTCAAACATTTCTGGACGTTTTTCAATTGCAAAAATCAATGGATATTGTAAATGCACAAACAGTAATTTCTCCGCATTGCAAGGTGCAATTCTGAAATTTTTTGCTTTTTCCTGCTCCTCTTAGCATGATAAAGAAGATTCAAAGAGAGTGAGATGCCAGCTACTTTCATTCAGTCAGTAGCTTCAATCATTTCTGGTATATGAATAACATGATGTTTTTCAATGGCAAAAATCAATGAATATTGTAAATGCACAAACAGTAATTTCTCCGCATTGCAAGGTGCAATTCTGAAATTTTTTGCTTTTTCCTGCTCATCTTAGCATGATAAAGAAGATTCAAAGAGAGTGAGATGCCAGCTCCTTTCATTCAGTCAGTAGCTTCAATCATTTCTGGTATATGAATAACATGATGTTTTTCAATGGCAAAAATCAATGAATATTGTAAATGCGCAAAGAGTAATTTCTCCGCATTGCAAGGTGCAATTCTAAAATTTTTTGCTTTTTCCTGCTCCTCTTAGCATGATAAAGAAGATTCAAAGAGAGTGAGATGCCAGCTCCTTTCATTCAGTCAGTAGCTTCAAACATTTCTGGTATATGAATAACATGATGTTTTTCAATGGCAAAAATCAATGAATATTGTAAATGCACAAACAGTAATTTCTCCGCATTGCAAGGTGCAATTCTGAAATTTTTTGCTTTTTCCTGCTCCTCTTAGCATGATAAAGAAGATTCAAAGAGAGTGAGATGCCAGCTCCTTTCATTCAGTCAGTAGCTTCAATTATTTCTGGTATATGAATAACATGATGTTTTTCAATGGCAAAAATCAATGAATTTTGTAAATGCACAAACAGCAATTTCTCCGCATTGCAAGGTGCAATTCTGAAATTTTTTGCTTTTTCCTGCTCCTCTTAGCATGATAAAGAAGATTCAAAGAGAGTGAGATGCCAGCTCCTTTCATTCAGTCAGTAGCTTCATTCATTTCTGGACGTTTTTCAATGGCAAAAATCAATGAATATTGTAAATGCACAAACAGTAATTTCTCCGCATTGCAAGGTGCAATTCTGAAATTTTTTGCTTTTTCCTGCTCCTCTTAGCATGATAAAGAAGATTCAAAGAGAGTGAGATGCCAGCTCCTTTCATTCAGTCAGTAGCTTCAAACATTTCTGGTATATGAATAACATGATGTTTTTTCAATGGCAAAAATCAATGAATATTGTAAATGCACAAACAGTAATTTCTCCGCATTGCAAGGTGCAATTCTGAAATTTTTTGCTTTTTCCTGCTCCTCTTAGCATGATAAAGAAGATTCAAAGAGAGTGAGATGCCAGCTCCTTTCGTTCAGTCAGTAGCTTCAATCATTTCTGGACGTTTTTCAATGGTAAAAATCAATGAATATTGTAAATGCACAAACAGTAATTTCTCCGCATTGCAAGGTGCAATTCTGAAATTTTTTGCTTTTTCCTGCTCCTCTTAGCATGATAAAGAAGATTCAAAGAGAGTGAGATGCCAGCTCCTTTCATTCAGTCAGTAGCTTCAAACATTTCTGGTATATGAATAACATGATGTTTTTCAATGGCAAAAATCAATGAATATTGTAAATGCACAAACAGTAATTTCTCCGCATTGCAAGGTGCAATTCTGAAATTTTTTGCTTTTTCCTGCTCCTCTTAGCATGATAAAGAAGATTCAAAGAGAGTGAGATGCCAGCTCCTTTCATTCAGTCAGTAGCTTCAAACATTTCTGGTATATGAATAACATGATGTTTTTCAATGGCAAAAATCAATGAATATTGTAAATGCACAAACAGTAATTTCTCCGCATTGCAAGGTGCAATTCTGAAATTTTTTGCTTTTTCCTGCTCCTCTTAGCATGATAAAGAAGATTCAAAGAGAGTGAGATGCCAGCTCCTTTCATTCAGTCAGTAGCTTCAATCATTTCTGGACGTTTTTCAATGGCAAAAATCAATGAATATTGTAAATGCACAAACAGTAATTTCTCCGCATTGCAAGGTGCAATTCTGAAATTTTTTGCTTTTTCCTGCTCCTCTTAGCATGATAAAGAGATTCAAAGAGAGTGAGATGCCAGCTCCTTTCATTCAGTCAGTAGCTTCAAACATTTCTGGTATATGAATAACATGATGTTTTTCAATGGTAAAAATCAATGAATATTGTAAATGCACAAACAGTAATTTCTCCGCATTGCAAGGTGCAATTCTGAAATTTTTTGCTTTTTCCTGCTCCTCTTAGCATGATAAAGAAGATTCAAAGAGAGTGAGATGCCAGCTCCTTTCATTCAGTCAGTAGCTTCAATCATTTCTGGTATATGAATAACATGATGTTTTTCAATGGCAAAAATCAATGAATATTGTAAATGCACAAACAGTAATTTATCCGCATTGCAAGGTGCAATTCTGAAATTTTTTGCTTTTTCCTGCTCCTCTTAGCATGATAAAGAAGATTCAAAGAGAGTGAGATGCCAGCTCCTTTCATTCAGTCAGTAGCTTCAAACATTTCTGGTATATGAATAACATGATGTTTTTCAATGGCAAAAATCAATGAATATTGTAAATGCACAAACAGTAATTTCTCCGCATTGCAAGGTGCAATTCTGAAATTTTTTGCTTTTTCCTGCTCCTCTTAGCATGATAAATAAGATTCAAAGAGAGTGAGATGCCAGCTCCTTTCATTCAGTCAGTAGCTTCAATCATTTCTGGAAGTTTTTCAATGGCAAAAATCAATGAATATTGTAAATGCACAAACAGTAATTTCTCCGCATTGCAAGGTGCAATTCTGAAATTTTTTGCTTTTTCCTGCTCCTCTTAGCATGATAAAGAAGATTCAAAGAGAGTGAGATGCCAGCTCCTTTCATTCAGTCAGTAGCTTCAATCATTTCTGGACGTTTTTCAATGGCAAAAATCAATGAATATTGTAAATGCACAAACAGTAATTTCTCCGCATTGCAAGGTGCAATTCTGAAATTTTTTGCTTTTTCCTGCTCCTCTTAGCATGATAAAGAAGATTCAAAGAGAGTGAGATGCCAGCTCCTTTCATTCAGTCAGTAGCTTCAATCATTTCTGGAAGTTTTTCAATGGCAAAAATTAATGAATATTGTAAATGCACAAACAGTAATTTCTCCGCATTGCAAGGTGCAATTCTGAAATTTTTTGCTTTTTCCTGCTCCTCTTAGCATGATAAAGAAGATTCAAAGAGAGTGAGATGCCAGCTCCTTTCATTCAGTCAGTAGCTTCAATCATTTCTGGACGTTTTTCAATGGCAAAAATCAATGAATATTGTAAATGCACAAACAGTAATTTCTCCGCATTGCAAGGTGCAATTCTGAAATTTTTGCTTTCTCCTGCTCCTCTTAGCATGATAAAGAAGATTCAAAGAGAGTGAGATGCCAGCTCCTTTCATTCAGTCAGTAGCTTCAATCATTTCTGGACGTTTTTCAATGGCAAAAATCAGTGAATATTGTAAATGCACAAACAGTAATTTCTCCGCATTGCAAGGTGCAATTCTGAAATTTTTTGCTTTTTCCTGCTCCTCTTAGCATGATAAAGAAGATTCAAAGAGAGTGAGATGCCAGCTCCTTTCATTCAGTCAGTAGCTTCAAACATTTCTGGTATATGAATAACATGATGTTTTTCAATGGCAAAAATCAATGAATATTGTAAATGCACAAACAGTAATTTCTCCGCATTGCAAGGTGCAATTCTGAAATTTTTTGCTTTTTCCTGCTCCTCTTAGCATGATAAAGAAGATTCAAAGAGAGTGAGATGCCAGCTCCTTTCATTCAGTCAGTAGCTTCAATCATTTCTGGACGTTTTTCAATGGCAAAAATCAATGAATATTGTAAATGCACAAACAGTAATTTCTCCGCATTGCAAGGTGCAATTCTGAAATTTTTTGCTTTTTCCTGCTCCTCTTAGCATGATAAAGAAGATTCAAAGAGAGTGAGATGCCAGCTCCTTTCATTCAGTCAGTAGCTTCAATCATTTCTGGACGTTTTTCAATGGCAAAAATCAATGAATATTGTAAATGCACAAACAGTAATTTCTCCGCATTGCAAGGTGCAATTCTGAAATTTTTTGCTTTTTCCTGCTCCTCTTATCATGATAAAGAAGATTCAAAGAGAGTGAGGTGCCAGCTCCTTTCATTCAGTCAGTAGCTTCAAACATTTCTGGTATATGAATAACATGTTTTTCAATGGCAAAAATCAATGAATATTGTAAATGCACAAACAGTAATTTCTCCGCATTGCAAGGTGCAATTCTGAAATTTTTTGCTTTTTCCTGCTCCTCTTAGCATGATAAAGAAGATTCAAAGAGAGTGAGATGCCAGCTCCTTTCATTCAGTCAGTAGCTTCAATCATTTCTGGACGTTTTTCAATGTCAAAAATCAATGAATAATGTAAATGCACAAACAGTAATTTCTCCGCATTGCAAGGTGCAATTCTGAAATTTTTTGCTTTTTCCTGCTCCTCTTAGCATGATAAAGAAGATTCAAAGAGAGTGAGATGCCAGCTCCTTTCATTCAGTCAGTAGCTTCAAACATTTCTGGTATATGAATAACATGATGTTTTTCAATGGCAAAAATCAATGAATATTGTAAATGCACAAACAGTAATTTCTCCGCATTGCAAGGTGCAATTCTGAAATTTTTTGCTTTTTCCTGCTCCTCTTAGCATGATAAAGAAGATTCAAAGAGAGTGAGATGCCAGCTCCTTTCATTCAGTCAGTAGCTTCAAACATTTCTGGTATATGAATAACATGATGTTTTTCAATGGCAAAAATCAATGAATATTGTAAATGCACAAACAGTAATTTCTCCGCATTGCAAGGTGCAATTCTGAAATTTTTTGCTTTTTCCTGCTCCTCTTAGCATGATAAAGAAGATTCAAAGAGAGTGAGATGCCAGCTCCTTTCATTCAGTCAGTAGCTTCAATCATTTCTGGACGTTTTTCAATGGCAAAAATCAATGAATATTGTAAATGCACAAACAGTAATTTCTCCGCATTGCAAGGTGCAATTCTGAAATTTTTTGCTTTTTCCTGCTCCTCTTAGCATGATAAAGTGATTCAAAGAGAGTGAGATGCCAGCTCCTTTCATTCAGTCAGTAGCTTCAAACATTTCTGGTATATGAATAACATGATGTTTTTCAATGGTAAAAATCAATGAATATTGTAAATGCACAAACAGTAATTTCTCCGCATTGCAAGGTGCAATTCTGAAATTTTTTGCTTTTTCCTGCTCCTCTTAGCATGATAAAGAAGATTCAAAGAGAGTGAGATGCCAGCTCCTTTCATTCAGTCAGTAGCTTCAATCATTTCTGGTATATGAATAACATGATGTTTTTCAATGGCAAAAATCAATGAATATTGTAAATGCACAAACAGTAATTTATCCGCATTGCAAGGTGCAATTCTGAAATTTTTTGCTTTTTCCTGCTCCTCTTAGCATGATAAAGAAGATTCAAAGAGAGTGAGATGCCAGCTCCTTTCATTCAGTCAGTAGCTTCAAACATTTCTGGTATATGAATAACATGATGTTTTTCAATGGCAAAAATCAATGAATATTGTAAATGCACAAACAGTAATTTCTCCGCATTGCAAGGTGCAATTCTGAAATTTTTTGCTTTTTCCTGCTCCTCTTAGCATGATAAATAAGATTCAAAGAGAGTGAGATGCCAGCTCCTTTCATTCAGTCAGTAGCTTCAAACATTTCTGGTATATGAATAACATGATGTTTTTCAATGGCAAAAATCAATGAATATTGTAAATGCACAAACAGTAATTTCTCCGCATTGCAAGGTGCAATTCTGAAATTTTTTGCTTTTTCCTGCTCCTCTTAGCATGATAAAGAAGATTCAAAGAGAGTGAGATGCCAGCTCCTTTCATTCAGTCAGTAGCTTCAATCATTTCTGGACGTTTTTCAATGGCAAAAATCAATGAATATTGTAAATGCACAAACAGTAATTTCTCCGCATTGCAAGGTGCAATTCTGAAATTTTTTGCTTTTTCCTGCTCCTCTTAGCATGATAAAGAAGATTCAAAGAGAGTGAGATGCCAGCTCCTTTCATTCAGTCAGTAGCTTCAATCATTTCTGGAAGTTTTTCAATGGCAAAAATTAATGAATATTGTAAATGCACAAACAGTAATTTCTCCGCATTGCAAGGTGCAATTCTGAAATTTTTTGCTTTTTCCTGCTCCTCTTAGCATGATAAAGAAGATTCAAAGAGAGTGAGATGCCAGCTCCTTTCATTCAGTCAGTAGCTTCAATCATTTCTGGACGTTTTTCAATGGCAAAAATCAATGAATATTGTAAATGCACAAACAGTAATTTCTCCGCATTGCAAGGTGTAATTCTGAAATTTTTGCTTTCTCCTGCTCCTCTTAGCATGATAAAGAAGATTCAAAGAGAGTGAGATGCCAGCTCCTTTCATTCAGTCAGTAGCTTCAATCATTTCTGGACGTTTTTCAATGGCAAAAATCAGTGAATATTGTAAATGCACAAACAGTAATTTCTCCGCATTGCAAGGTGCAATTCTGAAATTTTTTGCTTTTTCCTGCTCCTCTTAGCATGATAAAGAAGATTCAAAGAGAGTGAGATGCCAGCTCCTTTCATTCAGTCAGTAGCTTCAAACATTTCTGGTATATGAATAACATGATGTTTTTCAATGGCAAAAATCAATGAATATTGTAAATGCACAAACAGTAATTTCTCCGCATTGCAAGGTGCAATTCTGAAATTTTTTGCTTTTTCCTGCTCCTCTTAGCATGATAAAGAAGATTCAAAGAGAGTGAGATGCCAGCTCCTTTCATTCAGTCAGTAGCTTCAATCATTTCTGGACGTTTTTCAATGGCAAAAATCAATGAATATTGTAAATGCACAAACAGTAATTTCTCCGCATTGCAAGGTGCAATTCTGAAATTTTTTGCTTTTTCCTGCTCCTCTTAGCATGATAAAGAAGATTCAAAGAGAGTGAGATGCCAGCTCCTTTCATTCAGTCAGTAGCTTCAATCATTTCTGGACGTTTTTCAATGGCAAAAATCAATGAATATTGTAAATGCACAAACAGTAATTTCTCCGCATTGCAAGGTGCAATTCTGAAATTTTTTGCTTTTTCCTGCTCCTCTTATCATGATAAAGAAGATTCAAAGAGAGTGAGGTGCCAGCTCCTTTCATTCAGTCAGTAGCTTCAAACATTTCTGGTATATGAATAACATGTTTTTCAATGGCAAAAATCAATGAATATTGTAAATGCACAAACAGTAATTTCTCCGCATTGCAAGGTGCAATTCTGAAATTTTTTGCTTTTTCCTGCTCCTCTTAGCATGATAAAGAAGATTCAAAGAGAGTGAGATGCCAGCTCCTTTCATTCAGTCAGTAGCTTCAATCATTTCTGGACGTTTTTCAATGTCAAAAATCAATGAATAATGTAAATGCACAAACAGTAATTTCTCCGCATTGCAAGGTGCAATTCTGAAATTTTTTGCTTTTTCCTGCTCCTCTTAGCATGATAAAGAAGATTCAAAGAGAGTGAGATGCCAGCTCCTTTCATTCAGTCAGTAGCTTCAAACATTTCTGGTATATGAATAACATGATGTTTTTCAATGGCAAAAATCAATGAATATTGTAAATTCACAAACAGTAATTTCTCCGCATTGCAAGGTGCAATTCTGAAATTTTTTGCTTTTTCCTGCTCCTCTTATCATGATAAAGAAGATTCAAAGAGAGTGAGATGCCAGCTCCTTTCATTCAGTCAGTAGCTTCAATCATTTCTGGACGTTTTTCAATGGCAAAAATCAATGAATATTGTAAATGCACAAACAGTAATTTCTCCGCATTGCAAGGTGCAATTCTGAAATTTTTTGCTTTTTCCTGCTCCTCTTAGCATGATAAAGAAGATTCAAAGAGAGTGAGATGCCAGCTCCTTTCATTCAGTCAGTAGCTTCAAACATTTCTGGTATATGAATAACATGATGTTTTTCAATGGCAAAAATCAATGAATATTGTAAATGCACAAACAGTAATTTCTCCGCATTGCAAGGTGCAATTCTGAAATTTTTTGCTTTTTCCTGCTCCTCTTAGCATGATAAAGAAGATTCAAAGAGAGTGAGATGCCAGCTCCTTTCATTCAGTCAGTAGCTTCAAACATTTCTGGACGTTTTTCAATTGCAAAAATCAATGGATATTGTAAATGCACAAACAGTAATTTCTCCGCATTGCAAGGTGCAATTCTGAAATTTTTTGCTTTTTCCTGCTCCTCTTAGCATGATAAAGAAGATTCAAAGAGAGTGAGATGCCAGCTACTTTCATTCAGTCAGTAGCTTCAATCATTTCTGGTATATGAATAACATGATGTTTTTCAATGGCAAAAATCAATGAATATTGTAAATGCACAAACAGTAATTTCTCCGCATTGCAAGGTGCAATTCTGAAATTTTTTGCTTTTTCCTGCTCCTCTTAGCATGATAAAGAAGATTCAAAGAGAGTGAGATGCCAGCTCCTTTCATTCAGTCAGTAGCTTCAAACATTTCTGGTATATGAATAACATGATGTTTTTCAATGGCAAAAATCAATGAATATTGTAAATGCACAAACAGTAATTTCTCCGCATTGCAAGGTGCAATTCTGAAATTTTTTGCTTTTTCCTGCTCCTCTTAGCATGATAAAGAAGATTCAAAGAGAGTGAGATGCCAGCTCCTTTCATTCAGTCAGTAGCTTCAAACATTTCTGGACGTTTTTCAATTGCAAAAATCAATGGATATTGTAAATGCACAAACAGTAATTTCTCCGCATTGCAAGGTGCAATTCTGAAATTTTTTGCTTTTTCCTGCTCCTCTTAGCATGATAAAGAAGATTCAAAGAGAGTGAGATGCCAGCTACTTTCATTCAGTCAGTAGCTTCAATCATTTCTGGTATATGAATAACATGATGTTTTTCAATGGCAAAAATCAATGAATATTGTAAATGCACAAACAGTAATTTCTCCGCATTGCAAGGTGCAATTCTGAAATTTTTTGCTTTTTCCTGCTCATCTTAGCATGATAAAGAAGATTCAAAGAGAGTGAGATGCCAGCTCCTTTCATTCAGTCAGTAGCTTCAATCATTTCTGGTATATGAATAACATGATGTTTTTCAATGGCAAAAATCAATGAATATTGTAAATGCGCAAAGAGTAATTTCTCCGCATTGCAAGGTGCAATTCTGAAATTTTTTGCTTTTTCCTGCTCCTCTTAGCATGATAAAGAAGATTCAAAGAGAGTGAGATGCCAGCTCCTTTCATTCAGTCAGTAGCTTCAAACATTTCTGGTATATGAATAACATGATGTTTTTCAATGGCAAAAATCAATGAATATTGTAAATGCACAAACAGTAATTTCTCCGCATTGCAAGGTGCAATTCTGAAATTTTTTGCTTTTTCCTGCTCCTCTTAGCATGATAAAGAAGATTCAAAGAGAGTGAGATGCCAGCTCCTTTCATTCAGTCAGTAGCTTCAATCATTTCTGGTATATGAATAACATGATGTTTTTCAATGGCAAAAATCAATGAATTTTGTAAATGCACAAACAGCAATTTCTCCGCATTGCAAGGTGCAATTCTGAAATTTTTTGCTTTTTCCTGCTCCTCTTAGCATGATAAAGAAGATTCAAAGAGAGTGAGATGCCAGCTCCTTTCATTCAGTCAGTAGCTTCAATCATTTCTGGACGTTTTTCAATGGCAAAAATCAATGAATATTGTAAATGCACAAACAGTAATTTCTCCGCATTGCAAGGTGCAATTCTGAAATTTTTTGCTTTTTCCTGCTCCTCTTAGCATGATAAAGAAGATTCAAAGAGAGTGAGATGCCAGCTCCTTTCATTCAGTCAGTAGCTTCAAACATTTCTGGTATATGAATAACATGATGTTTTTCAATGGCAAAAATCAATGAATATTGTAAATGCACAAACAGTAATTTCTCCGCATTGCAAGGTGCAATTCTGAAATTTTTTGCTTTTTCCTGCTCCTCTTAGCATGATAAAGAAGATTCAAAGAGAGTGAGATGCCAGCTCCTTTCGTTCAGTCAGTAGCTTCAATCATTTCTGGACGTTTTTCAATGGTAAAAATCAATGAATATTGTAAATGCACAAACAGTAATTTCTCCGCATTGCAAGGTGCAATTCTGAAATTTTTTGCTTTTTCCTGCTCCTCTTAGCATGATAAAGAAGATTCAAAGAGAGTGAGATGCCAGCTCCTTTCATTCAGTCAGTAGCTTCAAACATTTCTGGTATATGAATAACATGATGTTTTTCAATGGCAAAAATCAATGAATATTGTAAATGCACAAACAGTAATTTCTCCGCATTGCAAGGTGCAATTCTGAAATTTTTTGCTTTTTCCTGCTCCTCTTAGCATGATAAAGAAGATTCAAAGAGAGTGAGATGCCAGCTCCTTTCATTCAGTCAGTAGCTTCAATCATTTCTGGACGTTTTTCAATGGCAAAAATCAATGAATATTGTAAATGCACAAACAGTAATTTCTCCGCATTGCAAGGTGCAATTCTGAAATTTTTTGCTTTTTCCTGCTCCTCTTAGCATGATAAAGAAGATTCAAAGAGAGTGAGATGCCAGCTGCTTTCATTCAGTCAGTAGCTTCAAACATTTCTGGTATATGAATAACATGATGTTTTTCAATGGCAAAAATTTCAGAATTGCACCTTGCAATGTGGAGATATTACTGTTTGTGCATTTACAATATTCATTGATTTTTGCCATTGAAAAACATGTTTTTCATATACCAGAAATGTTTGAAGCTACTGACTGAATGAAAGGAGCTGGCATCTCACTCTCTTTGAATCTTCTTTATCATGCTAGGATTAACAGGAAAAAGCAAAAAATTTCAGAATTGCACCTTGCAATGTGGAGATATTACTGTTTGTGCATTTACAATATTCATTGATTTTTGCCATTGAAAAACGTCCAGAAATGTTTGAAGCTACTGACTGAATGAAAGGAGCTGGCATCTCACTCTCTTTGAATCTTCTTTATCATGCTAGGATTAGCAGGAAAAAGCAAAAAATTTCTGAATTGCACCTTGCAATGTGGAGATATTACTGTTTGTGCATTTACAATATTCATTGATTTTTGCCATTGAAAAACATGTTTTTCATATACCAGAAATGTTTGAAGCTACTGACTGAATGAAAGGAGCTGGCATCTCACTCTCTTTGAATCTTCTTTATCATGCTAGGATTAACAGGAAAAAGCAAAAAATTTCAGAATTGCACCTTGCAATGTGGAGATATTACTGTTTGTGCATTTACAATATTCATTGATTTTTGCCATTGAAAAACATGTTTTTCATATACCAGAAATGTTTGAAGCTACTGACTGAATGAAAGGAGCTGGCATCTCACTCTCTTTGAATCTTCTTTATCATGCTAGGATTAACAGGAAAAAGCAAAAAATTTCAGAATTGCACCTTGCAATGTGGAGATATTACTGTTTGTGCATTTACAATATTCATTGATTTTTCCCATTGAAAAACGTCCAGAAATGTTTGAAGCTACTGACTGAATGAAAGGAGCTGGCATCTCACTCTCTTTGAATCTTCTTTATCATGCTAGGATTAGCAGGAAAAAGCAAAAAATTTCAGAATTGCACCTTGCAATGTGGAGATATTACTGTTTGTGCATTTACAATATTCATTGATTTTTGCCATTGAAAAACATGTTTTTCATATACCAGAAATGTTTGAAGCTACTGACTGAATGAAAGGAGCTGGCATCTCACTCTCTTTGAATCTTCTTTATCATGCTAGGATTAGCAGGAAAAAGCAAAAAATTTCAGAATTGCACCTTACAATGTGGAGATATTACTGTTTGTGCATTTACAATATTCATTGATTTTTGCCATTGAAAAACGTCCAGAAATGTTTGAAGCTACTGACTGAATGAAAGGAGCTGGCATCTCACTCTCTTTGAATCTTCTTCATCATGCTAGGATTAGCAGGAAAAAGCAAAAAATTTCAGAATTGCACCTTGCAATATGGAGATATTACTGTTTGTGCATTTACAATATTCATTGATTTTTGCCATTGAAAAACATGTTTTTCATATGCCAGAAATGTTTGAAGCTACTGACTGAATGAAAGGAGCTGGCATCTCACTCTCTTTGAATCTTCTTTATCATGCTAGGATTAGCAGGAAAAAGCAAAAAATTTCAGAATTGCACCTTGCAATGTGGAGATATTACTGTTTGTGCATTTACAATATTCATTGATTTTTGCCATTGAAAAACGTCCAGAAATGTTTGAAGCTACTGACTGAATGAAAGGAGCTGGCATCTCACTCTCTTTGAATCTTCTTTATCATGCTAGGATTAGCAGGAAAAAGCAAAAAATTTCAGAATTGCACCTTGCAATGTGGAGATATTACTGTTTGTGCATTTACAATATTCATTGATTTTTGCCATTGAAAAACGTTTTTCATATACCAGAAATGTTTGAAGCTACTGACTGAATGAAAGGAGCTGGCATCTCACTCTCTTTGAATCTTCTTTATCATGCTAGGATTAACAGGAAAAAGCAAAAAATTTCAGAATTGCACCTTGCAATGTGGAGATATTACTGTTTGTGCATTTACAATATTCATTGATTTTTGCCATTGAAAAACGTCCAGAAATGTTTGAAGCTACTGACTGAATGAAAGGAGCAGGCATCTCACTCTCTTTGAATCTTCTTTATCATGCTAGGATTAACAGGAAAAAGCTAAAAATTTCAGAATTGCACCTTGCAATGTGGAGATATTACTGTTTGTGCATTTACAATATTCATTGATTTTTGCCATTGAAAAACATGTTTTTCATATGCCAGAAATGTTTGAAGCTACTGACAATGAAAGGAGCTGGCATCTCACTCTCTTTGAATCTTCTTTATCATGCTAGGATTAGCAGGAAAAAGCAAAAAATTTCAGAATTGCACCTTGCAATGTGGAGATATTACTGTTTGTGCATTTACAATATTCATTGATTTTTGCCATTGAAAAACATGTTTTTCATATACCAGAAATGTTTGAAGCTACTGACTGAATGAAAGGAGCTGGCATCTCACTCTCTTTGAATCTTCTTTATCATGCTAGGATTAGCAGGAAAAAGCAAAAAATTTCAGAATTGCACCTTGCAATGTGGAGATATTACTGTTTGTGCATTTACAATATTCATTGATTTTTGCCATTGAAAAACATGTTTTTCATATACCAGAATTGTTTGAAGCTACTGACTGAATGAAAGGAGCTGGCATCTCACTCTCTTTGAATCTTCTTTATCATGCTAGGATTAACAGGAAAAAGCAAAAAATTTCAGAATTGCACCTTGCAATGTGGAGATATTACTGTTTGTGCATTTACAAAATTCATTGATTTTTGCCATTGAAAAACGTCCAGAAATGTTTGAAGCTACTGACTGAAAGGAGCTGGCATCTCACTCTCTTTGAATCTTCTTTATCATGCTAGGATTAACAGGAAAAAGCTAAAAATTTCAGAATTGCACCTTGCAATGTGGAGATATTACTGTTTGTGCATTTACAATATTCATTGATTTTTGCCATTGAAAAACATGTTTTTCATATACCAGAAATGTTTGAAGCTACTGACTGAATGAAAGGAGCTGGCATCTCACTCTCTTTGAATCTTCTTTATCATGCTAGGATTAGCAGGAAAAAGCAAAAAATTTCAGAATTGCACCTTGCAATGTGGAGATATTACTGTTTGTGCATTTACAATATTCATTGATTTTTACCATTGAAAAACATGTTTTTCATATACCAGAAATGTTTGAAGCTACTGACTGAATGAAAGGAGCTGGCATCTCACTCTCTTTGAATCTTCTTTATCATGCTAGGATTAGCAGGAAAAAGCAAAAAATTTCAGAATTGCACCTTGCAATGTGGAGATATTACTGTTTGTGCATTTACAATATTCATTGATTTTTGCCATTGAAAAACATGTTTTTCATATACCAGAAATGTTTGAAGCTACTGACTGAATGAAAGAAGCTGGCATCTCACTCTCTTTGAATCTTCTTTATCATGCTAGGATTAACAGGAAAAAGCAAAAAATTTCAGAATTGCACCTTGCAATGTGGAGATATTACTGTTTGTGCATTTACAATATTCATTGATTTTTGCCATTGAAAAACGTCCAGAAATGTTTGAAGCTACTGACTGAATGAAAGGAGCTGGCATCTCACTCTCTTTGAATCTTCTTTATCATGCTAGGATTATCAGGAAAAAGCAAAAAATTTCAGAATTGCACCTTGCAATGTGGAGATATTACTGTTTGTGCATTTACAATATTCATTGATTTTTGCCATTGAAAAACATGTTTTTCATATACCAGAAATGTTTGAAGCTACTGACTGAATGAAAGGAGCTGGCATCTCACTCTCTTTGAATCTTCTTTATCATGCTAAGAGGAGCAGGAAAAAGTAAAAAATTTCAAAATTGCACCTTGCAATGCGGAGAAATTACTGTTTGTGCATTTATAATATTAAATGATTTTTGCCATTGAAAATCGTCCAGAAATGATTGAAGCTACTGACTGAACGAAAGGAGCTGGCATCTCACTCTCTTTGAATCTTCTTTATCATGCTAAGAGGAGCAGGAAAAAGCAAAAAATTTCAGAATTGCACCTTGCAATGCGGACAAATTACTGTTTGTGCATTTACAATATTCATTGATTTTTGCCATTGAAAAACATCATGTTACTCATATACCAGAAATGTTTGAAGCTACTGACTGAATGAAAGGAGCTGGCATCTCACTCTCTTTGAATCTTCTTTATCATGCTAAGAGGAGCAGGAAAAAGCAAAAAATTTCAGAATTGCACCTTGCAATGCGGAGAAATTACTGTTTGTGCATTTACAATATTCATTGATTTTTGCCATTGAAAAACGTCCAGAAATGATTGAAGCTACTGACTGAATGAAAGGAGCTGGCATCTCACTCTCTTTGAATCTTCTTTATCATGCTAAGAGGAGCAGGAAAAAGCAAAAAATTTCAGAATTGCACCTTGCAATGCGGAGAAATTACTGTTTGTGCATTTACAATATTCATTGATTTTTGCCATTGAAAAACGTCCAGAAATGATTGAAGCTACTGACTGAATGAAATGAGCTGGCATCTCACTCTCTTTGAATCTTGTTTATCATGCTAAGAGGAGCAGGAAAAAGCAAAAAATTTCAGAATTGCACCTTGCAATGCGGAGAAATTACTGTTTGTGCATTTACAATATTCATTGATTTTTGCCATTGAAAAACGTCCAGAAATGATTGAAGCTACTGACTGAATGAAAGGAGCTGGCATCTCACTCTCTTTGAATCTTCTTTATCATGCTAAGAGGAGCAGGAAAAAGCAAAAAATTTCAGAATTGCACCTTGCAATGCGGAGAAATTACTGTTTGTGCATTTACAATATTCATTGATTTTTGCCATTGAAAAACATCATGTTATTCATATACCAGAAATGATTGAAGCTACTGACTGAATGAAAGGAGCTGGCATCTCACTCTCTTTGAATCTTCTTTATCATGCTAAGAGGAGCAGGAAAAAGTAAAAAATTTCAGAATTGCACCTTGCAATGCGGAGAAATTACTGTTTGTGCATTTATAATATTCAATGATTTTTGCCATTGAAAAACGTCCAGAAATGATTGAAGCCACTGACTGAACGAAAGGAGCTGGCATCTCACTCTCTTTGAATCTTCTTTATCATGCTAAGAGGAGCAGGAAAAAGCAAAAAATTTCAGAATTGCACCTTGCAATGCGGAGAAATTACTGTTTGTGCATTTACAATATTCATTGATTTTTGCCATTGAAAAACATCATGTTATTCATATACCAGAAATGTTTGAAGCTACTGACTGAATGAAAGGAGCTGGCATCTCACTCTCTTTGAATCTTCTTTATCATGCTAAGAGGAGCAGGAAAAAGCAAAAAATTTCAGAATTGCACCTTGCAATGCGGAGAAATTACTGTTTGTGAATTTACAATATTCATTGATTTTTGCCATTGAAAAACGTCCAGAAATGATTGAAGCTACTGACTGAATGAAAGGAGCTGGCATCTCACTCTCTTTGAATCTTCTTTATCATGCTAAGAGGAGCAGGAAAAAGCAAAAAATTTCAGAATTGCACCTTGCAATGCGGAGAAATTACTGTTTGTGCATTTACAATATTCATTGATTTTTGCCATTGAAAAACATCCAGAAATGATTGAAGCTACTGACTGAATGAAAGGAACTGGCATCTCAATCTCTTTGAATCTTGTTTATCATGCTAAGAGGAGCAGGAAAAAGCAAAAAATTTCAGAATTGCACCTTGCAATGCGGAGAAATTACAGTTTGTGCATTTACAATATTCATTGATTTTTGCCATTGAAAAACGTCCAGAAATGATTGAAGCTACTGACTGAATGAAAGGAGCTGGCATCTCACTCTCCTTGAATCTTCTTTATCATGCTAAGAGGAGCAGGAAAAAGCAAAAAATTTCAGAATTGCACCTTGCAATGCGGAGAAATTACTGTTTGTGCATTTACAATATTCATTGATTTTTGCCATTGAAAAACATCATGTTATTCATATACCAGAAATGATTGAAGCTACTGACTGAATGAAAGGAGCTGGCATCTCACTCTCTTTGAATCTTCTTTATCATGCTAAGAGGAGCAGGAAAAAGTAAAAAATTTCAGAATTGCACCTTGCAATGCGAAGAAATTACTGTTTGTGCATTTATAATATTCAATGATTTTTGCCATTGAAAAACGTCCAGAAATGATTGAAGCTACTGACTGAACGAAAGGAGCTGGCATCTCACTCTCTTTGAATCTTCTTTATCATGCTAAGAGGAGCAGGAAAAAGCAAAAAATTTCAGAATTGCACCTTGCAATGCGGAGAAATTACTGTTTGTGCATTTACAATATTCATTGATTTTTGCCATTGAAAAACATCCAGAAATGATTGAAGCTACTGACTGAATGAAAGGAGCTGGCATCTCACTCTCTTTGAATCTTCTTTATCATGCTAAGAGGAGCAGGAAAAAGCAAAAAATTTCAGAATTGCACCTTGCAATGCGGAGAAATTACTGTTTGTGCATTTACAATATTCATTGATTTTTGCCATTGAAAAACATCATGTTATTCATATACCAGAAATGTTTGAAGCTACTGACTGAATGAAAGGAGCTGACATCTCACTCTCTTTGAATCTTCTTTATCATGCTAAGAGGAGCAGGAAAAAGCAAAAAATTTCAGAATTGCACTTTGCAATGCGGAGAAATTACTGTTTGTGCATTTACAATATTCATTTATTTTTGCCATTGAAAAACATCCAGAAATGATTGAAGCTACTGACTGAATGAAAGGAGCTGGCATCTCACTCTCTTTGAATCTTCTTTATCATGCTAAGAGGAGCAGGAAAAAGCTAAAAATTTCAGAATTGCACCTTGCAATGCGGAGAAATTACTTTTTGTGCATTTACAATATTCATTGATTTTTGCCATTGAAAAACATCATGTTATTCATATACCAGAAATGTTTGAAGCTACTGACTGAATGAAAGGAGCTGGCATCTCACTCTCTTTGAATCTTCTTTATCATGCTAAGAGGAGCAGGAAAAAGCAAAAAATTTCAGAATTGCACCTTGCAATGCGGAGAAATTACTGTTTGTGCATTTACAATATTCATTGATTTTTGCCATTGAAAAACATCATGTTATTCATATACCAGAAATGTTTGAAGCTACTGACTGAATGAAAGGAGCTGGCATCTCACTCTCTTTGAATCTTCTTTATCATGCTAAGAGGAGCAGGAAAAAGCAAAAAATTTCAGAATTGCACCTTGCAATGTGGAGAAATTACTGTTTGTGCATTTACAATATTCATTGATTTTTACCATTGAAAAACGTCCAGAAATGATTGAAGCTACTGACTGAATGAAAGTAACTGGCATCTCACTCTCTTTGAATCTTCTTTATCATGCTAAGAGGAGCAGGAAAAAGCAAAAAATTTCAGACTTGCACCTTGCAATGCGGAGAAATTACTGTTTGTGCATTTACAATATTCATTGATTTTTGCCATTGAAAAACATCATGTTATTCATATACCAGAAATGTTTGAAGCTACTGACTGAATGAAAGGAGCTGGCATCTCACTCTCTTTGAATCTTCTTTATCATGCTAAGAGGAGCAGGAAAAAGCAAAAAATTTCAGAATTGCACCTTGCAATGCGGAGAAATTACTGTTTGTGCATTTACAATATTCATTGATTTTTGCCATTGAAAAACGTCCAGAAATGATTGAAGCTACTGACTGAATGAAAGGAGCTGGCATCTCACTCTCTTTGAATCTTCTTTATCATGCTAAGAGGAGCAGGAAAAATCAAAAAATTTCAGAATTGCACCTTGCAATGCGGAGAAATTACTGTTTGTGCATTTACAATATTCATTGATTTCTGCCATTGAAAAACATGTTATTCATATACCAGAAATGTTTGAAGCTACTGACTGAATGAAAGGAGCTGGCACCTCACTCTCTTTGAATCTTCTTTATCATGCTAAGAGGAGCGGGAAAAAGCAAAAAATTTCAGAATTGCACTTTGCAATGCGGAGAAATTACTGTTTGTGCATTTACAATATTCATTGATTTTTGCCATTGAAAAACGTCCAGAAATGATTGAAGGTACTGACTGAATGAAAGGAGCTGGCATCTCACTCTCTTTGAATCTTCTTTATCATGCTAAGAGGAGCAGGAAAAAGCAAAAAATTTCAGAATTGCACCTTGCAATGCGGAGAAATTACTGTTTGTGCATTTACAATATTCATTGATTTTTGCCACTGAAAAACGTCCAGAAATGATTGAAGCTACTGACTGAATGAAAGGAGCTGGCATCTCACTCTCTTTGAATCTTCTTTATCATGCTAAGAGGAGCAGGAAAAAGCAAAAAATTTCAGAATTGCACCTTGCAATGCGGAGAAATTACAGTTTGTGCATTTACAATATTCATTGATTTTTGCCATTGAAAAACATCCAGAAATGATTGAAGCTACTGACTGAATGAAAGGAGCTGGCATCTCACTCTCTTTGAATCTTCTTTATCATGCTAAGAGGAGCAGGAAAAAGCAAAAAATTTCAGAATTGCACCTTGCAATGCGGAGAAATTACTGTTTGTGCATTTACAATATTCATTGATTTTTGCCATTGAAAAACATCATGTTATTCATATACCAGAAATGTTTGAAGCTACTGACTGAATGAAAGGAGCTGGCATCTCACTCTCTTTGAATCTTCTTTATCATGCTAAGAGGAGCAGGAAAAAGCAAAAAATTTCAGAATTGCACCTTGCAATGTGGAGAAATTACTGTTTGTGCATTTACAATATTCATTGATTTTTACCATTGAAAAACGTCCAGAAATGATTGAAGCTACTGACTGAATGAAAGTAGCTGGCATCTCACTCTCTTTGAATCTTCTTTATCATGCTAAGAGGAGCAGGAAAAAGCAATAAATTTCAGACTTGCACCTTGCAATGCGGAGAAATTACTGTTTGTGCATTTACAATATTCATTGATTTTTGCCATTGAAAAACATCATGTTATTCATATACCAGAAATGTTTGAAGCTACTGACTGAATGAAAGGAGCTGGCATCTCACTCTCTTTGAATCTTCTTTATCATGCTAAGAGGAGCAGGAAAAAGCAAAAAATTTCAGAATTGCACCTTGCAATGCGGAGAAATTACTGTTTGTGCATTTACAATATTCATTGATTTTTGCCATTGAAAAACATCATGTTATTCATATACCAGAAATGTTTAAAGCTACTGACTGAATGAAAGGAGCTGGCATCTCACTCTCTTTGAATCTTCTTTATCATGCTAAGAGGAGCAGGAAAAAGCAAAAAATTTCAGAATTGCACCTTGCAATGCGGAGAAATTACTGTTTGTGCATTTACAATATTCATTGATTTTTGCCATTGAAAAACGTCCAGAAATGATTGAAGCTACTGACTGAATGAAAGGAGCCGGCATCTCACTCTCTTTGAATCTTCTTTATCATGCTAAGAGGAGCAGGAAAAATCAAAAAATTTCAGAATTGCACCTTGCAATGCGGAGAAATTACTGTTTGTGCATTTACAATATTCATTGATTTTTGCCATTGAAAAACATGTTATTCATATACCAGAAATGTTTGAAGCTACTGACTGAATGAAAGGAGCTGGCACCTCACTCTCTTTGAATCTTCTTTATCATGCTAAGAGGAGCGGGAAAAAGCAAAAAATTTCAGAATTGCACCTTGCAATGCGGAGAAATTACTGTTTGTGCATTTACAATATTCATTGATTTTTGCCATTGAAAAACATGTTATTCATATACCAGAAATGTTTGAAGCTACTGACTGAATGAAAGGAGCTGGCATCTCACTCTCTTTGAATCTTCTTTATCATGCTAAGAGGAGCAGGAAAAAGCAAAAAATTTCAGAATTGCACCTTGCAATGCGGAGAAATTACAGTTTGTGCATTTACAATATTCATTGATTTTTGCCATTGAAAAACATCCAGAAATGATTGAAGCTACTGACTGAATGAAAGGAGCTGGCATCTCACTCTCTTTGAATCTTCTTTATCATGCTAAGAGGAGCAGGAAAAAGCAAAAAATTTCAGAATTGCACCTTGCAATGCGGAGAAATTACTGTTTGTGCATTTACAATATTCATTGATTTTTGCCATTGAAAAACATCATGTTATTCATATACCAGAAATGTTTGAAGCTACTGACTGAATGAAAGGAGCTGGCATCTCACTCTCTTTGAATCTTCTTTATCATGCTAAGAGGAGCAGGAAAAAGCAAAAAATTTCAGAATTGCACCTTGCAATGTGGAGAAATTACTGTTTGTGCATTTACAATATTCATTGATTTTTACCATTGAAAAACGTCCAGAAATGATTGAAGCTACTGACTGAATGAAAGTAGCTGGCATCTCACTCTCTTTGAATCTTCTTTATCATGCTAAGAGGAGCAGGAAAAAGCAAAAAATTTCAGACTTGCACCTTGCAATGCGGAGAAATTACTGTTTGTGCATTTACAATATTCATTGATTTTTGCCATTGAAAAACATCATGTTATTCATATACCAGAAATGTTTGAAGCTACTGACTGAATGAAAGGAGCTGGCATCTCACTCTCTTTGAATCTTCTTTATCATGCTAAGAGGAGCAGGAAAAAGCAAAAAATTTCAGAATTGCACCTTGCAACGCGGAGAAATTACTGTTTGTGCATTTACAATATTCATTGATTTTTGCCATTGAAAAACATCATGTTATTCATATACCAGAAATGTTTGAAGCTACTGACTGAATGAAAGGAGCTGGCATCTCACTCTCTTTGAATCTTCTTTATCATGCTAAGAGGAGCAGGAAAAAGCAAAAAATTTCAGAATTGCACCTTGCAATGCGGAGAAATTACTGTTTGTGCATTTACAATATTCATTGATTTTTGCCATTGAAAAACGTCCAGAAATGATTGAAGCTACTGACTGAATGAAAGGAGCTGGCATCTCACTCTCTTTGAATCTTCTTTATCATGCTAAGAGGAGCAGGAAAAATCAAAAAATTTCAGAATTGCACCTTGCAATGCGGAGAAATTACTGTTTGTGCATTTACAATATTCATTGATTTTTGCCATTGAAAAACATGTTATTCATATACCAGAAATGTTTGAAGCTACTGACTGAATGAAAGGAGCTGGCACCTCACTCTCTTTGAATCTTCTTTATCATGCTAAGAGGAGCGGGAAAAAGCAAAAAATTTCAGAATTGCACCTTGCAATGCGGAGAAATTACTGTTTGTGCATATACAATATTCATTGATTTTTGCCATTGAAAAACGTCCAGAAATGATTGAAGGTACTGACTGAATGAAAGGAGCTGGCATCTCACTCTCTTTGAATCTTCTTTATCATGCTAAGAGGAGCAGGAAAAAGCAAAAAATTTCAGAATTGCACCTTGCAATGCGGAGAAATTACTGTTTGTGCATTTACAATATTCATTGATTTTTGCCATTGAAAAACGTCCAGAAATGATTGAAGCTACTGACTGAATGAAAGGAGCTGGCATCTCACTCTCTTTGAATCTTCTTTATCATGCTAAGAGGAGTAGGAAAAAGCAAAAAATTTCAGAATTGCACCTTGCAATGCGGAGAAATTACAGTTTGTGCATTTACAATATTCATTGATTTTTGCCATTGAAAAACATCCAGAAATGATTGAAGCTACTGACTGAATGAAAGGAGCTGGCATCTCACTCTCTTTGAATCTTCTTTATCATGCTAAGAGGAGCAGGAAAAAGCAAAAAATTTCAGAATTGCACCTTGCAATGCGGAGAAATTACTGTTTGTGCATTTACAATATTCATTGATTTTTGCCATTGAAAAACATCATGTTATTCATATACCAGAAATGTTTGAAGCTACTGACTGAATGAAAGGAGCTGGCATCTCACTCTCTTTGAATCTTCTTTATCATGCTAAGAGGAGCAGGAAAAAGCAAAAAATTTCAGAATTGCACCTTGCAATGTGGAGAAATTACTGTTTGTGCATTTACAATATTCATTGATTTTTACCATTGAAAAACGTCCAGAAATGATTGAAGCTACTGACTGAATGAAAATAGCTGGCATCTCACTCTCTTTGAATCTTCTTTATCATGCTAAGAGGAGCAGGAAAAAGCAAAAAATTTCAGACTTGCACCTTGCAATGCGGAGAAATTACTGTTTGTGCATTTACAATATTCATTGATTTTTGCCATTGAAAAACGTCCAGAAATGATTGAAGGTACTGACTGAATGAAAGGAGCTGGCATCTCACTCTCTTTGAATCTTCTTTATCATGCTAAGAGGAGCAGGAAAAAGCAAAAAATTTCAGAATTGCACCTTGCAATGCGGAGAAATTACTGTTTGTGCATTTACAATATTCATTGATTTTTGCCACTGAAAAACGTCCAGAAATGATTGAAGCTACTGACTGAATGAAAGGAGCTGGCATCTCACTCTCTTTGAATCTTCTTTAACATGCTAAGAGGAGCAGGAAAAAGCAAAAAATTTCAGAATTGCACCTTGCAATGCGGAGAAATTACAGTTTGTGCATTTACAATATTCATTGATTTTTGCCATTGAAAAACATCCAGAAATGATTGAAGCTACTGACTGAATGAAAGGAGCTGGCATCTCACTCTCTTTGAATCTTCTTTATCATGCTAAGAGGAGCAGGAAAAAGCAAAAAATTTCAGAATTGCACCTTGCAATGCGGAGAAATTACTGTTTGTGCATTTACAATATTCATTGATTTTTGCCATTGAAAAACATCATGTTATTCATATACCAGAAATGTTTGAAGCTACTGACTGAATGAAAGGAGCTGGCATCTCACTCTCTTTGAATCTTCTTTATCATGCTAAGAGGAGCAGGAAAAAGCAAAAAATTTCAGAATTGCACCTTGCAATGTGGAGAAATTACTGTTTGTGCATTTACAATATTCATTGATTTTTACCATTGAAAAACGTCCAGAAATGATTGAAGCTACTGACTGAATGAGAGTAGCTGGCATCTCACTCTCTTTGAATCTTCTTTATCATGCTAAGAGGAGCAGGAAAAAGCAAAAAATTTCAGACTTGCACCTTGCAATGCGGAGAAATTACTGTTTGTGCATTTACAATATTCATTGATTTTTGCCATTGAAAAACATCATGTTATTCATATACCAGAAATGTTTGAAGCTACTGACTGAATCAAAGGAGCTGGCATCTCACTCTCTTTGAATCTTCTTTATCATGCTAAGAGGAGCAGGAAAAAGCAAAAAATTTCAGAATTGCACCTTGCAATGCGGAGAAATTACTGTTTGTGCATTTACAATATTCATTGATTTTTGCCATTGAACAACATCATGTTATTCATATACCAGAAATGTTTGAAGCTAGTGACTGAATGAAAGGAGCTGGCATCTCACTCTCTTTGAATCTTCTTTATCATGCTAAGAGGAGCAGGAAAAAGCAAAAAATTTCAGAATTGCACCTTGCAATGCGGAGAAATTACTGTTTGTGCATTTACAATATTCATTGATTTTTGCCATTGAAAAACGTCCAGAAATGATTGAAGCTACTGACTGAATGAAAGGAGCTGGCATCTCACTCTCTTTGAATCTTCTTTATCATGCTAAGAGGAGCAGGAAAAATCAAAAAATTTCAGAATTGCACCTTGCAATGCGGAGAAATTACTGTTTGTGCATTTACAATATTCATTGATTTTTGCCATTGAAAAACATGTTATTCATATACCAGAAATGTTTGAAGCTACTGACTGAATGAAAGGAGCTGGCACCTCACTCTCTTTGAATCTTCTTTATCATGCTAAGAGGAGCGGGAAAAAGCAAAAAATTTCAGAATTGCACCTTGCAATGCGGAGAAATTACTGTTTGTGCATATACAATATTCATTGATTTTTGCCATTGAAAAACGTCCAGAAATGATTGAAGGTACTGACTGAATGAAAGGAGCTGGCATCTCACTCTCTTTGAATCTTCTTTATCATGCTAAGAGGAGCAGGAAAAAGCAAAAAATTTCAGAATTGCACCTTGCAATGCGGAGAAATTACTGTTTGTGCATTTACAATATTCATTGATTTTTGCCATTGAAAAACGTCCAGAAATGATTGAAGCTACTGACTGAATGAAAGGAGCTGGCATCTCACTCTCTTTGAATCTTCTTTATCATGCTAAGAGGAGTAGGAAAAAGCAAAAAATTTCAGAATTGCACCTTGCAATGCGGAGAAATTACAGTTTGTGCATTTACAATATTCATTGATTTTTGCCATTGAAAAACATCCAGAAATGATTGAAGCTACTGACTGAATGAAAGGAGCTGGCATCTCACTCTCTTTGAATCTTCTTTATCATGCTAAGAGGAGCAGGAAAAAGCAAAAAATTTCAGAATTGCACCTTGCAATGCGGAGAAATTACTGTTTGTGCATTTACAATATTCATTGATTTTTGCCATTGAAAAACATCATGTTATTCATATACCAGAAATGTTTGAAGCTACTGACTGAATGAAAGGAGCTGGCATCTCACTCTCTTTGAATCTTCTTTATCATGCTAAGAGGAGCAGGAAAAAGCAAAAAATTTCAGAATTGCACCTTGCAATGTGGAGAAATTACTGTTTGTGCATTTACAATATTCATTGATTTTTACCATTGAAAAACGTCCAGAAATGATTGAAGCTACTGACTGAATGAAAGTAGCTGGCATCTCACTCTCTTTGAATCTTCTTTATCATGCTAAGAGGAGCAGGAAAAAGCAAAAAATTTCAGACTTGCACCTTGCAATGCGGAGAAATTACTGTTTGTGCATTTACAATATTCATTGATTTTTGCCATTGAAAAACGTCCAGAAATGATTGAAGGTACTGACTGAATGAAAGGAGCTGGCATCTCACTCTCTTTGAATCTTCTTTATCATGCTAAGAGGAGCAGGAAAAAGCAAAAAATTTCAGAATTGCACCTTGCAATGCGGAGAAATTACTGTTTGTGCATTTACAATATTCATTGATTTTTGCCACTGAAAAACGTCCAGAAATGATTGAAGCTACTGACTGAATGAAAGGAGCTGGCATCTCACTCTCTTTGAATCTTCTTTAACATGCTAAGAGGAGCAGGAAAAAGCAAAAAATTTCAGAATTGCACCTTGCAATGCGGAGAAATTACAGTTTGTGCATTTACAATATTCATTGATTTTTGCCATTGAAAAACATCCAGAAATGATTGAAGCTACTGACTGAATGAAAGGAGCTGGCATCTCACTCTCTTTGAATCTTCTTTATCATACTAAGAGGAGCAGGAAAAAGCAAAAAATTTCAGAATTGCACCTTGCAATGCGGAGAAATTACTGTTTGTGCATTTACAATATTCATTGATTTTTGCCATTGAAAAACATCATGTTATTCATATACCAGAAATGTTTGAAGCTACTGACTGAATGAAAGGAGCTGGCATCTCATTCTCTTTGAATCTTCTTTATCATGCTAAGAGGAGCAGGAAAAAGCAAAAAATTTCAGAATTGCACCTTGCAATGTGGAGAAATTACTGTTTGTGCATTTACAATATTCATTGATTTTTACCATTGAAAAACGTCCAGAAATGATTGAAGCTACTGACTGAATGAAAGTAGCTGGCATCTCACTCTCTTTGAATCTTCTTTATCATGCTAAGAGGAGCAGGAAAAAGCAAAAAATTTCAGACTTGCACCTTGCAATGCGGAGAAATTACTGTTTGTGCATTTACAATATTCATTGATTTTTGCCATTGAAAAACATCATGTTATTCATATACCAGAAATGTTTGAAGCTACTGACTGAATGAAAGGAGCTGGCATCTCACTCTCTTTGAATCTTCTTTATCATGCTAAGAGGAGCAGGAAAAAGCAAAAAATTTCAGAATTGCACCTTGCAATGCGGAGAAATTACTGTTTGTGCATTTACAATATTCATTGATTTTTGCCATTGAAAAACATCATGTTATTCATATACCAGAAATGTTTGAAGCTACTGACTGAATGAAAGGAGCTGGCATCTCACTCTCTTTGAATCTTCTTTATCATGCTAAGAGGAGCAGGAAAAATCAAAAAATTTCAGAATTGCACCTTGCAATGCGGAGAAATTACTGTTTGTGCATTTACAATATTCATTGATTTTTGCCATTGAAAAACGTCCAGAAATGATTGAAGCTACTGACTGAATGAAAGGAGCTGGCATCTCACTCTCTTTGAATCTTCTTTATCATGCTAAGAGGAGCAGGAAAAAGCAAAAAATTTCAGAATTGCACCTTGCAATGCGGAGAAATTACTGTTTGTGCATTTACAATATTCATTGATTTTTGCCATTGAAAAACATCATGTTATTCATATACCAGAAATGATTGAAGCTACTGACTGAATGAAAGGAGCTGGCATCTCACTCTCTTTGAATCTTCTTTATCATGCTAAGAGGAGCAGGAAAAAGTAAAAAATTTCAGAATTGCACCTTGCAATGCGGAGAAATTACTGTTTGTGCATTTATAATATTCAATGATTTTTGCCATTGAAAAACGTCCAGAAATGATTGAAGCTACTGACTGAACGAAAGGAGCTGGCATCTCACTCTCTTTGAATCTTCTTTATCATGCTAAGAGGAGCAGGAAAAAGCAAAAAATTTCAGAATTGCACCTTGCAATGCAGAGAAATTACTGTTTGTGCATTTACAATATTCATTGATTTTTGCCATTGAAAAACGTCCAGAAATGATTGAAGCTACTGACTGAATGAAAGGAGCTGGCATCTCACTCTCTTTGAATCTTCTTTATCATGCTAAGAGGAGCAGGAAAAAGCAAAAAATTTCAGAATTGCACCTTGCAATGCGGAGAAATTACTGTTTGTGCATTTACAATATTCATTGATTTTTGCCATTGAAAAACATCATGTTATTCATATACCAGAAATGTTTGAAGCTACTGACTGAATGAAAGGAGCTGACATCTCACTCTCTTTGAATCTTCTTTATCATGCTAAGAGGAGCAGGAAAAAGCAAAAAATTTCAGAATTGCACCTTGCAATGCAGAGAAATTACTGTTTGTGCATTTACAATATTCATTGATTTTTGCCATTGAAAAACGTCCAGAAATGATTGAAGCTACTGACTGAATGAAAGGAGCTGGCATCTCACTCTCTTTGAATCTTCTTTATCATGCTAAGAGGAGCAGGAAAAAGCAAAAAATTTCAGAATTGCACCTTGCAATGCGGAGAAATTACTGTTTGTGCATTTACAATATTCATTGATTTTTGCCATTGAAAAACATCATGTTATTCATATACCAGAAATGTTTGAAGCTACTGACTGAATGAAAGGAGCTGGCATCTCACTCTCTTTGAATCTTCTTTATCATGCTAAGAGGAGCAGGAAAAAGCAAAAAATTTCAGAATTGCACCTTGCAATGCGGAGAAATTACTGTTTGTGCATTTACAATATTCATTGATTTTTGCCATTGAAAAACATCATGTTATTCATATACCAGAAATGTTTGAAGCTACTGACTGAATGAAAGGAGCTGGCATCTCACTCTCTTTGAATCTTCTTTATCATGCTAAGAGGAGCAGTAAAAAGCAAAAAATTTCAGAATTGCACCTTGCAATGTGGAGAAATTACTGTGCATTTACAATATTCATTGATTTTTACCATTGAAAAACGTCCAGAAATGATTGAAGCTACTGACTGAATGAAAGTAGCTGGCATCTCACTCTCTTTGAATCTTCTTTATCATGCTAAGAGGAGCAGGAAAAAGCAAAAAATTTCAGACTTGCACCTTGCAATGCGGAGAAATTACTGTTTGTGCATTTACAATATTCATTGATTTTTGACATTGAAAAACATCATGTTATTCATATACCAGAAATGTTTGAAGCTACTGACTGAATGAAAGGAGCTGGCATCTCACTCTCTTTGAATCTTCTTTATCATGCTAAGCGGAGCAGGAAAAAGCAAAAAATTTCAGAATTGCACCTTGCAATGCGGAGAAATTACTGTTTGTGCATTTACAATATTCATTGATTTTTGCCATTGAAAAACATGTTATTCATATACCAGAAATGTTTGAAGCTACTGACTGAATGAAAGGAGCTGGCACCTCACTCTCTTTGAATCTTCTTTATCATGCTAAGAGGAGCGGGAAAAAGCAAAAAAATTCAGAATTGCACCTTGCAATGCGGAGAAATTACTGTTTGTGCATTTACAATATTCATTGATTTTTGCCATTGAAAAACGTCCAGAAATGATTGAAAGTACTGACTGAATGAAAGGAGCTGGCATCTCACTCTCTTTGAATCTTCTTTATCATGCTAAGAGAAGCAGGAAAAAGCAAAAAATTTCAGAATTGCACCTTGCAATGCGGAGAAATTACTGTTTGTGCATTTACAATATTCATTGATTTTTGCCATTGAAAAACGTCCAGAAATGATTGAAGCTACTGACTGAATGAAAGGAGCTGGCATCTCACTCTCTTTGAATCTTCTTTATCATGCTAAGAGGAGCAGGAAAAAGTAAAAAATTTCAGAATTGCACCTTGCAATGCGGAGAAATTACAGTTTGTGCATTTACAATATTCATTGATTTTTGCCATTGAAAAACATCCAGAAATGATTGAAGCTACTGACTGAATGAAAGGAGCTGGCATCTCACTCTCTTTGAATCTTCTTTATCATGCTAAGAGGAGCAGGAAAAAGCAAAAAATTTCAGAATTGCACCTTGCAATGCGGAGAAATTACTGTTTGTGCATTTACAATATTCATTGATTTTTGCCATTGAAAAACATCATGTTATTCATATACCAGAAATGTTTGAAGCTACTGACTGAATGAAAGGAGCTGGCATCTCACTCTCTTTGAATCTTCATTATCATGCTAAGAGGAGCAGGAAAAAGCAAAAAATTTCAGAATTGCACCTTGCAATGCGGAGAAATTACTGTTTGTGCATTTACAATATTCATTGATTTTTGCCATTGAAAAACATGTTATTCATATACCAGAAATGTTTGAAGCTACTGACTGAATGAAAGGAGCTGGCACCTCACTCTCTTTGAATCTTCTTTATCATGCTAAGAGGAGCGGGAAAAAGCAAAAAAATTCAGAATTGCACCTTGCAATGCGGAGAAATTACTGTTTGTGCATTTACAATATTCATTGATTTTTAACAATGAAAAACGTCCAGAAATGATTGAATCTACTGACTGAATGAAAGTAGCTGGCATCTCACTCTCTTTGAATCTTCTTTATCATGCTAAGAGGAGCAGGAAAAAGCAAAAAATTTCAGAATTGCACCTTGCAATGCGGAGAAATTACTGTTTGTGCATTTACAATATTCATTGATTTTTGCCATTGAAAAACATCATGTTATTCATATACCAGAAATGTTTGAAGCTACTGACTGAATGAAAGGAGCTGGCATCTCACTCTCTTTGAATCTTTATCATGCTAAGAGGAGCAGGAAAAAGCAAAAAATTTCAGAATTGCACCTTGCAATGCGGAGAAATTACTGTTTGTGCATTTACAATATTCATTGATTTTTGCCATTGAAAAACATCATGTTATTCATATACCAGAAATGTTTGAAGCTACTGACTGAATGAAAGGAGCTGGCATCTCACTCTCTTTGAATCTTCTTTATCATGCTAAGAGGAGCAGGAAAAAGCAAAAAATTTCAGAATTGCACCTTGCAATGTGGAGAAATTACTGTTTGTGCATTTACAATATTCATTGATTTTTACCATTGAAAAACGTCCAGAAATGATTGAAGCTACTGACTGAATGAAAGTAGCTGGCATCTCACTCTCTTTGAATCTTCTTTATCATACTAAGAGGAGCAGGAAAAAGCAAAAAATTTCAGACTTGCACCTTGCAATGCGGAGAAATTACTGTTTGTGCATTTACAATATTCATTGATTTTTGCCATTGAAAAACATCATGTTATTCATATACCAGAAATGTTTGAAGCTACTGACTGAATGAAAGGAGCTGGCATCTCACTCTCTTTGAATCTTCTTTATCATGCTAAGAGGAGCAGGAAAAAGCAAAAAATTTCAGAATTGCACCTTGCAATGCGGAGAAATTACTGTTTGTGCATTTACAATATTCATTGATTTTTGCCATTGAAAAACGTCCAGAAATGATTGAAGCTACTGACTGAATGAAAGGAGCTGGCATCTCACTCTCTTTGAATCTTCTTTATCATGCTAAGAGGAGCAGGAAAAAGCAAAAAATTTCAGACTTGCACCTTGCAATGCGGAGAAATTACTGTTTGTGCATTTACAATATTCATTGATTTTTGCCATTGAAAAACATCATGTTATTCATATACCAGAAATGTTTGAAGCTACTGACTGAATGAAAGGAGCTGGCATCTCACTCTCTTTGAATCTTCTTTATCATGCTAAGAGGAGCAGGAAAAAGCAAAAAATTTCAGAATTGCACCTTGCAATGCGGAGAAATTACTGTTTGTGCATTTACAATATTCATTGATTTTTGCCATTGAAAAACGTCCAGAAATGATTGAAGCTACTGACTGAATGAAAGGAGCTGGCATCTCACTCTCTTTGAATCTTCTTTATCATGCTAAGAGGAGCAGGAAAAAGCAAAAAATTTCAGAATTGCACCTTGCAATGCGGAGAAATTACTGTTTGTGCATTTACAATATTCATTGATTTTTGCCATTGAAAAACGTCCAGAAATGATTGAAGCTACTGACTGAATGAAAGGAGCTGGCATCTCACTCTCTTTGAATCTTCTTTATCATGCTAAGAGGAGCAGGAAAATGCAAAAAATTTCAGAATTGCACCTTGCAATGCGGAGAAATTACTGTTTGTGCATTTACAATATTCATTGATTTTTGCCATTGAAAAACATCATGTTATTCATATACCAGAAATGTTTGAAGCTACTGACTGAATGAAAGGAGCTGGCATCTCACTCTCTTTGAATCTTCTTTATCATGCTAAGAGGAGCAGGAAAAAGCAAAAAATTTCAGAATTGCACCTTGCAATGCGGAGAAATTACTGTTTGTGCATTTACAATATTCATTGATTTTTGCCATTGAAAAACGTCCAGAAATGATTGAAGCTACTGACTGAATGAAAGGAGCTGGCATCTCACTCTCTTTGAATCTTGTTTATCATGCTAAGAGGAGCAGGAAAAAGCAAAAAATTTCAGAATTGCACCTTGCAATGCGGAGAAATTACTGTTTGTGCATTTACAATATTCATTGATTTTTGCCATTGAAAAACATCATGTTATTCATATACCAGAAATGATTGAAGCTACTGACTGAATGAAAGGAGCTGGCATCTCACTCTCTTTGAATCTTCTTTATCATGCTAAGAGGAGCAGGAAAAAGTAAAAAATTTCAGAATTGCACCTTGCAATGCGGAGAAATTACTGTTTGTGCATTTATAATATTCAATGATTTTTGCCATTGAAAAACGTCCAGAAATGATTGAAGCTACTGACTGAACGAAAGGAGCTGGCATCTCACTCTCTTTGAATCTTCTTTATCATGCTAAGAGGAGCAGGAAAAAGCAAAAAATTTCAGAATTGCACCTTGCAATGCGGAGAAATTACTGTTTGTGCATTTACAATATTCATTGATTTTTGCCATTGAAAAACGTCCAGAAATGATTGAAGCTACTGACTGAATGAAAGGAGCTGGCATCTCACTCTCTTTGAATCTTCTTTATCATGCTAAGAGGAGCAGGAAAAAGCAAATAATTTCAGAATTGCACCTTGCAATGCGGAAAAATTACTGTTTGTGCATTTACAATATTCATTGATTTTTGCCTTTGAAAAACATCATGTTATTCATATACCAGAAATGTTTGAAGCTACTGACTGAATGAAAGGAGCTGACATCTCACGCTCTTTGAATCTTCTTTATCATGCTAAGAGGAGCAGGAAAAAGCAAAACATTTCAGAATTGCACCTTGCAATGCGGAGAAATTACTGTTTGTGCATTTACAATATTCATTGATTTTTGCCATTGAAAAACGTCCAGAAATGATTGAAGCTACTGACTGAATGAAAGGAGCTGGCATATCACTCTCTTTGAATCTTCTTTATCATGCTAAGAGGAGCAGGAAAAAGCAAAAAATTTCAGAATTGCACCTTGCAATGCGGAGAAATTACTGTTTGTGCATTTACAATATTCATTGATTTTTGCCATTGAAAAACATCATGTTATTCATATACCAGAAATGTTTGAAGCTACTGACTGAATGAAAGGAGCTGGCATCTCACTCTCTTTGAATCTTCTTTATCATGCTAAGAGGAGCAGGAAAAAGCAAAAAATTTCAGAATTGCACCTTGCAATGCGGAGAAATTACTGTTTGTGCATTTACAATATTCATTGATTTTTGCCATTGAAAAACGTCCAGAAATGATTGAAGCTACTGACTGAATGAAAGGAGCTGGCATCTCACTCTCTTTGAATCTTCTTTATCATGCTAAGAGGAGCAGGAAAAAGCAAAAAATTTCAGAATTGCACCTTGCAATGCGGAGAAATTACTGTTTGTGCATTTACAATATTCATTGATTTTTGCCATTGAAAAACATCATGTTATTCATATACCAGAAATGTTTGAAGCTACTGACTGAATGAAAGGAGCTGACATCTCACGCTCTTTGAATCTTCTTTATCATGCTAAGAGGAGCAGGAAAAAGCAAAAAATTTCAGAATTGCACCTTGCAATGCGGAGAAATTACTGTTTGTGCATTTACAATATTCATTGATTTTTGCCATTGAAAAACGTCCAGAAATGATTGAAGCTACTGACTGAATGAAAGGAGCTGGCATCTCACTCTCTTTGAATCTTCTTTATCATGCTAAGAGGAGCAGGAAAAAGCAAAAAATTTCAGAATTGCACCTTGCAATGCGGAGAAATTACTGTTTGTGCATTTACAATATTCATTGATTTTTGCCATTGAAAAACATCATGTTATTCATATACCAGAAATGTTTGAAGCTACTGACTGAATGAAAGGAGCTGGCATCTCACTCTCTTTGAATCTTCTTTATCATGCTAAGAGGAGCAGGAAAAAGCAAAAAATTTCAGAATTGCACCTTGCAATGCGGAGAAATTACTGTTTGTGCATTTACAATATTCATTGATTTTTGCCATTGAAAAACATCATGTTATTCATATACCAGAAATGTTTGAAGCTACTGACTGAATGAAAGGAGCTGGCATCTCACTCTCTTTGAATCTTCTTTATCATGCTAAGAGGAGCAGGAAAAAGCAAAAAATTTCAGAATTGCACCTTGCAATGCGGAGAAATTACTGTTTGTGCATTTACAATATTCATTGATTTTTGCCATTGAAAAACATCATGTTATTCATATACCAGAAATGTTTGAAGCTACTGACTGAATGAAAGGAGCTGACATCTCACGCTCTTTGAATCTTCTTTATCATGCTAAGAGGAGCAGGAAAAAGCAAAAAATTTCAGAATTGCACCTTGCAATGCGGAGAAATTACTGTTTGTGCATTTACAATATTCATTGATTTTTGCCATTGAAAAACGTCCAGAAATGATTGAAGCTACTGACTGAATGAAAGGAGCTGGCATCTCACTCTCTTTGAATCTTCTTTATCATGCTAAGAGGAGCAGGAAAAAGCAAAAAATTTCAGAATTGCACCTTGCAATGCGGAGAAATTACTGTTTGTGCATTTACAATATTCATTGATTTTTGCCATTGAAAAACATCATGTTATTCATATACCAGAAATGTTTGAAGCTACTGACTGAATGAAAGGAGCTGGCATCTCACTCTCTTTGAATCTTCTTTATCATGCTAAGAGGAGCAGGAAAAAGCAAAAAATTTCAGAATTGCACCTTGCAATGCGGAGAAATTACTGTTTGTGCATTTACAATATTCATTGATTTTTGCCATTGAAAAACGTCCAGAAATGATTGAAGCTACTGACTGAATGAAAGGAGCTGGCATCTCACTCTCTTTGAATCTTCTTTATCATGCTAAGAGGAGCAGGAAAAAGCAAAAAATTTCAGAATTGCACCTTGCAATGCGGAGAAATTACTGTTTGTGCATTTACAATATTCATTGATTTTTGCCATTGAAAAACATCATGTTATTCATATACCAGAAATGTTTGAAGCTACTGACTGAATGAAAGGAGCTGACATCTCACGCTCTTTGAATCTTCTTTATCATGCTAAGAGGAGCAGGAAAAAGCAAAAAATTTCAGAATTGCACCTTGCAATGCGGAGAAATTACTGTTTGTGCATTTACAATATTCATTGATTTTTGCCATTGAAAAACGTCCAGAAATGATTGAAGCTACTGACTGAATGAAAGGAGCTGGCATCTCACTCTCTTTGAATCTTCTTTATCATGCTAAGAGGAGCAGGAAAAAGCAAAAAATTTCAGAATTGCACCTTGCAATGCGGAGAAATTACTGTTTGTGCATTTACAATATTCATTGATTTTTGCCATTGAAAAACGTCCAGAAATGATTGAAGCTACTGACTGAATGAAAGGAGCTGGCATCTCACTCTCTTTGAATCTTCTTTATCATGCTAAGAGGAGCAGGAAAAAGCAAAACATTTCAGAATTGCACCTTGCAATGCGGAGAAATTACTGTTTGTGCATTTACAATATTCATTGATTTTTGCCATTGAAAAACGTCCAGAAATGATTGAAGCTACTGACTGAATGAAAGGAGCTGGCATCTCACTCTCTTTGAATCTTCTTTATCATGCTAAGAGGAGCAGGAAAAAGCTAAAAATTTCAGAATTGCACCTTGCAATGCGGAGAAATTACTGTTTGTGCATTTACAATATTCATTGATTTTTGCCATTGAAAAACGTCCAGAAATGATTGAAGCTACTGACTGAATGAAAGGAGCTGGCATCTCACTCTCTTTGAATCTTCTTTATCATGCTAAGAGGAGCAGGAAAAAGCAAAAAATTTCAGAATTGCACCTTGCAATGCGGAGAAATTACTGTTTGTGCATTTACAATATTCATTGATTTTTGCCATTGAAAAACATCATGTTATTCATATACCAGAAATGTTTGAAGCTACTGACTGAATGAAAGGAGCTGGCATCTCACTCTCTTTGAATCTTCTTTATCATGCTAAGAGGAGCAGGAAAAAGCAAAAAATTTCAGAATTGCACCTTGCAATGCGGAGAAATTACTGTTTGTGCATTTACAATATTCATTGATTTTTGCCATTGAAAAACGTCCAGAAATGATTGAAGCTACTGACTGAATGAAAGGAGCTGGCATCTCACTCTCTTTGAATCTTGTTTATCATGCTAAGAGGAGCAGGAAAAAGCAAAAAATTTCAGAATTGCACCTTGCAATGCGGAGAAATTACTGTTTGTGCATTTACAATATTCATTGATTTTTGCCATTGAAAAACATCATGTTATTCATATACCAGAAATGATTGAAGCTACTGACTGAATGAAAGGAGCTGGCATCTCACTCTCTTTGAATCTTCTTTATCATGCTAAGAGGAGCAGGAAAAAGTAAAAAATTTCAGAATTGCACCTTGCAATGCGGAGAAATTACTGTTTGTGCATTTATAATATTCAATGATTTTTGCCATTGAAAAACGTCCAGAAATGATTGAAGCTACTGACTGAACGAAAGGAGCTGGCATCTCACTCTCTTTGAATCTTCTTTATCATGCTAAGAGGAGCAGGAAAAAGCAAAAAATTTCAGAATTGCACCTTGCAATGCGGAGAAATTACTGTTTGTGCATTTACAATATTCATTGATTTTTGCCATTGAAAAACGTCCAGAAATGATTGAAGCTACTGACTGAATGAAAGGAGCTGGCATCTCACTCTCTTTGAATTTTCTTTATCATGCTAAGAGGAGCAGGAAAAAGCAAAAAATTTCAGAATTGCACCTTGCAATGCGGAGAAATTACTGTTTGTGCATTTACAATATTCATTGATTTTTGCCATTGAAAAAGATCATGTTATTCATATACCAGAAATGTTTGAAGCTACTGACTGAATGAAAGGAGCTGACATCTCACGCTCTTTGAATCTTCTTTATCATGCTAAGAGGAGCAGGAAAAAGC
Organism: Phyllobates terribilis; assembly: GCF_046119375.1. Classification (NCBI taxonomy): domain Eukaryota; kingdom Metazoa; phylum Chordata; class Amphibia; order Anura; family Dendrobatidae; genus Phyllobates; species Phyllobates terribilis. The sequence goes on from NW_027363844.1 coordinate 162,428, forward strand.
AAAAAATTTCAGAATTGCACCTTGCAATGCGGAGAAATTACTGTTTGTGCATTTACAATATTCATTGATTTTTGCCATTGAAAAACGTCCAGAATTGATTGAAGCTACTGACTGAATGAAAGGAGCTGGCATCTCACTCTCTTTGAATCTTCTTTATCATGCTAAGAGGAGCAGGAAAAAGCAAAAAATTTCAGAATTGCACCTTGCAATGCGGAGAAATTACTGTTTGTGCATTTACAATATTCATTGATTTTTGCCATTGAAAAACATCATGTTATTCATATACCAGAAATGTTTGAAGCTACTGACTGAATGAAAGGAGCTGGCATCTCACTCTCTTTGAATCTTCTTTATCATGCTAAGAGGAGCAGGAAAAAGCAAAAAATTTCAGAATTGCACCTTGCAATGCGGAGAAATTACTGTTTGTGCATTTACAATATTCATTGATTTTTGCCATTGAAAAACATCATGTTATTCATATACCAGAAATGTTTGAAGCTACTGACTGAATGAAAGGAGCTGGCATCTCACTCTCTTTGAATCTTCTTTATCATGCTAAGAGGAGCAGGGAAAAGCAAAAAATTTCAGAATTGCACCTTGCAATGTGGAGAAATTACTGTTTGTGCATTTACAATATTCATTGATTTTTACCATTGAAAAACGTCCAGAAATGATTGAAGCTACTGACTGAATGAAAGGAGCTGGCACCTCACTCTCTTTGAATCTTCTTTATCATGCTAAGAGGAGCGGGAAAAAGCAAAAAAATTCAGAATTGCACCTTGCAATGCGGAGAAATTACTGTTTGTGCATTTACAATATTCATTGATTTTTGCCATTGAAAAACGTCCAGAAATGATTGAAAGTACTGACTGAATGAAAGGAGCTGGCATCTCACTCTCTTTGAATCTTCTTTATCATGCTAAGAGGAGCAGGAAAAAGCAAAAAATTTCAGAATTGCACCTTGCAATGCGGAGAAATTACTGTTTGTGCATTTACAATATTCATTGATTTTTGCCATTGAAAAACGTCCAGAAATGATTGAAGCTACTGACTGAATGAAAGGAGCTGGCATCTCACTCTCTTTGAATCTTCTTTATCATGCTAAGAGGAGCAGGAAAAAGTAAAAAATTTCAGAATTGCACCTTGCAATGCGGAGAAATTACAGTTTGTGCATTTACAATATTCATTGATTTTTGCCATTGAAAAACATCCAGAAATGATTGAAGCTACTGACTGAATGAAAGGAGCTGGCATCTCACTCTCTTTGAATCTTCTTTATCATGCTAAGAGGAGCAGGAAAAAGCAAAAAATTTCAGAATTGCACCTTGCAATGCGGAGAAATGACTGTTTGTGCATTTACAATATTCATTGATTTTTGCCATTGAAAAACATCATGTTATTCATATACCAGAAATGTTTGAAGCTACTGACTGAATGAAAGGAGCTGGCAGCTCACTCTCTTTGAATCTTCATTATCATGCTAAGAGGAGCAGGAAAAAGCAAAAAATTTCAGAATTGCACCTTGCAATGCGGAGAAATTACTGTTTGTGCATTTACAATATTCATTGATTTTTGCCATTGAAAAACATGTTATTCATATACCAGAAATGTTTGAAGCTACTAACTGAATGAAAGGAGCTGGCACCTCACTCTCTTTGAATCTTCTTTATCATGCTAAGAGGAGCGGGAAAAAGCAAAAAAATTCAGAATTGCACCTTGCAATGCGGAGACATTACTGTTTGTGCATTTACAATATTCATTGATTTTTGCCATTGAAAAACGTCCAGAAATGATTGAACGTACTGACTGAATGAAAGGAGCTGGCATCTCACTCTCTTTGAATCTTCTTTATCATGCTAAGAGGAGCAGGAAAAAGCAAAAAATTTCAGAATTGCACCTTGCAATGCGGAGAAATTACTGTTTGTGCATTTACAATATTCATTGATTTTTGCCATTGAAAAACGTCCAGAAATGATTGAAGCTACTGACTGAATGAAAGGAGCTGGCATCTCACTCTCTTTGAATCTTCTTTATCATGCTAAGAGGAGCAGGAAAAAGTAAAAAATTTCAGAATTGCACCTTGCAATGCGGAGAAATTACAGTTTGTGCATTTACAATATTCATTGATTTTTGCCATTGAAAAACATCCAGAAATGATTGAAGCTACTGACTGAATGAAAGGAGCTGGCATCTCACTCTCTTTGAATCTTCTTTATCATGATAAGAGGAGCAGGAAAAAGCAAAAAATTTCAGAATTGCACCTTGCAATGCGGAGAAATTACTGTTTGTGCATTTACAATATTCATTGATTTTTGCCATTGAAAAACATCATGTTATTCATATACCAGAAATGTTTGAAGCTACTGACTGAATGAAAGGAGCTGGCATCTCACTCTCTTTGAATCTTCATTATCATGCTAAGAGGAGCAGGAAAAAGCAAAAAATTTCAGAATTGCACCTTGCAATGTGGAGAAATTACTGTTTGTGCATTTACAATATTCATTGATTTTTAACAATGAAAAACGTCCAGAAATGATTGAATCTACTGACTGAATGAAAGTAGCTGGCATCTCACTCTCTTTGAATCTTCTTTATCATGCTAAGAGGAGCAGGAAAAAGCAAAAAATTTCAGAATTGCACCTTGCAATGCGGAGAAATTAGTGTTTGTGCATTTACAATATTCATTGATTTTTGCCATTGAAAAACATCATGTTATTCATATACCAGAAATGTTTGAAGCTACTGACTGAATGAAAGGAGCTGGCATCTCACTCTCTTTGAATCTTCTTTATCATGCTAAGAGGAGCAGGAAAAAGCAAAAAATTTCAGAATTGCACCTTGCAATGCGGAGAAATTACTGTTTGTGCATTTACAATATTCATTGATTTTTGCCATTGAAAAACATCATGTTATTCATATACCAGAAATGTTTGAAGCTACTGACTGAATGAAAGGAGCTGGCATCTCACTCTCTTTGAATCTTCTTTATCATGCTAAGAGGAGCAGGAAAAAGCAAAAAATTTCAGAATTGCACCTTGCAATGTGGAGAAATTACTGTTTGTGCATTTACAATATTCATTGATTTTTACCATTGAAAAACGTCCAGAAATGATTGAAGCTACTGACTGAATGAAAGTAGCTGGCATCTCACTCTCTTTGAATCTTCTTTATCATACTAAGAGGAGCAGGAAAAAGCAAAAAATTTCAGACTTGCACCTTGCAATGCGGAGAAATTACTGTTTGTGCATTTACAATATTCATTGATTTTTGCCATTGAAAAACATCATGTTATTCATATACCAGAAATGTTTGAAGCTACTGACTGAATGAAAGGAGCTGGCATCTCACGCTCTTTGAATCTTCTTTATCATGCTAAGAGGAGCAGGAAAAAGCAAAAAATTTCAGAATTGCACCTTGCAATGCGGAGAAATTACTGTTTGTGCATTTACAATATTAATTGATTTTTGCCATTGAAAAACGTCCAGAAATGATTGAAGCTACTGACTGAATGAAAGGAGCTGGCATCTCACTCTCTTTGAATCTTCTTTATCATGCTAAGAGGAGCAGGAAAAAGCAAAAAATTTCAGAATTGCACCTTGCAATGCGGAGAAATTACTGTTTGTGCATTTACAATATTCATTGATTTTTGCCATTGAAAAACGTCCAGAAATGATTGAAGCTACTGACTGAATGAAAGGAGCTGGCATCTCACTCTCTTTGAATCTTCTTTATCATGCTAAGAGGAGCAGGAAAAAGCAAAAAATTTCAGAATTGCACCTTGCAATGCGGAGAAATTACTGTTTGTGCATTTACAATATTCATTGATTTTTGCCATTGAAAAACATCATGTTATTCATATACCAGAAATGTTTGAAGCTACTGACTGAATGAAAGGAGCTGGCATCTCACTCTCTTTGAATCTTCTTTATCATGCTAAGAGGAGCAGGAAAAAGCAAAAAATTTCAGAATTGCACCTTGCAATGCGGAGAAATTACTGTTTGTGCATTTACAATATTCATTGATTTTTGCCATTGAAAAACGTCCAGAAATGATTGAAGCTACTGACTGAATGAAAGGAGCTGGCATCTCACTCTCTTTGAATCTTGTTTATCATGCTAAGAGGAGCAGGAAAAAGCAAAAAATTTCAGAATTGCACCTTGCAATGCGGAGAAATTACTGTTTGTGCATTTACAATATTCATTGATTTTTGCCATTGAAAAACATCATGTTATTCATATACCAGAAATGATTGAAGCTACTGACTGAATGAAAGGAGCTGGCATCTCACTCTCTTTGAGTCTTCTTTATCATGCTAAGAGGAGCAGGAAAAAGTAAAAAATTTCAGAATTGCACCTTGCAATGCGGAGAAATTACTGTTTGTGCATTTATAATATTCAATGATTTTTGCCATTGAAAAACGTCCAGAAATGATTGAAGCTACTGACTGAACGAAAGGAGCTGGCATCTCACTCTCTTTGAATCTTCTTTATCATGCTAAGAGGAGCAGGAAAAAGCAAAAAATTTCAGAATTGCACCTTGCAATGCGGAGAAATTACTGTTTGTGCATTTACAATATTCATTGATTTTTGCCATTGAAAAACGCCCAGAAATGATTGAAGCTACTGACTGAATGAAAGGAGCTGGCATCTCACTCTCTTTGAATCTTCTTTATCATGCTAAGAGGAGCAGGAAAAAGCAAATAATTTCAGAATTGCACCTTGCAATGCGGAGAAATTACTGTTTGTGCATTTACAATATTCATTGATTTTTGCCTTTGAAAAACATCATGTTATTCATATACCAGAAATGTTTGAAGCTACTGACTGAATGAAAGGAGCTGACATCTCACGCTCTTTGAATCTTCTTTATCATGCTAAGAGGAGCAGGAAAAAGCAAAACATTTCAGAATTGCACCTTGCAATGCGGAGAAATTACTGTTTGTGCATTTACAATATTCATTGATTTTTGCCATTGAAAAACGTCCAGAAATGATTGAAGCTACTGACTGAATGAAAGGAGCTGGCATCTCACTCTCTTTGAATCTTCTTTATCATGCTAAGAGGAGCAGGAAAAAGCAAAAAATTTCAGAATTGCACCTTGCAATGCGGAGAAATTACTGTTTGTGCATTTACAATATTCATTGATTTTTGCCATTGAAAAACATCATGTTATTCATATACCAGAAATGTTTGAAGCTACTGACTGAATGAAAGGAGCTGGCATCTCACTCTCTTTGAATCTTCTTTATCATGCTAAGAGGAGCAGGAAAAAGCAAAAAATTTCAGAATTGCACCTTGCAATGCGGAGAAATTACTGTTTGTGCATTTACAATATTCATTGATTTTTGCCATTGAAAAACATCCAGAAATGATTGAAGCTACTGACTGAATGAAAGGAGCTGGCATCTCACTCTCTTTGAATCTTCTTTATCATGCTAAGAGGAGCAGGAAAAAGCAAAAAATTTCAGAATTGCACCTTGCAATGCGGAGAAATTACTGTTTGTGCATTTACAATATTCATTGATTTTTGCCATTCAAAAACATCATGTTATTCATATACCAGAAATGTTTGAAGCTACTGACTGAATGAAAGGAGCTGACATCTCACGCTCTTTGAATCTTCTTTATCATGCTAAGAGGAGCAGGAAAAAGCAAAAAATTTCAGAATTGCACCTTGCAATGCGGAGAAATTACTGTTTGTGCATTTACAATATTCATTGATTTTTGCCATTGAAAAACGTCCAGAAATGATTGAAGCTACTGACTGAATGAAAGGAGCTGGCATCTCACTCTCTTTGAATCTTCTTTATCATGCTAAGAGGAGCAGGAAAAAGCAAAAAATTTCAGAATTGCACCTTGCAATGCGGAGAAATTACTGTTTGTGCATTTACAATATTCATTGATTTTTGCCATTGAAAAACATCATGTTATTCATATACCAGAAATGTTTGAAGCTACTGACTGAATGAAAGGAGCTGGCATCTCACTCTCTTTGAATCTTCTTTATCATGCTAAGAGGAGCAGGAAAAAGCAAAAAATTTCAGAATTGCACCTTGCAATGCGGAGAAATTACTGTTTGTGCATTTACAATATTCATTGATTTTTGCCATTGAAAAACATCATGTTATTCATATACCAGAAATGTTTGAAGCTACTGACTGAATGAAAGGAGCTGGCATCTCACTCTCTTTGAATCTTCTTTATCATGCTAAGAGGAGCAGGAAAAAGCAAAAAATTTCAGAATTGCACCTTGCAATGCGGAGAAATTACTGTTTGTGCATTTACAATATTCATTGATTTTTGCCATTGAAAAACGTCCAGAAATGATTGAAGCTACTGACTGAATGAAAGGAGCTGGCATCTCACTCTCTTTGAATCTTCTTTATCATGCTAAGAGGAGCAGGAAAAAGCAAAACATTTCAGAATTGCACCTTGCAATGCGGAGAAATTACTCTTTGTGCATTTACAATATTCATTGATTTTTGCCATTGAAAAACGTCCAGAAATGATTGAAGCTACTGACTGAATGAAAGGAGCTGGCATCTCACTCTCTTTGAATCTTCTTTATCATGCTAAGAGGAGCAGGAAAAAGCAAAAAATTTCAGAATTGCACCTTGCAATGCGGAGAAATTACTGTTTGTGCATTTACAATATTCATTGATTTTTGCCATTGAAAAACGTCCAGAAATGTTTGAAGCTACTGACTGAATGAAAGGAGCTGGCATCTCACTCTCTTTGAATCTTCTTTATCATGCTAAGAGGAGCAGGAAAAAGCAAAAAATTTCAGAATTGCACCTTGCAATGCGGAGAAATTACTGTTTGTGCATTTACAATATTCATTGATTTTTGCCATTGAAAAACGTCCAGAAATGATTGAAGCTACTGACTGAATGAAAGGAGCTGGCATCTCACTCTCTTTGAATCTTGTTTATCATGCTAAGAGGAGCAGGAAAAAGCAAAAAATTTCAGAATTGCACCTTGCAATGCGGAGAAATTACTGTTTGTGCATTTACAATATTCATTGATTTTTGCCATTGAAAAACATCATGTTATTCATATACCAGAAATGATTGAAGCTACTGACTGAATGAAAGGAGCTGGCATCTCACTCTCTTTGAATCTTCTTTATCATGCTAAGAGGAGCAGGAAAAAGTAAAAAATTTCAGAATTGCACCTTGCAATGCGGAGAAATTACTGTTTGTGCATTTATAATATTCAATGATTTTTGCCATTGAAAAACGTCCAGAAATGATTGAAGCTACTGACTGAACGAAAGGAGCTGGCATCTCACTCTCTTTGAATCTTCTTTATCATGCTAAGAGGAGCAGGAAAAAGCAAAAAATTTCAGAATTGCACCTTGCAATGCGGAGAAATTACTGTTTGTGCATTTACAATATTCATTGATTTTTGCCATTGAAAAACGTCCAGAAATGATTGAAGCTACTGACTGAATGAAAGGAGCTGGCATCTCACTCTCTTTGAATCTTCTTTATCATGCTAAGAGGAGCAGGAAAAAGCAAAAAAATTTCAGAATTGCACCTTGCAATGCGGAGAAATTACTGTTTGTGCATTTACAATATTCATTGATTTTTGCCATTGAAAAACATCATGTTATTCATATACCAGAAATGTTTGAAGCTACTGACTGAATGAAAGGAGCTGACATCTCACGCTCTTTGAATCTTCTTTATCATGCTAAGAGGAGCAGGAAAAAGCAAAAAATTTCAGAATTGCACCTTGCAATGCGGAGAAATTACTGTTTGTGCATTTACAATATTCATTGATTTTTGCCATTGAAAAACGTCCAGAATTGATTGAAGCTACTGACTGAATGAAAGGAGCTGGCATCTCACTCTCTTTGAATCTTCTTTATCATGCTAAGAGGAGCAGGAAAAAGCAAAAAATTTCAGAATTGCACCTTGCAATGCGGAGAAATTACTGTTTGTGCATTTACAATATTCATTGATTTTTGCCATTGAAAAACATCATGTTATTCATATACCAGAAATGTTTGAAGCTACTGACTGAATGAAAGGAGCTGGCATCTCACTCTCTTTGAATCTTCTTTATCATGCTAAGAGGAGCAGGAAAAAGCAAAAAATTTCAGAATTGCACCTTGCAATGCGGAGAAATTACTGTTTGTGCATTTACAATATTCATTGATTTTTGCCATTGAAAAACATCATGTTATTCATATACCAGAAATGTTTGAAGCTACTGACTGAATGAAAGGAGCTGGCATCTCACTCTCTTTGAATCTTCTTTATCATGCTAAGAGGAGCAGGGAAAAGCAAAAAATTTCAGAATTGCACCTTGCAATGTGGAGAAATTACTGTTTGTGCATTTACAATATTCATTGATTTTTACCATTGAAAAACGTCCAGAAATGATTGAAGCTACTGACTGAATGAAAGTAGCTGGCATCTCACTCTCTTTGAATCTTCTTTATCATGCTAAGACGAGCAGGAAAAAGCAAAAAATTTCAGACTTGCACCTTGCAATGCGGAGAAATTACTGTTTGTGCATTTACAATATTCATTGATTTTTGCCATTGAAAAACATCATGTTATTCATATACCAGAAATGTTTGAAGCTACTGACTGAATGAAAGGAGCTGGCATCTCACTCTCTTTGAATCTTCTTTATCATGCTAAGAGGAGCAGGAAAAAGCAAAAAATTTCAGAATTGCACCTTGCAATGCGGAGAAATTACTGTTTCTGCATTTACAATATTCATTGATTTTTGCCATTGAAAAACGTCCAGAAATGATTGAAGCTACTGACTGAATGAAAGGAGCTGGCATCTCACTCTCTTTGAATCTTCTTTATCATGCTAAGAGGAGCAGGAAAAAGCAAAAAATTTCAGAATTGCACCTTGCAATGCGGAGAAATTACTGTTTGTGCATTTACAATATTCATTGATTTTTGCCATTGAAAAACGTCCAGAAATGATTGAAGCTACTGACTGAATGAAAGGAGCTGGCATCTCACTCTCTTTGAATCTTCTTTATCATGCTAAGAGGAGCAGGAAAAAGCAAAAAATTTCAGAATTGCACCTTGCAATGCGGAGAAATTACTGTTTGTGCATTTACAATATTCATTGATTTTTGCCATTGAAAAACATGTTATTCACATACCAGAAATGTTTGAAGCTACTGACTGAATGAAAGGAGCTGGCACCTCACTCTTTGAATCTTCTTTATCATGCTAAGAGGAGCAGGAAAAAGCAAAAAATTTCAGAATTGCACCTTGCAATGTGGAGAAATTACTGTTTGTGCATTTACAATATTCATTGATTTTTACCATTGAAAAACGTCCAGAAATGATTGAAGCTACTGACTGAATGAAAGTAGCTGGCATCTCACTCTCTTTGAATCTTCTTTATCATGCTAAGACGAGCAGGAAAAAGCAAAAAATTTCAGACTTGCACCTTGCAATGCGGAGAAATTACTGTTTGTGCATTTACAATATTCATTGATTTTTGCCATTGAAAAACATCATGTTATTCATATACCAGAAATGTTTGAAGCTACTGACTGAATGAAAGGAGCTGGCATCTCACTCTCTTTGAATCTTCTTTATCATGCTAAGAGGAGCAGGAAAAAGCAAAAAATTTCAGAATTGCACCTTGCAATGCGGAGAAATTACTGTTTGTGCATTTACAATATTCATTGATTTTTGCCATTGAAAAACGTCCAGAAATGATTGAAGCTACTGACTGAATGAAAGGAGCTGGCATCTCACTCTCTTTGAATCTTCTTTATCATGCTAAGAGGAGCAGGAAAAAGCAAAAAATTTCAGAATTGCACCTTGCAATGCGGAGAAATTACTGTTTGTGCATTTACAATATTCATTGATTTTTGCCATTGAAAAACGTCCAGAAATGATTGAAGCTACTGACTGAATGAAAGGAGCTGGCATCTCACTCTCTTTGAATCTTCTTTATCATGCTAAGAGGAGCAGGAAAAAGCAAAAAATTTCAGAATTGCACCTTGCAATGCGGAGAAATTACTGTTTGTGCATTTACAATATTCATTGATTTTTGCCATTGAAAAACATCATGTTATTCATATACCAGAAATGTTTGAAGCTACTGACTGAATGAAAGGAGCTGGCATCTCACTCTCTTTGAATCTTCTTTATCATGCTAAGAGGAGCAGGAAAAAGCAAAAAATTTCAGAATTGCACCTTGCAATGCGGAGAAATTACTGTTTGTGCATTTACAATATTCATTGATTTTTGCCATTGAAAAACGTCCAGAAATGATTGAAGCTACTGACTGAATGAAAGGAGCTGGCATCTCACTCTCTTTGAATCTTGTTTATCATGCTAAGAGGAGCAGGAAAAAGCAAAAAATTTCAGAATTGCACCTTGCAATGCGGAGAAATTACTGTTTGTGCATTTACAATATTCATTGATTTTTGCCATTGAAAAACATCATGTTATTCATATACCAGAAATGATTGAAGCTACTGACTGAATGAAAGGAGCTGGCATCTCACTCTCTTTGAGTCTTCTTTATCATGCTAAGAGGAGCAGGAAAAAGTAAAAAATTTCAGAATTGCACCTTGCAATGCGGAGAAATTACTGTTTGTGCATTTATAATATTCAATGATTTTTGCCATTGAAAAACGTCCAGAAATGATTGAAGCTACTGACTGAACGAAAGGAGCTGGCATCTCACTCTCTTTGAATCTTCTTTATCATGCTAAGAGGAGCAGGAAAAAGCAAAAAATTTCAGAATTGCACCTTGCAATGCGGAGAAATTACTGTTTGTGCATTTACAATATTCATTGATTTTTGCCATTGAAAAACGTCCAGAAATGATTGAAGCTACTGACTGAATGAAATGAGCTGGCATCTCACTCTCTTTGAATCTTCTTTATCATGCTAAGAGGAGCAGGAAAAAGCAAATAATTTCAGAATTGCACCTTGCAATGCGGAGAAATTACTGTTTGTGCATTTACAATATTCATTGATTTTTGCCTTTGAAAAACATCATGTTATTCATATACCAGAAATGTTTGAAGCTACTGACTGAATGAAAGGAGCTGACATCTCACGCTCTTTGAATCTTCTTTATCATGCTAAGAGGAGCAGGAAAAAGCAAAACATTTCAGAATTGCACCTTGCAATGCGGAGAAATTACTGTTTGTGCATTTACAATATTCATTGATTTTTGCCATTGAAAAACGTCCAGAAATGATTGAAGCTACTGACTGAATGAAAGGAGCTGGCATCTCACTCTCTTTGAATCTTCTTTATCATGCTAAGAGGAGCAGGAAAAAGCAAAAAATTTCAGAATTGCACCTTGCAATGCGGAGAAATTACTGTTTGTGCATTTACAATATTCATTGATTTTTGCCATTGAAAAACATCATGTTATTCATATACCAGAAATGTTTGAAGCTACTGACTGAATGAAAGGAGCTGGCATCTCACTCTCTTTGAATCTTCTTTATCATGCTAAGAGGAGCAGGAAAAAGCAAAAAATTTCAGAATTGCACCTTGCAATGCGGAGAAATTACTGTTTGTGCATTTACAATATTCATTGATTTTTGCCATTGAAAAACGTCCAGAAATGATTGAAGCTACTGACTGAATGAAAGGAGCTGGCATCTCACTCTCTTTGAATCTTCTTTATCATGCTAAGAGGAGCAGGAAAAAGCAAAAAATTTCAGAATTGCACCTTGCAATGCGGAGAAATTACTGTTTGTGCATTTACAATATTCATTGATTTTTGCCATTGAAAAACATCATGTTATTCATATACCAGAAATGTTTGAAGCTACTGACTGAATGAAAGGAGCTGACATCTCACGCTCTTTGAATCTTCTTTATCATGCTAAGAGGAGCAGGAAAAAGCAAAAAATTTCAGAATTGCACCTTGCAATGCGGAGAAATTACTGTTTGTGCATTTACAATATTCATTGATTTTTGCCATTGAAAAACGTCCAGAAATGATTGAAGCTACTGACTGAATGAAAGGAGCTGGCATCTCACTCTCTTTGAATCTTCTTTATCATGCTAAGAGGAGCAGGAAAAAGCAAAAAATTTCAGAATTGCACCTTGCAATGCGGAGAAATTACTGTTTGTGCATTTACAATATTCATTGATTTTTGCCATTGAAAAACATCATGTTATTCATATACCAGAAATGTTTGAAGCTACTGACTGAATGAAAGGAGCTGGCATCTCACTCTCTTTGAATCTTCTTTATCATGCTAAGAGGAGCAGGAAAAAGCAAAAAATTTCAGAATTGCACCTTGCAATGCGGAGAAATTACTGTTTGTGCATTTACAATATTCATTGATTTTTGCCATTGAAAAACGTCCAGAAATGATTGAAGCTACTGACTGAATGAAAGGAGCTGGCATCTCACTCTCTTTGAATCTTCTTTATCATGCTAAGAGGAGCAGGAAAAAGCAAAACATTTCAGAATTGCACCTTGCAATGCGGAGAAATTACTGTTTGTGCATTTACAATATTCATTGATTTTTGCCATTGAAAAACGTCCAGAAATGATTGAAGCTACTGACTGAATGAAAGGAGCTGGCATCTCACTCTCTTTGAATCTTCTTTATCATGCTAAGAGGAGCAGGAAAAAGCAAAAAATTTCAGAATTGCACCTTGCAATGCGGAGAAATTACTGTTTGTGCATTTACAATATTCATTGATTTTTGCCATTGAAAAACGTCCAGAAATGTTTGAAGCTACTGACTGAATGAAAGGAGCTGGCATCTCACTCTCTTTGAATCTTCTTTATCATGCTAAGAGGAGCAGGAAAAAGCAAAAAATTTCAGAATTGCACCTTGCAATGCGGAGAAATTACTGTTTGTGCATTTACAATATTCATTGATTTTTGCCATTGAAAAACGTCCAGAAATGATTGAAGCTACTGACTGAATGAAAGGAGCTGGCATCTCACTCTCTTTGAATCTTGTTTATCATGCTAAGAGGAGCAGGAAAAAGCAAAAAATTTCAGAATTGCACCTTGCAATGCGGAGAAATTACTGTTTGTGCATTTACAATATTCATTGATTTTTGCCATTGAAAAACATCATGTTATTCATATACCAGAAATGATTGAAGCTACTGACTGAATGAAAGGAGCTGGCATCTCACTCTCTTTGAATCTTCTTTATCATGCTAAGAGGAGCAGGAAAAAGTAAAAAATTTCAGAATTGCACCTTGCAATGCGGAGAAATTACTGTTTGTGCATTTATAAAATTCAATGATTTTTGCCATTGAAAAACGTCCAGAAATGATTGAAGCTACTGACTGAACGAAAGGAGCTGGCATCTCACTCTCTTTGAATCTTCTTTATCATGCTAAGAGGAGCAGGAAAAAGCAAAAAATTTCAGAATTGCACCTTGCAATGCGGAGAAATTACTGTTTGTGCATTTACAATATTCATTGATTTTTGCCATTGAAAAACGTCCAGAAATGATTGAAGCTACTGACTGAATGAAAGGAGCTGGCATCTCACTCTCTTTGAATCTTCTTTATCATGCTAAGAGGAGCAGGAAAAAGCAAAAAATTTCAGAATTGCACCTTGCAATGCGGAGAAATTACTGTTTGTGCATTTACAATATTCATTGATTTTTGCCATTGAAAAACATCATGTTATTCATATACCAGAAATGTTTGAAGCTACTGACTGAATGAAAGGAGCTGACATCTCACGCTCTTTGAATCTTCTTTATCATGCTAAGAGGAGCAGGAAAAAGCAAAAAATTTCAGAATTGCACCTTGCAATGCGGAGAAATTACTGTTTGTGCATTTACAATATTCATTGATTTTTGCCATTGAAAAACGTCCAGAATTGATTGAAGCTACTGACTGAATGAAAGGAGCTGGCATCTCACTCTCTTTGAATCTTCTTTATCATGCTAAGAGGAGCAGGAAAAAGCAAAAAATTTCAGAATTGCACCTTGCAATGCGGAGAAATTACTGTTTGTGCATTTACAATATTCATTGATTTTTGCCATTGAAAAACATCATGTTATTCATATACCAGAAATGTTTGAAGCTACTGACTGAATGAAAGGAGCTGGCATCTCACTCTCTTTGAATCTTCTTTATCATGCTAAGAGGAGCAGGAAAAAGCAAAAAATTTCAGAATTGCACCTTGCAATGCGGAGAAATTACTGTTTGTGCATTTACAATATTCATTGATTTTTGCCATTGAAAAACATCATGTTATTCATATACCAGAAATGTTTGAAGCTACTGACTGAATGAAAGGAGCTGGCATCTCACTCTCTTTGAATCTTCTTTATCATGCTAAGAGGAGCAGGGAAAAGCAAAAAATTTCAGAATTGCACCTTGCAATGTGGAGAAATTACTGTTTGTGCATTTACAATATTCATTGATTTTTACCATTGAAAAACGTCCAGAAATGATTGAAGCTACTGACTGAATGAAAGTAGCTGGCATCTCACTCTCTTTGAATCTTCTTTATCATGCTAAGACGAGCAGGAAAAAGCAAAAAATTTCAGACTTGCACCTTGCAATGCGGAGAAATTACTGTTTGTGCATTTACAATATTCATTGATTTTTGCCATTGAAAAACATCATGTTATTCATATACCAGAAATGTTTGAAGCTACTGACTGAATGAAAGGAGCTGGCATCTCACTCTCTTTGAATCTTCTTTATCATGCTAAGAGGAGCAGGAAAAAGCAAAAAATTTCAGAATTGCACCTTGCAATGCGGAGAAATTACTGTTTGTGCATTTACAATATTCATTGATTTTTGCCATTGAAAAACGTCCAGAAATTATTGAAGCTACTGACTGAATGAAAGGAGCTGGCATCTCACTCTCTTTGAATCTTCTTTATCATGCTAAGAGGAGCAGGAAAAAGCAAAAAATTTCAGAATTGCACCTTGCAATGCGGAGAAATTACTGTTTGTGCATTTACAATATTCATTGATTTTTGCCATTGAAAAACATGTTATTCATATACCAGAAATGTTTGAAGCTACTGACTGAATGAAAGGAGCTGGCACCTCACTCTTTGAATCTTCTTTATCATGCTAAGAGGAGCAGGAAAAAGCAAAAAATTTCAGAATTGCACCTTGCAATGTGGAGAAATTACTGTTTGTGCATTTACAATATTCATTGATTTTTACCATTGAAAAACGTCCAGAAATGATTGAAGCTACTGACTGAACGAAAGTAGCTGGCATCTCACTCTCTTTGAATCTTCTTTATCATGCTAAGACGAGCAGGAAAAAGCAAAAAATTTCAGACTTGCACCTTGCAATGCGGAGAAATTACTGTTTGTGCATTTACAATATTCATTGATTTTTGCCATTGAAAAACATCATGTTATTCATATACCAGAAATGTTTGAAGCTACTGACTGAATGAAAGGAGCTGGCATCTCACTCTCTTTGAATCTTCTTTATCATGCTAAGAGGAGCAGGAAAAAGCAAAAAATTTCAGAATTGCACCTTGCAATGCGGAGAAATTACTGTTTGTGCATTTACAATATTCATTGATTTTTGCCATTGAAAAACGTCCAGAAATGATTGAAGCTACTGACTGAATGAAAGGAGCTGGCATCTCACTCTCTTTGAATCTTCTTTATCATGCTAAGAGGAGCAGGAAAAAGCAAAAAATTTCAGAATTGCACCTTGCAATGCGGAGAAATTACTGTTTGTGCATTTACAATATTCATTGATTTTTGCCATTGAAAAACGTCCAGAAATGATTGAAGCTACTGACTGAATGAAAGGAGCTGGCATCTCACTCTCTTTGAATCTTCTTTATCATGCTAAGAGGAGCAGGAAAAAGCAAAAAATTTCAGAATTGCACCTTGCAATGCGGAGAAATTACTGTTTGTGCATTTACAATATTCATTGATTTTTGCCATTGAAAAACATGTTATTCATATACCAGAAATGTTTGAAGCTACTGACTGAATGAAAGGAGCTGGCACCTCACTCTCTTTGAATCTTCTTTATCATGCTAAGAGGAGCGGGAAAAAGCAAAAAATTTCAGAATTGCACCTTGCAATGCGGAGAAATTACTGTTTGTGCATTTACAATATTCATTGATTTTTGCCATTGAAAAACGTCCAGAAATGATTGAAGGTACTGACTGAATGAAAGGAGCTGGCATCTCACTCTCTTTGAATCTTCTTTATCATGCTAAGAGGAGCAGGAAAAAGCAAAAAATTTCAGAATTGCACCTTGCAATGCGGAGAAATTACTGTTTGTGCATTTACAAAATTCATTGATTTTTGCCATTGAAAAACGTCCAGAAATGATTGAAGCTACTGACTGAATGAAAGGAGCTGGCATCTCACTCTCTTTGAATCTTCTTTATCATGCTAAGAGGAGCAGGAAAAAGCAAAAAATTTCAGAATTGCACCTTGCAATGCGGAGAAATTACAGTTTGTGCATTTACAATATTCATTGATTTTTGCCATTGAGAAACGTCCAGAAATGATTGAAGCTACTGACTGAATGAAAGGAGCTGGCATCTCACTCTCTTTGAATCTTTATCATGCTAAGAGGAGCAGGAAAAAGCAAAAAATTTCAGAATTGCACCTTGCAATGCGGAGAAATTACTGTTTGTGCATTTACAATATTCATTGATTTTTGCCATTGAAAAACATCATGTTATTCATATACCAGAAATGTTTGAAGCTACTGACTGAATGAAAGGAGCTGGCATCTCACTCTCTTTGAATCTTCTTTATCATGCTAAGAGGAGCAGGAAAAAGCAAAAAATTTCAGAATTGCACCTTGCAATGTGGAGAAATTACTGTTTGTGCATTTACA
Organism: Phyllobates terribilis; assembly: GCF_046119375.1. Lineage (NCBI taxonomy): Eukaryota > Metazoa > Chordata > Amphibia > Anura > Dendrobatidae > Phyllobates > Phyllobates terribilis. The sequence continues at coordinate 179,220 of NW_027363844.1, forward strand.
ATATTCATTGATTTTTACCATTGAAAAACGTCCAGAAATGATTGAAGCTACTGACTGAATGAAAGTAGCTGGCATCTCACTCTCTTTGAATCTTCTTTATCATGCTAAGAGGAGCAGGAAAAAGCAAAAAATTTCAGACTTGCACCTTGCAATGCGGAGAAATTACTGTTTGTGCATTTACAATATTCATTGATTTTTGCCATTGAAAAACATCATGTTATTGATATACCAGAAATGTTTGAAGCTACTGACTGAATGAAAGGAGCTGGCATCTCACGCTCTTTGAATCTTCTTTATCATGCTAAGAGGAGCAGGAAAAAGCAAAAAATTTCAGAATTGCACCTTGCAATGCGGAGAAATTACTGTTTGTGCATTTACAATATTCATTGATTTTTTCCATTGAAAAACATCATGTTATTCATATACCAGAAATGTTTGAAGCTACTGACTGAATGAAAGGAGCTGGCATCTCAATCTCTTTGAATCTTCTTTATCATGCTAAGAGGAGCAGGAAAAAGCAAAAAACTTCAGAATTGCACCTTGCAATGTGGAGAAATTACTGTTTGTGCATTTACAATATTCATTGATTTTTACCATTGAAAAACGTCCAGAAATGATTGAAGCTACTGACTGAATGAAAGTAGCTGGCATCTCACTCTCTTTGAATCTTCTTTATCATGCTAAGAGGAGCAGGAAAAAGCAAAAAATTTCAGACTTGCACCTTGCAATGCGGAGAAATTACTGTTTGTGCATTTACAATATTCATTGATTTTTGCCATTGAAAAACATCATGTTATTCATATACCAGAAATGTTTGAAGCTACTGACTGAATGAAAGGAGCTGGCATCTCACTCTCTTTGAATCTTCTTTATCATGCTAAGAGGAGCAGGAAAAAGCAAAAAATTTCAGAATTGCACCTTGCAATGCGGAGAAATTACTGTTTGTGCATTTACAATATTCATTGATTTTTGCCATTGAAAAACATCATGTTATTCATATACCAGAAATGTTTGAAGCTACTGACTGAATGAAAGGAGCTGGCATCTCACTCTCTTTGAATCTTCTTTATCATGCTAAGAGGAGCAGGAAAAAGCAAAAAATTTCAGAATTGCACCTTGCAATGCGGAGAAATTACTGTTTGTGCATTTACAATATTCATTGATTTTTGCCATTGAAAAACGTCCAGAAATGATTGAAGCTACTGACTGAATGAAAGGAGCTGGCATCTCACTCTCTTTGAATCTTCTTTATCATGCTAAGAGGAGCAGGAAAAAGCAAAAAATTTCAGAATTGCACCTTGCAATGCGGAGAAATTACTGTTTGTGCATTTACAATATTCATTGATTTTTGCCATTGAAAAACGTCCAGAAATTATTGAAGCTACTGACTGAATGAAAGGAGCTGGCATCTCACTCTCTTTGAATCTTCTTTATCATGCTAAGAGGAGCAGGAAAAAGCAAAAAATTTCAGAATTGCACCTTGCAATGCGGAGAAATTACTGTTTGTGCATTTACAATATTCATTGATTTTTGCCATTGAAAAACATGTTATTCATATACCAGAAATGTTTGAAGCTACTGACTGAATGAAAGGAGCTGGCACCTCACTCTTTGAATCTTCTTTATCATGCTAAGAGGAGCAGGAAAAAGCAAAAAATTTCAGAATTGCACCTTGCAATGTGGAGAAATTACTGTTTGTGCATTTACAATATTCATTGATTTTTACCATTGAAAAACGTCCAGAAATGATTGAAGCTACTGACTGAATGAAAGTAGCTGGCATCTCACTCTCTTTGAATCTTCTTTATCATGCTAAGACGAGCAGGAAAAAGCAAAAAATTTCAGACTTGCACCTTGCAATGCGGAGAAATTACTGTTTGTGCATTTACAATATTCATTGATTTTTGCCATTGAAAAACATCATGTTATTCATATACCAGAAATGTTTGAAGCTACTGACTGAATGAAAGGAGCTGGCATCTCACTCTCTTTGAATCTTCTTTATCATGCTAAGAGGAGCAGGAAAAAGCAAAAAATTTCAGAATTGCACCTTGCAATGCGGAGAAATTACTGTTTGTGCATTTACAATATTCATTGATTTTTGCCATTGAAAAACGTCCAGAAATGATTGAAGCTACTGACTGAATGAAAGGAGCTGGCATCTCACTCTCTTTGAATCTTCTTTATCATGCTAAGAGGAGCAGGAAAAAGCAAAAAATTTCAGAATTGCACCTTGCAATGCGGAGAAATTACTGTTTGTGCATTTACAATATTCATTGATTTTTGCCATTGAAAAACGTCCAGAAATGATTGAAGCTACTGACTGAATGAAAGGAGCTGGCATCTCACTCTCTTTGAATCTTCTTTATCATGCTAAGAGGAGCAGGAAAAAGCAAAAAATTTCAGAATTGCACCTTGCAATGCGGAGAAATTACTGTTTGTGCATTTACAATATTCATTGATTTTTGCCATTGAAAAACATGTTATTCATATACCAGAAATGTTTGAAGCTACTGACTGAATGAAAGGAGCTGGCACCTCACTCTCTTTGAATCTTCTTTATCATGCTAAGAGGAGCGGGAAAAAGCAAAAAATTTCAGAATTGCACCTTGCAATCCGGAGAAATTACTGTTTGTGCATTTACAATATTCATTGATTTTTGCCATTGAAAAACGTCCAGAAATGATTGAAGGTACTGACTGAATGAAAGGAGCTGGCATCTCACTCTCTTTGAATCTTCTTTATCATGCTAAGAGGAGCAGGAAAAAGCAAAAAATTTCAGAATTGCACCTTGCAATGCGGAGAAATTACTGTTTGTGCATTTACAAAATTCATTGATTTTTGCCATTGAAAAACGTCCAGAAATGATTGAAGCTACTGACTGAATGAAAGGAGCTGGCATCTCACTCTCTTTGAATCTTCTTTATCATGCTAAGAGGAGCAGGAAAAAGCAAAAAATTTCAGAATTGCACCTTGCAATGCGGAGAAATTACAGTTTGTGCATTTACAATATTCATTAATTTTTGCCATTGAGAAACGTCCAGAAATGATTGAAGCTACTGACTGAATGAAAGGAGCTGGCATCTCACTCTCTTTGAATCTTTATCATGCTAAGAGGAGCAGGAAAAAGCAAAAAATTTCAGAATTGCACCTTGCAATGCGGAGAAATTACTGTTTGTGCATTTACAATATTCATTGATTTTTGCCATTGAAAAACATCATGTTATTCATATACCAGAAATGTTTGAAGCTACTGACTGAATGAAAGGAGCTGGCATCTCACTCTCTTTGAATCTTCTTTATCATGCTAAGAGGAGCAGGAAAAAGCAAAAAATTTCAGAATTGCACCTTGCAATGTGGAGAAATTACTGTTTGTGCATTTACAATATTCATTGATTTTTACCATTGAAAAACGTCCAGAAATGATTGAAGCTACTGACTGAATGAAAGTAGCTGGCATCTCACTCTCTTTGAATCTTCTTTATCATGCTAAGAGGAGCAGGAAAAAGCAAAAAATTTCAGACTTGCACCTTGCAATGCGGAGAAATTACTGTTTGTGCATTTACAATATTCATTGATTTTTGCCATTGAAAAACATCATGTTATTGATATACCAGAAATGTTTGAAGCTACTGACTGAATGAAAGGAGCTGGCATCTCACTCTCTTTGAATCTTCTTTATCATGCTAAGAGGAGCAGGAAAAAGCAAAAAATTTCAGAATTGCACCTTGCAATGCGGAGAAATTACTGTTTGTGCATTTACAATATTCATTGATTTTTTCCATTGAAAAACATCATGTTATTCATATACCAGAAATGTTTGAAGCTACTGACTGAATGAAAGGAGCTGGCATCTCAATCTCTTTGAATCTTCTTTATCATGCTAAGAGGAGCAGGAAAAAGCAAAAAACTTCAGAATTGCACCTTGCAATGTGGAGAAATTACTGTTTGTGCATTTACAATATTCATTGATTTTTACCATTGAAAAACGTCCAGAAATGATTGAAGCTACTGACTGAATGAAAGTAGCTGGCATCTCACTCTCTTTGAATCTTCTTTATCATGCTAAGAGGAGCAGGAAAAAGCAAAAAATTTCAGAATTGCACCTTGCAATGCGGAGAAATTACTGTTTGTGCATTTACAATATTCATTGATTTTTGCCATTGAAAAACATCATGTTATTCATATACCAGAAATGTTTGAAGCTACTGACTGAATGAAAGGAGCTGGCATCTCACTCTCTTTGAATCTTCTTTATCATGCTAAGAGGAGCAGGAAAAAGCAAAAAATTTCAGAATTGCACCTTGCAATGCGGAGAAATTACTGTTTGTGCATTTACAATATTCATTGATTTTTGCCATTGAAAAACATCATGTTATTCATATACCAGAAATGTTTGAAGCTACTGACTGAATGAAAGGAGCTGACATCTCACTCTCTTTGAATCTTCTTTATCATGCTAAGAGGAGCAGGAAAAAGCAAAAAATTTCAGAATTGCACCTTGCAATGCGGAGAAATTACTGTTTGTGCATTTACAATATTCATTGATTTTTGCCATTGAAAAACGTCCAGAAATGATTGAAGCTACTGACTGAATGAAAGGAGTTGGCATCTCACTCTCTTTGAATCATGCTTAGAGGAGCAGGAAAAAGCAAAAAATTTCAGAATTGCACCTTGCAATGCGGAGAAATTACTGTTTGTGCATTTACAATATTCATTGATTTTTGCCATTGAAAAACATCATGTTATTCATATACCAGAAATGTTTGAAGCTACTGACTGAATGAAAGGAGCTGGCATCTCACTCTCTTTGAATCTTCTTTATCATGCTAAGAGGAGCAGGAAAAAGCAAAAAATTTCAGACTTGCACCTTGCAATGCGGAGAAATTACTGTTTGTGCATTTACAATATTCATTGATTTTTGCCATTGAAAAACATCATGTTATTCATATACCAGAAATGTTTGAAGCTACTGACTGAATGAAAGGAGCTGGCATCTCACTCTCTTTGAATCTTCTTTATCATGCTAAGAGGAGCAGGAAAAAGCAAAAAATTTCAGAATTGCACCTTGCAATGCGGAGAAATTACTGTTTGTGCATTTACAATATTCATTGATTTTTGCCATTGAAAAACGTCCAGAAATGATTGAAGCTACTGACTGAATGAAAGGAGCTGGCATCTCACTCTCTTTGAATCTTCTTTATCATGCTAAGAGGAGCAGGAAAAAGCAAAAAATTTCAGAATTGCACCTTGCAATGCGGAGAAATTACTGTTTGTGCATTTACAATATTCATTGATTTTTGCCATTGAAAAACGTCCAGAAATGATTGAAGCTACTGACTGAATGAAAGGAGTTGGCATCTCACTCTCTTTGAATCTTCTTTATCATGCTAAGAGGAGCAGGAAAAAGCAAAAAATTTCAGAATTGCACCTTGCAATGCGGAGAAATTACTGTTTGTGCATTTACAATATTCATTGATTTTTGCCATTGAAAAACATGTTATTCATATACCAGAAATGTTTGAAGCTACTGACTGAATGAAAGGAGCTGGCACCTCAATCTCTTTGAATCTTCTTTATCATGCTAAGAGGAGCGGGAAAAAGCAAAAAATTTCAGAATTGCACCTTGCAATGCGGAGAAATTACTGTTTGTGCATTTACAATATTCATTGATTTTTGCCATTGAAAAACGTCCAGAAATGATTGAAGGTACTGACTGAATGAAAGGAGCTGGCATCTCACTCTCTTTGAATCTTCTTTATCATGCTAAGAGGAGCAGGAAAAAGCAAAAAATTTCAGAATTGCACCTTGCAATGCAGAGAAATTACTGTTTGTGCATTTACAATATTCATTGATTTTTGCCATTGAAAAACGTCCAGAAATGATTGAAGCTACTGACTGAATGAAAGGAGCTGACATCTCACTCTCTTTGAATCTTCTTTATCATGCTAAGAGGAGCAGGAAAAAGCAAAAAATTTCAGAATTGCACCTTGCAATGCGGAGAAATTACTGTTTGTGCATTTACAATATTCATTGATTTTTGCCATTGAAAAACATCCAGAAATGATTGAAGCTACTGACTGAATGAAAGGAGCTGGCATCTCACTCTCTTTGAATCTTCTTTATCATGCTAAGAGGAGCAGGAAAAAGCAAAAAATTTCAGAATTGCACCTTGCAATGCGGAGAAATTACTGTTTGTGCATTTACAATATTCATTGATTTTTGCCATTGAAAAACATCATGTTATTCATATACCAGAAATGTTTGAAGCTACTGACTGAATGAAAGGAGCTGGCATCTCACTCTCTTTGAATCTTCTTTATCATGCTAAGAGGAGCAGGAAAAAGCAAAAAATTTTAGAATTGCACCTTGCAATGTGGAGAAATTACTGTTTGTGCATTTACAATATTCATTGATTTTTACCATTGAAAAACGTCCAGAAATGATTGAAGCTACTGACTGAATGAAAGTAGCTGGCATCTCACTCTCTTTGAATCTTCTTTATCATGCTAAGAGGAGCAGGAAAAAGCAAAAAATTTCAGACTTGCACCTTGCAATGCGGAGAAATTACTGTTTGTGCATTTACAATATTCATTGATTTTTGCCATTGAAAAACATCATGTTATTCATATACCAGAAATGTTTGAAGCTACTGACTGAATGAAAGGAGCTGGCATCTCACTCTCTTTGAATCTTCTTTATCATGCTAAGAGGAGCAGGAAAAAGCAAAAAATTTCAGAATTGCACCTTGCAATGCGGAGAAATTACTGTTTGTGCATTTACAATATTCATTGATTTTTGCCATTGAAAAACGTCCAGAAATGATTGAAGCTACTGACTGAATGAAAGGAGCTGGCATCTCACTCTCTTTGAATCTTCTTTATCATGCTAAGAGGAGCAGGAAAAAGCAAAAAATTTCAGAATTGCACCTTGCAATGCGGAGAAATTACTGTTTGTGCATTTACAATATTCATTGATTTTTGCCATTGAAAAACGTCCAGAAATGATTGAAGCTACTGACTGAATGAAAGGAGTTGGCATCTCACTCTCTTTGAATCTTCTTTATCATGCTAAGAGGAGCAGGAAAAAGCAAAAAATTTCAGAATTGCACCTTGCAATGCGGAGAAATTACTGTTTGTGCATTTACAATATTCATTGATTTTTGCCATTGAAAAACATGTTATTCATATACCAGAAATGTTTGAAGCTACTGACTGAATGAAAGGAGCTGGCACCTCAATCTCTTTGAATCTTCTTTATCATGCTAAGAGGAGCGGGAAAAAGCAAAAAATTTCAGAATTGCACCTTGCAATGCGGAGAAATTACTGTTTGTGCATTTACAATATTCATTGATTTTTGCCATTGAAAAACGTCCAGAAATGATTGAAGGTACTGACTGAATGAAAGGAGCTGGCATCTCACTCTCTTTGAATCTTCTTTATCATGCTAAGAGGAGCAGGAAAAAGCAAAAAATTTCAGAATTGCACCTTGCAATGCAGAGAAATTACTGTTTGTGCATTTACAATATTCATTGATTTTTGCCATTGAAAAACGTCCAGAAATGATTGAAGCTACTGACTGAATGAAAGGAGCTGGCATCTCACTCTCTTTGAATCTTCTTTATCATGCTAAGAGGAGCAGGAAAAAGCAAAAAATTTCAGAATTGCACCTTGCAATGCGGAGAAATTACTGTTTGTGCATTTACAATATTCATTGATTTTTGCCATTGAAAAACATCCAGAAATGATTGAAGCTACTGACTGAATGAAAGGAGCTGGCATCTCACTCTCTTTGAATCTTCTTTATCATGCTAAGAGGAGCAGGAAAAAGCAAAAAATTTCAGAATTGCACCTTGCAATGCGGAGAAATTACTGTTTGTGCATTTACAATATTCATTGATTTTTGCCATTGAAAAACATCATGTTATTCATATACCAGAAATGTTTGAAGCTACTGACTGAATGAAAGGAGCTGGCATCTCACTCTCTTTGAATCTTCTTTATCATGCTAAGAGGAGCAGGAAAAAGCAAAAAATTTCAGAATTGCACCTTGCAATGTGGAGAAATTACTGTTTGTGCATTTACAATATTCATTGATTTTTACCATTGAAAAACGTCCAGAAATGATTGAAGCTACTGACTGAATGAAAGTAGCTGGCATCTCACTCTCTTTGAATCTTCTTTATCATGCTAAGAGGAGCAGGAAAAAGCAAAAAATTTCAGACTTGCACCTTGCAATGCGGAGAAATTACTGTTTGTGCATTTACAATATTCATTGATTTTTGCCATTGAAAAACATCATGTTATTCATATACCAGAAATGTTTGAAGCTGCTGACTGAATGAAAGGAGCTGGCAACTCACTCTCTTTGAATCTTCTTTATCATGCTAAGAGGAGCAGGAAAAAGCAAAAAATTTCAGAATTGCACCTTGCAATGCGGAGAAATTACTGTTTGTGCATTTACAATATTCATTGATTTTTGCCATTGAAAAACATAATGTTATTCATATACCAGAAATGTTTGAAGCTACTGACTGAATGAAAGGAGCTGGCATCTCAATCTCTTTGAATCTTCTTTATCATGCTAAGAGGAGCATGAAAAAGCAAAAAATTTCAGAATTGCACCTTGCAATGTGGAGAAATTACTGTTTGTGCATTTACAATATTCATTGATTTTTACCATTGAAAAACGTCCAGAAATGATTGAAGCTACTGACTGAATGAAAGTAGCTGGCATCTCACTCTCTTTGAATCTTCTTTATCATGCTAAGAGGAGCAGGAAAAAGCAAAAAATTTCAGACTTGCACCTTGCAATGCGGAGAAATTACTGTTTGTGCATTTACAATATTCATTGATTTTTACCATTGAAAAACGTCCAGAAATGATTGAAGCTACTGACTGAATGAAAGTAGCTGGCATCTCACTCTCTTTGAATCTTCTTTATCATGCTAAGAGGAGCAGGAAAAAGCAAAAAATTTCAGACTTGCACCTTGCAATGCGGAGAAATTACTGTTTGTGCATTTACAATATTCATTGATTTTTGCCATTGAAAAACATCATGTTATTGATATACCAGAAATGTTTGAAGCTACTGACTGAATGAAAGGAGCTGGCATCTCACTCTCTTTGAATCTTCTTTATCATGCTAAGAGGAGCAGGAAAAAGCAAAAAATTTCAGAATTGCACCTTGCAATGCGGAGAAATTACTGTTTGTGCATTTACAATATTCATTGATTTTTTCCATTGAAAAACATCATGTTATTCATATACCAGAAATGTTTGAAGCTACTGACTGAATGAAAGGAGCTGGCATCTCAATCTCTTTGAATCTTCTTTATCATGCTAAGAGGAGCAGGAAAAAGCAAAAAACTTCAGAATTGCACCTTGCAATGTGGAGAAATTACTGTTTGTGCATTTACAATATTCATTGATTTTTACCATTGAAAAACGTCCAGAAATGATTGAAGCTACTGACTGAATGAAAGTAGCTGGCATCTCACTCTCTTTGAATCTTCTTTATCATGCTAAGAGGAGCAGGAAAAAGCAAAAAATTTCAGACTTGCACCTTGCAATGCGGAGAAATTACTGTTTGTGCATTTACAATATTCATTGATTTTTGCCATTGAAAAACATCATGTTATTCATATACCAGAAATGTTTGAAGCTACTGACTGAATGAAAGGAGCTGGCATCTCACTCTCTTTGAATCTTCTTTATCATGCTAAGAGGAGCAGGAAAAAGCAAAAAATTTCAGAATTGCACCTTGCAATGCGGAGAAATTACTGTTTGTGCATTTACAATATTCATTGATTTTTGCCATTGAAAAACATCATGTTATTCATATACCAGAAATGTTTGAAGCTACTGACTGAATGAAAGGAGCTGACATCTCACTCTCTTTGAATCTTCTTTATCATGCTAAGAGGAGCAGGAAAAAGCAAAAAATTTCAGAATTGCACCTTGCAATGCGGAGAAATTACTGTTTGTGCATTTACAATATTCATTGATTTTTGCCATTGAAAAACGTCCAGAAATGATTGAAGCTACTGACTGAATGAAAGGAGTTGGCATCTCACTCTCTTTGAATCATGCTAAGAGGAGCAGGAAAAAGCAAAAAATTTCAGAATTGCACCTTGCAATGCGGAAAAATTACTGTTTGTGCATTTACAATATTCATTGATTTTTGCCATTGAAAAACATCATGTTATTCATATACCAGAAATGTTTGAAGCTACTGACTGAATGAAAGGAGCTGGCATCTCACTCTCTTTGAATCTTCTTTATCATGCTAAGAGGAGCAGGAAAAAGCAAAAAATTTTAGAATTGCACCTTGCAATGTGGAGAAATTACTGTTTGTGCATTTACAATATTCATTGATTTTTACCATTGAAAAACGTCCAGAAATGATTGAAGCTACTGACTGAATGAAAGTAGCTGGCATCTCACTCTCTTTGAATCTTCTTTATCATGCTAAGAGGAGCAGGAAAAAGCAAAAAATTTCAGACTTGCACCTTGCAATGCGGAGAAATTACTGTTTGTGCATTTACAATATTCATTGATTTTTGCCATTGAAAAACATCATGTTATTCATATACCAGAAATGTTTGAAGCTACTGACTGAATGAAAGGAGCTGGCATCTCACTCTCTTTGAATCTTCTTTATCATGCTAAGAGGAGCAGGAAAAAGCAAAAAATTTCAGAATTGCACCTTGCAATGCGGAGAAATTACTGTTTGTGCATTTACAATATTCATTGATTTTTGCCATTGAAAAACGTCCAGAAATGATTGAAGCTACTGACTGAATGAAAGGAGCTGGCATCTCACTCTCTTTGAATCTTCTTTATCATGCTAAGAGGAGCAGGAAAAAGCAAAAAATTTCAGAATTGCACCTTGTAATGCGGAGAAATTACTGTATGTGCATTTACAATATTCATTGATTTTTGCCATTGAAAAACGTCCAGAAATGATTGAAGCTACTGACTGAATGAAAGGAGCTGGCATCTCACTCTCTTTGAATCTTCTTTATCATGCTAAGAGGAGCAGGAAAAAGCAAAAAATTTCAGAATTGCACCTTGCAATGCGGAGAAATTACTGTTTGTGCATTTACAATATTCATTGATTTTTGCCATTGAAAAACATGTTATTCATATACCAGAAATGTTTGAAGCTACTGACTGAATGAAAGGAGCTGGCACCTCAATCTCTTTGAATCTTCTTTATCATGCTAAGAGGAGCGGGAAAAAGCAAAAAATTTCAGAATTGCACCTTGCAATGCGGAGAAATTACTGTTTGTGCATTTACAATATTCATTGATTTTTGCCATTGAAAAACGTCCAGAAATGATTGAAGGTACTGACTGAATGAAAGGAGCTGGCATCTCACTCTCTTTGAATCTTCTTTATCATGCTAAGAGGAGCAGGAAAAAGCAAAAAATTTCAGAATTGCACCTTGCAATGCGGAGAAATTACTGTTTGTGCATTTACAATATTCATTGATTTTTGCCATTGAAAAACGTCCAGAAATGATTGAAGCTACTGACTGAATGAAAGGAGCTGGCATCTCACTCTCTTTGAATCTTCTTTATCATGCTAAGAGGAGCAGGAAAAAGCAAAAAATTTCAGAATTGCACCTTGCAATGCGGAGAAATTACTGTTTGTGCATTTACAATATTCATTGATTTTTGCCATGGAAAAACATCCAGAAATGATTGAAGCTACTGACTGAATGAAAGGAGCTGGCATCTCACTCTCTTTGAATCTTCTTTATCATGCTAAGAGGAGCAGGAAAAAGCAAAAAATTTCAGAATTGCACCTTGCAATGCGGAGAAATTACTGTTTGTGCATTTACAATATTCATTGATTTTTGCCATTGAAAAACATCATGTTATTCATATACCAGAAATGTTTGAAGCTACTGACTGAATGAAAGGAGCTGGCATCTCACTCTCTTTGAATCTTCTTTATCATGCTAAGAGGAGCAGGAAAAAGCAAAAAATTTCAGAATTGCACCTTGCAATGTGGAGAAATTACTGTTTGTGCATTTACAATATTCATTGATTTTTACCATTGAAAAACGTCCAGAAATGATTGAAGCTACTGACTGAATGAAAGTAGCTGGCATCTCACTCTCTTTGAATCTTCTTTATCATGCTAAGAGGAGCAGGAAAAAGCAAAAAATTTCAGACTTGCACCTTGCAATGCGGAGAAATTACTGTTTGTGCATTTACAATATTCATTGATTTTTGCCATTGAAAAACATCATGTTATTCATATACCAGAAATGTTTGAAGCTACTGACTGAATGAAAGGAGCTGGCAACTCACTCTCTTTGAATCTTCTTTATCATGCTAAGAGGAGCAGGAAAAAGCAAAAAATTTCAGAATTGCACCTTGCAATGCGGAGAAATTACTGTTTGTGCATTTACAATATTCATTGATTTTTGCCATTGAAAAACATAATGTTATTCATATACCAGAAATGTTTGAAGCTACTGACTGAATGAAAGGAGCTGGCATCTCAATCTCTTTGAATCTTCTTTATCATGCTAAGAGGAGCATGAAAAAGCAAAAAATTTCAGAATTGCACCTTGCAATGTGGAGAAATTACTGTTTGTGCATTTACAATATTCATTGATTTTTACCATTGAAAAACGTCCAGAAATGATTGAAGCTACTGACTGAATGAAAGTAGCTGGCATCTCACTCTCTTTGAATCTTCTTTATCATGCTAAGAGGAGCAGGAAAAAGCAAAAAATTTCAGACTTGCACCTTGCAATGCGGAGAAATTACTGTTTGTGCATTTACAATATTCATTGATTTTTGCCATTGAAAAACATCATGTTATTCATATACCAGAAATGTTTGAAGCTACTGACTGAATGAAAGGAGCTGGCATCTCACTCTCTTTGAATCTTCTTTATCATGCTAAGAGGAGCAGAAAAAAGCAAAAAATTTCAGACTTGCACCTTGCAATGCGGAGAAATTACTGTTTGTGCATTTACAATATTCATTGATTTTTGCCATTGAAAAACATCATGTTATTCATATACCAGAAATGTTTGAAGCTACTGACTGAATGAAAGGAGCTGGCATCTCACTCTCTTTGAATCTTCTTTATCATGCTAAGAGGAGCAGGAAAAAGCAAAAAATTTCAGAATTGCACCTTGCAATGCGGAGAAATTACTGTTTGTGCATTTACAATATTCATTGATTTTTGCCATTGAAAAACGTCCAGAAATGATTGAAGGTACTGACTGAATGAAAGGAGCTGGCATCTCACTCTCTTTGAATCTTCTTTATCATGCTAAGAGGAGCAGGAAAAAGCAAAAAATTTCAGAATTGCAACTTGCAATGCGGAGAAATTACTGTTTGTGCATTTACAATATTCATTGATTTTTGCCATTGAAAAACGTCCAGAAATGATTGAAGCTACTGACTGAATGAAAGGAGCTGGCATCTCACTCTCTTTGAATCTTCTTTATCATGCTAAGTGGAGCAGGAAAAAGCAAAAAATTTCAGAATTGCACCTTGCAATGCGGAGAAATTACAGTTTGTGCATTTACAATATTCATTGATTTTTGCCATTGAAAAACGTCCAGAAATGATTGAAGCTACTGACTGAATGAAAGGAGCTGGCATCTCACTCTCTTTGAATCTTCTTTATCATGCTAAGAGGAGCAGGAAAAAGCAAAAAATTTCAGAATTGCACCTTGCAATGCGGAGAAATTACTGTTTGTGCATTTACAATATTCGTTGATTTTTGCCATTGAAAAACGTCCAGAAATGATTGAAGCTACTGACTGAATGAAAGGAGCTGGCATCTCACTCTCTTTGAATCTTCTTTATCATGCTAAGAGGAGCAGGAAAAAGCAAAAAATTTCAGAATTGCACCTTGCAATGCGGAGAAATTACAGTTTGTGCATTTACAATATTCATTGATTTTTGCCATTGAAAAACGTCCAGAAATGATTGAAGCTACTGACTGAATGAAAGGAGCTGGCATCTCACTCTCTTTGAATATTCTTTATCATGCTAAGAGGAGCAGGAAAAAGCAAAAAATTTCAGAATTGCACCTTGCAATGCGGAGAATTTACTGTTTGTGCATTTACAATATTCATTGATTTTTGCCATTGAAAAACATGTTATTCATATACCAGAAATGTTTGAAGCTCCTGACTGAATGAAAGGAGCTGGCACCTCACTCTCTTTGAATCTTCTTTATCATGCTAAGAGGAGCAGGAAAAAGCAAAAAATTTCAGAATTGCACCTTGCAATGCGGAGAAATTACTGTTTGTGCATTTACAATATTCATTGATTTTTGCCATTGAAAAATGTCCAGAAATGATTGAAGCTACTGACTGAATGAAAGGAGCTGGCATCTCACTCTCTTTGAATCTTCTTTATCATGCTAAGAGGAGCAGGAAAAAGCAAAAAATTTCAGAATTGCACCTTGCAATGCGGAGAAATTACTGTTTGTGCATTTACAATATTCATTGATTTTTGCCATTGAAAAACATCCAGAAATGATTGAAGCTACTGACTGAATGAAAGGAGCTGGCATCTCACTCTCTTTGAATCTTCTTTATCATGCTAAGAGGAGCAGGAAAAAGCAAAAAATTTCAGAATTGCACCTTGCAATGCGGAGAAATTACTGTTTGTGCATTTACAATATTCATTGATTTTTGCCATTGAAAAACATCATGTTATTCATATACCAGAAATGTTTGAAGCTACTGACTGAATGAAAGGAGCTGGCATCTCACTCTCTTTGAATCTTCTTTATCATGCTAAGAGGAGCAGGAAAAAGCAAAAAATTTTAGAATTGCACCTTGCAATGTGGAGAAATTACTGTTTGTGCATTTACAATATTCATTGATTTTTACCATTGAAAAACGTCCAGAAATGATTGAAGCTACTGACTGAATGAAAGTAGCTGGCATCTCACTCTCTTTGAATCTTCTTTATCATGCTAAGAGGAGCAGGAAAAAGCAAAAAATTTCAGACTTGCACCTTGCAATGCGGAGAAATTACTGTTTGTGCATTTACAATATTCATTGATTTTTGCCATTGAAAAACATCATGTTATTCATATACCAGAAATGTTTGAAGCTACTGACTGAATGAAAGGAGCTGGCATCTCACTCTCTTTGAATCTTCTTTATCATGCTAAGAGGAGCAGGAAAAAGCAAAAAATTTCAGAATTGCACCTTGCAATGCGGAGAAATTACTGTTTGTGCATTTACAATATTCATTGATTTTTGCCATTGAAAAACGTCCAGAAATGATTGAAGCTACTGACTGAATGAAAGGAGCTGGCATCTCACTCTCTTTGAATCTTCTTTATCATGCTAAGAGGAGCAGGAAAAAGCAAAAAATTTCAGAATTGCACCTTGCAATGCGGAGAAATTACTGTTTGTGCATTTACAATATTCATTGATTTTTGCCATTGAAAAACGTCCAGAAATGATTGAAGCTACTGACTGAATGAAAGGAGTTGGCATCTCACTCTCTTTGAATCTTCTTTATCATGCTAAGAGGAGCAGGAAAAAGCAAAAAATTTCAGAATTGCACCTTGCAATGCGGAGAAATTACTGTTTGTGCATTTACAATATTCATTGATTTTTGCCATTGAAAAACATGTTATTCATATACCAGAAATGTTTGAAGCTACTGACTGAATGAAAGGAGCTGGCACCTCAATCTCTTTGAATCTTCTTTATCATGCTAAGAGGAGCGGGAAAAAGCAAAAAATTTCAGAATTGCACCTTGCAATGCGGAGAAATTACTGTTTGTGCATTTACAATATTCATTGATTTTTGCCATTGAAAAACGTCCAGAAATGATTGAAGGTACTGACTGAATGAAAGGAGCTGGCATCTCACTCTCTTTGAATCTTCTTTATCATGCTAAGAGGAGCAGGAAAAAGCAAAAAATTTCAGAATTGCACCTTGCAATGCAGAGAAATTACTGTTTGTGCATTTACAATATTCATTGATTTTTGCCATTGAAAAACGTCCAGAAATGATTGAAGCTACTGACTGAATGAAAGGAGCTGGCATCTCACTCTCTTTGAATCTTCTTTATCATGCTAAGAGGAGCAGGAAAAAGCAAAAAATTTCAGAATTGCACCTTGCAATGCGGAGAAATTACTGTTTGTGCATTTACAATATTCATTGATTTTTGCCATTGAAAAACATCCAGAAATGATTGAAGCTACTGACTGAATGAAAGGAGCTGGCATCTCACTCTCTTTGAATCTTCTTTATCATGCTAAGAGGAGCAGGAAAAAGCAAAAAATTTCAGAATTGCACCTTGCAATGCGGAGAAATTACTGTTTGTGCATTTACAATATTCATTGATTTTTGCCATTGAAAAACATCATGTTATTCATATACCAGAAATGTTTGAAGCTACTGACTGAATGAAAGGAGCTGGCATCTCACTCTCTTTGAATCTTCTTTATCATGCTAAGAGGAGCAGGAAAAAGCAAAAAATTTCAGAATTGCACCTTGCAATGTGGAGAAATTACTGTTTGTGCATTTACAATATTCATTGATTTTTACCATTGAAAAACGTCCAGAAATGATTGAAGCTACTGACTGAATGAAAGTAGCTGGCATCTCACTCTCTTTGAATCTTCTTTATCATGCTAAGAGGAGCAGGAAAAAGCAAAAAATTTCAGACTTGCACCTTGCAATGCGGAGAAATTACTGTTTGTGCATTTACAATATTCACTGATTTTTGCCATTGAAAAACATCATGTTATTCATATACCAGAAATGTTTGAAGCTGCTGACTGAATGAAAGGAGCTGGCAACTCACTCTCTTTGAATCTTCTTTATCATGCTAAGAGGAGCAGGAAAAAGCAAAAAATTTCAGAATTGCACCTTGCAATGCGGAGAAATTACTGTTTGTGCATTTACAATATTCATTGATTTTTGCCATTGAAAAACATAATGTTATTCATATACCAGAAATGTTTGAAGCTACTGACTGAATGAAAGGAGCTGGCATCTCAATCTCTTTGAATCTTCTTTATCATGCTAAGAGGAGCATGAAAAAGCAAAAAATTTCAGAATTGCACCTTGCAATGTGGAGAAATTACTGTTTGTGCATTTACAATATTCATTGATTTTTACCATTGAAAAACGTCCAGAAATGATTGAAGCTACTGACTGAATGAAAGTAGCTGGCATCTCACTCTCTTTGAATCTTCTTTATCATGCTAAGAGGAGCAGGAAAAAGCAAAAAATTTCAGACTTGCACCTTGCAATGCGGAGAAATTACTGTTTGTGCATTTACAATATTCATTGATTTTTGCCATTGAAAAACGTCCAGAAATGATTGAAGCTACTGACTGAATGAAAGGAGCTGGCATCTCACTCTCTTTGAATCTTCTTTATCATGCTAAGAGGAGCAGGAAAAAGCAAAAAATTTCAGAATTGCACCTTGCAATGCGGAGAAATTACTGTATGTGCATTTACAATATTCATTGATTTTTGCCATTGAAAAACGTCCAGAAATGATTGAAGCTACTGACTGAATGAAAGGAGCTGGCATCTCACTCTCTTTGAATCTTCTTTATCATGCTAAGAGGAGCAGGAAAAAGCAAAAAATTTCAGAATTGCACCTTGCAATGCGGAGAAATTACTGTTTGTGCATTTACAATATTCATTGATTTTTGCCATTGAAAAACATGTTATTCATATACCAGAAATGTTTGAAGCTACTGACTGAATGAAAGGAGCTGGCACCTCAATCTCTTTGAATCTTCTTTATCATGCTAAGAGGAGCGGGAAAAAGCAAAAAATTTCAGAATTGCACCTTGCAATGCGGAGAAATTACTGTTTGTGCATTTACAATATTCATTGATTTTTGCCATTGAAAAACGTCCAGAAATGATTGAAGGTACTGACTGAATGAAAGGAGCTGGCATCTCACTCTCTTTGAATCTTCTTTATCATGCTAAGAGGAGCAGGAAAAAGCAAAAAATTTCAGAATTGCACCTTGCAATGCGGAGAAATTACTGTTTGTGCATTTACAATATTCATTGATTTTTGCCATTGAAAAACGTCCAGAAATGATTGAAGCTACTGACTGAATGAAAGGAGCTGGCATCTCACTCTCTTTGAATCTTCTTTATCATGCTAAGAGGAGCAGGAAAAAGCAAAAAATTTCAGAATTGCACCTTGCAATGCGGAGAAATTACTGTTTGTGCATTTACAATATTCATTGATTTTTGCCATTGAAAAACATCCAGAAATGATTGAAGCTACTGACTGAATGAAAGGAGCTGGCATCTCACTCTCTTTGAATCTTCTTTATCATGCTAAGAGGAGCAGGAAAAAGCAAAAAATTTCAGAATTGCACCTTGCAATGCGGAGAAATTACTGTTTGTGCATTTACAATATTCATTGATTTTTGCCATTGAAAAACATCATGTTATTCATATACCAGAAATGTTTGAAGCTACTGACTGAATGAAAGGAGCTGGCATCTCACTCTCTTTGAATCTTCTTTATCATGCTAAGAGGAGCAGGAAAAAGCAAAAAATTTCAGAATTGCACCTTGCAATGTGGAGAAATTACTGTTTGTGCATTTACAATATTCTTTGATTTTTACCATTGAAAAACGTCCAGAAATGATTGAAGCTACTGACTGAATGAAAGTAGCTGGCATCTCACTCTCTTTGAATCTTCTTTATCATGCTAAGAGGAGCAGGAAAAAGCAAAAAATTTCAGACTTGCACCTTGCAATGCGGAGAAATTACTGTTTGTGCATTTACAATATTCATTGATTTTTGCCATTGAAAAACATCATGTTATTCATATACCAGAAATGTTTGAAGCTACTGACTGAATGAAAGGAGCTGGCAACTCACTCTCTTTGAATCTTCTTTATCATGCTAAGAGGAGCAGGAAAAAGCAAAAAATTTCAGAATTGCACCTTGCAATGCGGAGAAATTACTGTTTGTGCATTTACAATATTCATTGATTTTTGCCATTGAAAAACATAATGTTATTCATATACCAGAAATGTTTGAAGCTACTGACTGAATGAAAGGAGCTGGCATCTCAATCTCTTTGAATCTTCTTTATCATGCTAAGAGGAGCATGAAAAAGCAAAAAATTTCAGAATTGCACCTTGCAATGTGGAGAAATTACTGTTTGTGCATTTACAATATTCATTGATTTTTACCATTGAAAAACGTCCAGAAATGATTGAAGCTACTGACTGAATGAAAGTAGCTGGCATCTCACTCTCTTTGAATCTTCTTTATCATGCTAAGAGGAGCAGGAAAAAGCAAAAAATTTCAGACTTGCACCTTGCAATGCGGAGAAATTACTGTTTGTGCATTTACAATATTCATTGATTTTTGCCATTGAAAAACATCATGTTATTCATATACCAGAAATGTTTGAAGCTACTGACTGAATGAAAGGAGCTGGCATCTCACTCTCTTTGAATCTTCTTTATCATGCTAAGAGGAGCAGAAAAAAGCAAAAAATTTCAGACTTGCACCTTGCAATGCGGAGAAATTACTGTTTGTGCATTTACAATATTCATTGATTTTTGCCATTGAAAAACATCATGTTATTCATATACCAGAAATGTTTGAAGCTACTGACTGAATGAACGGAGCTGGCATCTCACTCTCTTTGAATCTTCTTTATCATGCTAAGAGGAGCAGGAAAAAGCAAAAAATTTCAGAATTGCACCTTGCAATGCGGAGAAATTACTGTTTGTGCATTTACAATATTCATTGATTTTTGCCATTGAAAAACGTCCAGAAATGATTGAAGGTACTGACTGAATGAAAGGAGCTGGCATCTCACTCTCTTTGAATCTTCTTTATCATGCTAAGAGGAGCAGGAAAAAGCAAAAAATTTCAGAATTGCAACTTGCAATGCGGAGAAATTACTGTTTGTGCATTTACAATATTCATTGATTTTTGCCATTGAAAAACGTCCAGAAATGATTGAAGCTACTGACTGAATGAAAGGAGCTGGCATCTCACTCTCTTTGAATCTTCTTTATCATGCTAAGTGGAGCAGGAAAAAGCAAAAAATTTCAGAATTGCACCTTGCAATGCGGAGAAATTACAGTTTGTGCATTTACAATATTCATTGATTTTTGCCATTGAAAAACGTCCAGAAATGATTGAAGCTACTGACTGAATGAAAGGAGCTGGCATCTCACTCTCTTTGAATCTTCTTTATCATGCTAAGAGGAGCAGGAAAAAGCAAAAAATTTCAGAATTGCACCTTGCAATGCGGAGAAATTACTGTTTGTGCATTTACAATATTCGTTGATTTTTGCCATTGAAAAACGTCCAGAAATGATTGAAGCTACTGACTGAATGAAAGGAGCTGGCATCTCACTCTCTTTGAATCTTCTTTATCATGCTAAGAGGAGCAGGAAAAAGCAAAAAATTTCAGAATTGCACCTTGCAATGCGGAGAAATTACAGTTTGTGCATTTACAATATTCATTGATTTTTGCCATTGAAAAACGTCCAGAAATGATTGAAGCTACTGACTGAATGAAAGGAGCTGGCATCTCACTCTCTTTGAATCTTCTTTATCATGCTAAGAGGAGCAGGAAAAAGCAAAAAATTTCAGAATTGCACCTTGCAATGCGGAGAATTTACTGTTTGTGCATTTACAATATTCATTGATTTTTGCCATTGAAAAACATGTTATTCATATACCAGAAATGTTTGAAGCTCCTGACTGAATGAAAGGAGCTGGCACCTCACTCTCTTTGAATCTTCTTTATCATGCTAAGAGGAGCAGGAAAAAGCAAAAAATTTCAGAATTGCACCTTGCAATGCGGAGAAATTACTGTTTGTGCATTTACAATATTCATTGATTTTTGCCATTGAAAAATGTCCAGAAATGATTGAAGCTACTGACTGAATGAAAGGAGCTGGCATCTCACTCTCTTTGAATCTTCTTTATCATGCTAAGAGGAGCAGGAAAAAGCAAAAAATTTCAGAATTGCGCCTTGCAATGCGGAGAAATTACTGTTTGTGCATTTACAAAATTCATTGATTTTTGCCATTGAAAAACATTATGTTATTCATATACCAGAAATGATTGAAGCTACTGACTGAAGGAAAGGAGCTGGCATCTCACTCTCTTTGAATCTTCTTTATCATGCTAAGAGGAGCAGGAAAAAGCAAAAAATTTCAGAATTGCACCTTGCAATGCGGAGAATTTACTGTTTGTGCATTTACAATATTCATTGATTTTTGCCATTGAAAAACGTCCAGAAATTATTGAAGCTACTGACTGAATGAAAGGAGCTGGCATCTCACTCTCTTTGAATCTTCTTTATCATGCTAAGAGGAGCAGGAAAAAGCAAAAAATTTCAGAATTGCACCTTGCAATGCGGAGAAATTACAGTTTGTGCATTTACAATATTCATTCATTTTTGCCATTGAAAAACGTCCAGAAATGATTGAAGCTACTGACTGAATGAAAGGAGCTGGCATCTCACTCTCTTTGAATCTTCTTTATCATGCTAAGAGGAGCAGGAAAAAGCAAAAAATTTCAGAATTGCACCTTGCAATGCGGAGAAATTACTGTTTGTGCATTTACAATATTCGTTGATTTTTGCCATTGAAAAACGTCCAGAAATGATTGAAGCTACTGACTGAATGAAAGGAGCTGGCATCTCACTCTCTTTGAATCTTCTTTATCATGCTAAGAGGAGCAGGAAAAAGCAAAAAATTTCAGAATTGCACCTTGCAATGCGGAGAAATTACTGTTTGTGCATTTACAATATTCATTGATTTTTGCCATTGAAAAACATCATGTTATTCATATACCAGAAATGTTTGAAGCTACTGACTGAATGAAAGGAGCTGGCATCTCACTCTCTTTGAATCTTCTTTATCATGCTAAGAGGAGCAGGAAAAAGCAAAAAATTTCAGAATTGCACCTTGCAATGCGGAGAAATTACTGTTTGTGCATTTACAATATTCATTGATTTTTGCCATTGAAAAACATAATGTTATTCATATACCAGAAATGTTTGAAGCTACTGACTGAATGAAAGGAGCTGGCATCTCAATCTCTTTGAATCTTCTTTATCATGCTAAGAGGAGCATGAAAAAGCAAAAAATTTCAGAATTGCACCTTGCAATGTGGAGAAATTACTGTTTGTGCATTTACAATATTCATTGATTTTTACCATTGAAAAACGTCCAGAAATGATTGAAGCTACTGACTGAATGAAAGTAGCTGGCATCTCACTCTCTTTGAATCTTCTTTATCATGCTAAGAGGAGCAGGAAAAAGCAAAAAATTTCAGACTTGCACCTTGCAATGCGGAGAAATTACTGTTTGTGCATTTACAATATTCATTGATTTTTGCCATTGAAAAACATCATGTTATTCATATACCAGAAATGTTTGAAGCTACTGACTGAATGAAAGGAGCTGGCATCTCACTCTCTTTGAATCTTCTTTATCATGCTAAGAGGAGCAGAAAAAAGCAAAAAATTTCAGACTTGCACCTTGCAATGCGGAGAAATTACTGTTTGTGCATTTACAATATTCATTGATTTTTGCCATTGAAAAACATCATGTTATTCATATACCAGAAATGTTTGAAGCTACTGACTGAATGAAAGGAGCTGGCATCTCACTCTCTTTGAATCTTCTTTATCATGCTAAGAGGAGCAGGAAAAAGCAAAAAATTTCAGAATTGCACCTTGCAATGCGGAGAAATTACTGTTTGTGCATTTACAATATTCATTGATTTTTGCCATTGAAAAACGTCCAGAAATGATTGAAGGTACTGACTGAATGAAAGGAGCTGGCATCTCACTCTCTTTGAATCTTCTTTATCATGCTAAGAGGAGCAGGAAAAAGCAAAAAATTTCAGAATTGCAACTTGCAATGCGGAGAAATTACTGTTTGTGCATTTACAATATTCATTGATTTTTGCCATTGAAAAACGTCCAGAAATGATTGAAGCTACTGACTGAATGAAAGGAGCTGGCATCTCACTCTCTTTGAATCTTCTTTATCATGCTAAGTGGAGCAGGAAAAAGCAAAAAATTTCAGAATTGCACCTTGCAATGCGGAGAAATTACAGTTTGTGCATTTACAATATTCATTGATTTTTGCCATTGAAAAACGTCCAGAAATGATTGAAGCTACTGACTGAATGAAAGGAGCTGGCATCTCACTCTCTTTGAATCTTCTTTATCATGCTAAGAGGAGCAGGAAAAAGCAAAAAATTTCAGAATTGCACCTTGCAATGCGGAGAAATTACTGTTTGTGCATTTACAATATTCGTTGATTTTTGCCATTGAAAAACGTCCAGAAATGATTGAAGCTACTGACTGAATGAAAGGAGCTGGCATCTCACTCTCTTTGAATCTTCTTTATCATGCTAAGAGGAGCAGGAAAAAGCAAAAAATTTCAGAATTGCACCTTGCAATGCGGAGAAATTACAGTTTGTGCATTTACAATATTCATTGATTTTTGCCATTGAAAAATGTCCAGAAATGATTGAAGCTACTGACTGAATGAAAGGAGCTGGCATCTCACTCTCTTTGAATCTTCTTTATCATGCTAAGAGGAGCAGGAAAAAGCAAAAAATTTCAGAATTGCACCTTGCAATGCGGAGAAATTACTGTTTGTGCATTTACAATATTCATTGATTTTTGCCATTGAAAAACGTCCAGAAATGATTGAAGGTACTGACTGAATGAAAGGAGCTGGCATCTCACTCTCTTTGAATCTTCTTTATCATGCTAAGAGGAGCAGGAAAAAGCAAAAAATTTCAGAATTGCCACTTGCAATGCGGAGAAATTACTGTTTGTGCATTTACAATATTCATTGATTTTTGCCATTGAAAAACGTCCAGAAATGATTGAAGCTACTGACTGAATGAAAGGAGCTGGCATCTCACTCTCTTTGAATCTTCTTTATCATGCTAAGTGGAGCAGGAAAAAGCAAAAAATTTCAGAATTGCACCTTGCAATGCGGAGAAATTACAGTTTGTGCATTTACAATATTCATTGATTTTTGCCATTGAAAAACGTCCAGAAATGATTGAAGCTACTGACTGAATGAAAGGAGCTGGCATCTCACTCTCTTTGAATCTTCTTTATCATGCTAAGAGGAGCAGGAAAAAGCAAAAAATTTCAGAATTGCACCTTGCAATGCGGAGAAATTACTGTTTGTGCATTTACAATATTCGTTGATTTTTGCCATTGAAAAACGTCCAGAAATGATTGAAGCTACTGACTGAATGAAAGGAGCTGGCATCTCACTCTCTTTGAATCTTCTTTATCATGCTAAGAGGAGCAGGAAAAAGCAAAAAATTTCAGAATTGCACCTTGCAATGCGGAGAAATTACAGTTTGTGCATTTACAATATTCATTGATTTTTGCCATTGAAAAACGTCCAGAAATGATTGAAGCTACTGACTGAATGAAAGGAGCTGGCATCTCACTCTCTTTGAATCTTCTTTATCATTCTAAGAGGAGCAGGAAAAAGCAAAAAATTTCAGAATTGCACCTTGCAATGCGGAGAATTTACTGTTTGTGCATTTACAATATTCATTGATTTTTGCCATTGAAAAACATGTTATTCATATACCAGAAATGTTTGAAGCTCCTGACTGAATGAAAGGAGCTGGCACCTCACTCTCTTTGAATCTTCTTTATCATGCTAAGAGGAGCAGGAAAAAGCAAAAAATTTCAGAATTGCACCTTGCAATGCGGAGAAATTACTGTTTGTGCATTTACAATATTCATTGATTTTTGCCATTGAAAAATGTCCAGAAATGATTGAAGCTACTGACTGAATGAAAGGAGCTGGCATCTCACTCTCTTTGAATCTTCTTTATCATGCTAAGAGGAGCAGGAAAAAGCAAAAAATTTCAGAATTGCGCCTTGCAATGCGGAGAAATTACTGTTTGTGCATTTACAAAATTCATTGATTTTTGCCATTGAAAAACATTATGTTATTCATATACCAGAAATGATTGAAGCTACTGACTGAAGGAAAGGAGCTGGCATCTCACTCTCTTTGAATCTTCTTTATCATGCTAAGAGGAGCAGGAAAAAGCAAAAAATTTCAGAATTGCACCTTGCAATGCGGAGAATTTACTGTTTGTGCATTTACAATATTCATTGATTTTTGCCATTGAAAAACGTCCAGAAATTATTGAAGCTACTGACTGAATGAAAGGAGCTGGCATCTCACTCTCTTTGAATCTTCTTTATCATGCTAAGAGGAGCAGGAAAAAGCAAAAAATTTCAGAATTGCACCTTGCAATGCGGAGAAATTACAGTTTGTGCATTTACAATATTCATTCATTTTTGCCATTGAAAAACGTCCAGAAATGATTGAAGCTACTGACTGAATGAAAGGAGCTGGCATCTCACTCTCTTTGAATCTTCTTTATCATGCTAAGAGGAGCAGGAAAAAGCAAAAAATTTCAGAATTGCACCTTGCAATGCGGAGAAATTACTGTTTGTGCATTTACAATATTCGTTGATTTTTGCCATTGAAAAACGTCCAGAAATGATTGAAGCTACTGACTGAATGAAAGGAGCTGGCATCTCACTCTCTTTGAATCTTCTTTATCATGCTAAGAGGAGCAGGAAAAAGCAAAAAATTTCAGAATTGCACCTTGCAATGCGGAGAAATTACTGTTTGTGCATTTACAATATTCATTGATTTTTGCCATTGAAAAACATCATGTTATTCATATACCAGAAATGTTTGAAGCTACTGACTGAATGAAAGGAGCTGGCATCTCACTCTCTTTGAATCTTCTTTATCATGCTAAGAGGATCAGGAAAAAGCAAAAAATTTCAGAATTGCACCTTGCAATGCGGAGAAATTACTGTTTGTGCATTTACAATATTCATTGATTTTTGCCATTGAAAAACATAATGTTATTCATATACCAGAAATGTTTGAAGCTACTGACTGAATGAAAGGAGCTGGCATCTCAATCTCTTTGAATCTTCTTTATCATGCTAAGAGGAGCATGAAAAAGCAAAAAATTTCAGAATTGCACCTTGCAATGTGGAGAAATTACTGTTTGTGCATTTACAATATTCATTGATTTTTACCATTGAAAAACGTCCAGAAATGATTGAAGCTACTGACTGAATGAAAGTAGCTGGCATCTCACTCTCTTTGAATCTTCTTTATCATGCTAAGAGGAGCAGGAAAAAGCAAAAAATTTCAGACTTGCACCTTGCAATGCGGAGAAATTACTGTTTGTGCATTTACAATATTCATTGATTTTTGCCATTGAAAAACATCATGTTATTCATATACCAGAAATGTTTGAAGCTACTGACTGAATGAAAGGAGCTGGCATCTCACTCTCTTTGAATCTTCTTTATCATGCTAAGAGGAGCAGAAAAAAGCAAAAAATTTCAGACTTGCACCTTGCAATGCGGAGAAATTACTGTTTGTGCATTTACAATATTCATTGATTTTTGCCATTGAAAAACATCATGTTATTCATATACCAGAAATGTTTGAAGCTACTGACTGAATGAAAGGAGCTGGCATCTCACTCTCTTTGAATCTTCTTTATCATGCTAAGAGGAGCAGGAAAAAGCAAAAAATTTCAGAATTGCACCTTGCAATGCGGAGAAATTACTGTTTGTGCATTTACATTATTCATTGATTTTTGCCATTGAAAAACGTCCAGAAATGATTGAAGGTACTGACTGAATGAAAGGAGCTGGCATCTCACTCTCTTTGAATCTTCTTTATCATGCTAAGAGGAGCAGGAAAAAGCAAAAAATTTCAGAATTGCAACTTGCAATGCGGAGAAATTACTGTTTGTGCATTTACAATATTCATTGATTTTTGCCATTGAAAAACGTCCAGAAATGATTGAAGCTACTGACTGAATGAAAGGAGCTGGCATCTCACTCTCTTTGAATCTTCTTTATCATGCTAAGTGGAGCAGGAAAAAGCAAAAAATTTCAGAATTGCACCTTGCAATGCGGAGAAATTACAGTTTGTGCATTTACAATATTCATTGATTTTTGCCATTGAAAAACGTCCAGAAATGATTGAAGCTACTGACTGAATGAAAGGAGCTGGCATCTCACTCTCTTTGAATCTTCTTTATCATGCTAAGAGGAGCAGGAAAAAGCAAAAAATTTCAGAATTGCACCTTGCAATGCGGAGAAATTACTGTTTGTGCATTTACAATATTCGTTGATTTTTGCCATTGAAAAACGTCCAGAAATGATTGAAGCTACCGACTGAATGAAAGGAGCTGGCATCTCACTCTCTTTGAATCTTCTTTATCATGCTAAGAGGAGCAGGAAAAAGCAAAAAATTTCAGAATTGCACCTTGCAATGCGGAGAAATTACAGTTTGTGCATTTACAATATTCATTGATTTTTGCCATTGAAAAACGTCCAGAAATGATTGAAGCTACTGACTGAATGAAAGGAGCTGGCATCTCACTCTCTTTGAATCTTCTTTATCATGCTAAGAGGAGCAGGAAAAAGCAAAAAATTTCAGAATTGCACCTTGCAATGCGGAGAATTTACTGTTTGTGCATTTACAATATTCATTGATTTTTGCCATTGAAAAACATGTTATTCATATACCAGAAATGTTTGAAGCTCCTGACTGAATGAAAGGAGCTGGCACCTCACTCTCTTTGAATCTTCTTTATCATGCTAAGAGGAGCAGGAAAAAGCAAAAAATTTCAGAATTGCACCTTGCAATGCGGAGAAATTACTGTTTGTGCATTTACAATATTCATTGATTTTTGCCATTGAAAAACGTCCAGAAATGATTGAAGCTACTGACTGAATGAAAGGAGCTGGCATCTCACTCTCTTTGAATCTTCTTTATCATGCTAAGAGGAGCAGGAAAAAGCAAAAAATTTCAGAATTGCACCTTGCAATGCGGAGAAATTACTGTTTGTGCATTTACAATATTCATTGATTTTTGCCATTGAAAAATGTCCAGAAATGATTGAAGCTACTGACTGAATGAAAGGAGCTGGCATCTCACTCTCTTTGAATCTTCTTTATCATGCTAAGAGGAGCAGGAAAAAGCAAAAAATTTCAGAATTGCGCCTTGCAATGCGGAGAAATTACTGTTTGTGCATTTACAAAATTCATTGATTTTTGCCATTGAAAAACATCATGTTATTCATATACCAGAAATGATTGAAGCTACTGACTGAAGGAAAGGAACTGGCATCTCACTCTCTTTGAATCTTCTTTATCATGCTAAGAGGAGCAGGAAAAAGCAAAAAATTTCAGAATTGCAACTTGCAATGCGGAGAATTTACTGTTTGTGCATTTACAATATTCATTGATTTTTGCCATTGAAAAACGTCCAGAAATGATTGAAGCTACTGACTGAATGAAAGGAGCTGGCATCTCACTCTCTTTGAATCTTCTTTATCATGCTAAGTGGAGCAGGAAAAAGCAAAAAATTTCAGAATTGCACCTTGCAATGCGGAGAAATTACAGTTTGTGCATTTACAATATTCATTGATTTTTGCCATTGAAAAACGTCCAGAAATGATTGAAGCTACTGACTGAATGAAAGGAGCTGGCATCTCACTCTCTTTGAATCTTCTTTATCATGCTAAGAGGAGCAGGAAAAAGCAAAAAATTTCAGAATTGCACCTTGCAATGCGGAGAAATTACTGTTTGTGCATTTACAATATTCGTTGATTTTTGCCATTGAAAAACGTCCAGAAATGATTGAAGCTACTGACTGAATGAAAGGAGCTGGCATCTCACTCTCCTTGAATCTTCTTTATCATGCTAAGAGGAGCAGGAAAAAGCAAAAAATTTCAGAATTGCACCTTGCAATGCGGAGAAATTACAGTTTGTGCATTTACAATATTCATTGATTTTTGCCATTGAAAAACGTCCAGAAATGATTGAAGCTACTGACTGAATGAAAGGAGCTGGCATCTCACTCTCTTTGAATCTTCTTTATCATGCTAAGAGGAGCAGGAAAAAGCAAAAAATTTCAGAATTGCACCTTGCAATGCGGAGAATTTACTGTTTGTGCATTTACAATATTCATTGATTTTTGCCATTGAAAAACATGTTATTCATATACCAGAAATGTTTGAAGCTCCTGACTGAATGAAAGGAGCTGGCACCTCACTCTCTTTGAATCTTCTTTATCATGCTAAGAGGAGCAGGAAAAAGCAAAAAATTTCAGAATTGCACCTTGCAATGCGGAGAAATTACTGTTTGTGCATTTACAATATTCATTGATTTTTGCCATTGAAAAATGTCCAGAAATGATTGAAGCTACTGACTGAATGAAAGGAGCTGGCATCTCACTCTCTTTGAATCTTCTTTATCATGCTAAGAGGAGCAGGAAAAAGCAAAAAATTTCAGAATTGCGCCTTGCAATGCGGAGAAATTACTGTTTGTGCATTTACAAAATTCATTGATTTTTGCCATTGAAAAACATTATGTTATTCATATACCAGAAATGATTGAAGCTACTGACTGAAGGAAAGGAGCTGGCATCTCACTCTCTTTGAATCTTCTTTATCATGCTAAGAGGAGCAGGAAAAAGCAAAAAATTTCAGAATTGCACCTTGCAATGCGGAGAAATTACTGTTTGTGCATTTACAATATTCATTGATTTTTGCCATTGAAAAACATCATGTTATTCATATACCAGAAATGTTTGAAGCTACTGACTGAATGAAAGGAGCTGGCATCTCACTCTCTTTGAATCTTCTTTATCATGCTAAGAGGAGCAGGAAAAAGCAAAAAATTTCAGAATTGCACCTTGCAATGCGGAGAAATTACTGTTTGTGCATTTACAATATTCATTGATTTTTGCCATTGAAAAACATAATGTTATTCATATACCAGAAATGTTTGAAGCTACTGACTGAATGAAAGGAGCTGGCATCTCAATCTCTTTGAATCTTCTTTATCATGCTAAGAGGAGCATGAAAAAGCAAAAAATTTCAGAATTGCACCTTGCAATGTGGAGAAATTACTGTTTGTGCATTTACAATATTCATTGATTTTTACCATTGAAAAACGTCCAGAAATGATTGAAGCTACTGACTGAATGAAAGTAGCTGGCATCTCACTCTCTTTGAATCTTCTTTATCATGCTAAGAGGAGCAGGAAAAAGCAAAAAATTTCAGACTTGCACCTTGCAATGCGGAGAAATTACTGTTTGTGCATTTACAATATTCATTGATTTTTGCCATTGAAAAACATCATGTTATTCATATACCAGAAATGTTTGAAGCTACTGACTGAATGAAAGGAGCTGGCATCTCACTCTCTTTGAATCTTCTTTATCATGCTAAGAGGAGCAGAAAAAAGCAAAAAATTTCAGACTTGCACCTTGCAATGCGGAGAAATTACTGTTTGTGCATTTACAATATTCATTGATTTTTGCCATTGAAAAACATCATGTTATTCATATACCAGAAATGTTTGAAGCTACTGACTGAATGAAAGGAGCTGGCATCTCACTCTCTTTGAATCTTCTTTATCATGCTAAGAGGAGCAGGAAAAAGCAAAAAATTTCAGAATTGCACCTTGCAATGCGGAGAAATTACTGTTTGTGCATTTACAATATTCATTGATTTTTGCCATTGAAAAACGTCCAGAAATGATTGAAGGTACTGACTGAATGAAAGGAGCTGGCATCTCACTCTCTTTGAATCTTCTTTATCATGCTAAGAGGAGCAGGAAAAAGCAAAAAATTTCAGAATTGCAACTTGCAATGCGGAGAAATTACTGTTTGTGCATTTACAATATTCATTGATTTTTGCCATTGAAAAACGTCCAGAAATGATTGAAGCTACTGACTGAATGAAAGGAGCTGGCATCTCACTCTCTTTGAATCTTCTTTATCATGCTAAGTGGAGCAGGAAAAAGCAAAAAATTTCAGAATTGCACCTTGCAATGCGGAGAAATTACAGTTTGTGCATTTACAATATTCATTGATTTTTGCCATTGAAAAACGTCCAGAAATGATTGAAGCTACTGACTGAATGAAAGGAGCTGGCATCTCACTCTCTTTGAATCTTCTTTATCATGCTAAGAGGAGCAGGAAAAAGCAAAAAATTTCAGAATCGCACCTTGCAATGCGGAGAAATTACTGTTTGTGCATTTACAATATTCGTTGATTTTTGCCATTGAAAAACGTCCAGAAATGATTGAAGCTACTGACTGAATGAAAGGAGCTGGCATCTCACTCTCTTTGAATCTTCTTTATCATGCTAAGAGGAGCAGGAAAAAGCAAAAAATTTCAGAATTGCACCTTGCAATGCGGAGAAATTACAGTTTGTGCATTTACAATATTCATTGATTTTTGCCATTGAAAAACGTCCAGAAATGATTGAAGCTACTGACTGAATGAAAGGAGCTGGCATCTCACTCTCTTTGAATCTTCTTTATCATGCTAAGAGGAGCAGGAAAAAGCAAAAAATTTCAGAATTGCACCTTGCAATGCGGAGAAATTACTGTTTGTGCATTTACAATATTCATTGATTTTTGCCATTGAAAAACGTCCAGAAATGATTGAAGGTACTGACTGAATGAAAGGAGCTGGCATCTCACTCTCTTTGAATCTTCTTTATCATGCTAAGAGGAGCAGGAAAAAGCAAAAAATTTCAGAATTGCAACTTGCAATGCGGAGAAATTACTGTTTGTGCATTTACAATATTCATTGATTTTTGCCATTGAAAAACGTCCAGAAATGATTGAAGCTACTGACTGAATGAAAGGAGCTGGCATCTCACTCTCTTTGAATCTTCTTTATCATGCTAAGTGGAGCAGGAAAAAGCAAAAAATTTCAGAATTGCACCTTGCAATGCGGAGAAATTACAGTTTGTGCATTTACAATATTCATTGATTTTTGCCATTGAAAAACGTCCAGAAATGATTGAAGCTACTGACTGAATGAAAGGAGCTGGCATCTCACTCTCTTTGAATCTTCTTTATCATGCTAAGAGGAGCAGGAAAAAGCAATAAATTTCAGAATTGCACCTTGCAATGCGGAGAAATTACAGTTTGTGCATTTACAATATTCATTGATTTTTGCCATTGAAAAACGTCCAGAAATGATTGAAGCTACTGACTGAATGAAAGGAGCTGGCATCTCACTCTCTTTGAATCTTCTTTATCATTCTAAGAGGAGCAGGAAAAAGCAAAAAATTTCAGAATTGCACCTTGCAATGCGGAGAATTTACTGTTTGTGCATTTACAATATTCATTGATTTTTGCCATTGAAAAACATGTTATTCATATACCAGAAATGTTTGAAGCTCCTGACTGAATGAAAGGAGCTGGCACCTCACTCTCTTTGAATCTTCTTTATCATGCTAAGAGGAGCAGGAAAAAGCAAAAAATTTCAGAATTGCACCTTGCAATGCGGAGAAATTACTGTTTGTGCATTTACAATATTCATTGATTTTTGCCATTGAAAAATGTCCAGAAATGATTGAAGCTACTGACTGAATGAAAGGAGCTGGCATCTCACTCTCTTTGAATCTTCTTTATCATGCTAAGAGGAGCAGGAAAAAGCAAAAAATTTCAGAATTGCGCCTTGCAATGCGGAGAAATTACTGTTTGTGCATTTACAAAATTCATTGATTTTTGCCATTGAAAAACATTATGTTATTCATATACCAGAAATGATTGAAGCTACTGACTGAAGGAAAGGAGCTGGCATCTCACTCTCTTTGAATCTTCTTTATCATGCTAAGAGGAGCAGGAAAAAGCAAAAAATTTCAGAATTGCACCTTGCAATGCGGAGAATTTACTGTTTGTGCATTTACAATATTCATTGATTTTTGCCATTGAAAAACGTCCAGAAATTATTGAAGCTACTGACTGAATGAAAGGAGCTGGCATCTCACTCTCTTTGAATCTTCTTTATCATGCTAAGAGGAGCAGGAAAAAGCAAAAAATTTCAGAATTGCACCTTGCAATGCGGAGAAATTACAGTTTGTGCATTTACAATATTCATTCATTTTTCCATTGAAAAACGTCCAGAAATGATTGAAGCTACTGACTGAATGAAAGGAGCTGGCATCTCACTCTCTTTGAATCTTCTTTATCATGCTAAGAGGAGCAGGAAAAAGCAAAAAATTTCAGAATTGCACCTTGCAATGCGGAGAAATTACTGTTTGTGCATTTACAATATTCGTTGATTTTTGCCATTGAAAAACGTCCAGAAATGATTGAAGCTACTGACTGAATGAAAGGAGCTGGCATCTCACTCTCTTTGAATCTTCTTTATCATGCTAAGAGGAGCAGGAAAAAGCAAAAAATTTCAGAATTGCACCTTGCAATGCGGAGAAATTACTGTTTGTGCATTTACAATATTCATTGATTTTTGCCATTGAAAAACATCATGTTATTCATATACCAGAAATGTTTGAAGCTACTGACTGAATGAAAGGAGCTGGCATCTCACTCTCTTTGAATCTTCTTTATCATGCTAAGAGGAGCAGGAAAAAGCAAAAAATTTCAGAATTGCACCTTGCAATGCGGAGAAATTACTGTTTGTGCATTTACAATATTCATTGATTTTTGCCATTGAAAAACATAATGTTATTCATATACCAGAAATGTTTGAAGCTACTGACTGAATGAAAGGAGCTGGCATCTCAATCTCTTTGAATCTTCTTTATCATGCTAAGAGGAGCATGAAAAAGCAAAAAATTTCAGAATTGCACCTTGCAATGTGGAGAAATTACTGTTTGTGCATTTACAATATTCATTGATTTTTACCATTGAAAAACGTCCAGAAATGATTGAAGCTACTGACTGAATGAAAGTAGCTGGCATCTCACTCTCTTTGAATCTTCTTTATCATGCTAAGAGGAGCAGGAAAAAGCAAAAAATTTCAGACTTGCACCTTGCAATGCGGAGAAATTACTGTTTGTGCATTTACAATATTCATTGATTTTTGCCATTGAAAAACATCATGTTATTCATATACCAGAAATGTTTGAAGCTACTGACTGAATGAAAGGAGCTGGCATCTCACTCTCTTTGAATCTTCTTTATCATGCTAAGAGGAGCAGAAAAAAGCAAAAAATTTCAGACTTGCACCTTGCAATGCGGAGAAATTACTGTTTGTGCATTTACAATATTCATTGATTTTTGCCATTGAAAAACATCATGTTATTCATATACCAGAAATGTTTGAAGCTACTGACTGAATGAAAGGAGCTGGCATCTCACTCTCTTTGAATCTTCTTTATCATGCTAAGAGGAGCAGGAAAAAGCAAAAAATTTCAGAATTGCACCTTGCAATGCGGAGAAATTACTGTTTGTGCATTTACAATATTCATTGATTTTTGCCATTGTAAAACGTCCAGAAATGATTGAAGGTACTGACTGAATGAAAGGAGCTGGCATCTCACTCTCTTTGAATCTTCTTTATCATGCTAAGAGGAGCAGGAAAAAGCAAAAAATTTCAGAATTGCAACTTGCAATGCGGAGAAATTACTGTTTGTGCATTTACAATATTCATTGATTTTTGCCATTGAAAAACGTCCAGAAATGATTGAAGCTACTGACTGAATGAAAGGAGCTGGCATCTCACTCTCTTTGAATCTTCTTTATCATGCTAAGTGGAGCAGGAAAAAGCAAAAAATTTCAGAATTGCACCTTGCAATGCGGAGAAATTACAGTTTGTGCATTTACAATATTCATTGATTTTTGCCATTGAAAAACGTCCAGAAATGATTGAAGCTACTGACTGAATGAAAGGAGCTGGCATCTCACTCTCTTTGAATCTTCTTTATCATGCTAAGAGGAGCAGGAAAAAGCAAAAAATTTCAGAATTGCACCTTGCAATGCGGAGAATTTACTGTTTGTGCATTTACAATATTCGTTGATTTTTGCCATTGAAAAACGTCCAGAAATGATTGAAGCTACTGACTGAATGAAAGGAGCTGGCATCTCACTCTCTTTGAATCTTCTTTATCATGCTAAGAGGAGCAGGAAAAAGCAAAAAATTTCAGAATTGCACCTTGCAATGCGGAGAAATTACAGTTTGTGCATTTACAATATTCATTGATTTTTGCCATTGAAAAACGTCCAGAAATGATTGAAGCTACTGACTGAATGAAAGGAGCTGGCATCTCACTCTCTTTGAATCTTCTTTATCATGCTAAGAGGAGCAGGAAAAAGCAAAAAATTTCAGAATTGCACCTTGCAATGCGGAGAATTTACTGTTTGTGCATTTACAATATTCATTGATTTTTGCCATTGAAAAACATGTTATTCATATACCAGAAATGTTTGAAGCTCCTGACTGAATGAAAGGAGCTGGCACCTCACTCTCTTTGAATCTTCTTTATCATGCTAAGAGGAGCAGGAAAAAGCAAAAAATTTCAGAATTGCACCTTGCAATGCGGAGAAATTACTGTTTGTGCATTTACAATATTCATTGATTTTTGCCATTGAAAAACGTCCAGAAATGATTGAAGCTACTGACTGAATGAAAGGAGCTGGCATCTCACTCTCTTTGAATCTTCTTTATCATGCTAAGAGGAGCAGGAAAAAGCAAAAAATTTCAGAATTGCACCTTGCAATGCGGAGAAATTACTGTTTGTGCATTTACAATATTCATTGATTTTTGCCATTGAAAAATGTCCAGAAATGATTGAAGCTACTGACTGAATGAAAGGAGCTGGCATCTCACTCTCTTTGAATCTTCTTTATCATGCTAAGAGGAGCAGGAAAAAGCAAAAAATTTCAGAATTGCGCCTTGCAATGCGGAGAAATTACTGTTTGTGCATTTACAAAATTCATTGATTTTTGCCATTGAAAAACATCATGTTATTCATATACCAGAAATGATTGAAGCTACTGACTGAAGGAAAGGAACTGGCATCTCACTCTCTTTGAATCTTCTTTATCATGCTAAGAGGAGCAGGAAAAAGCAAAAAATTTCAGAATTGCAACTTGCAATGCGGAGAATTTACTGTTTGTGCATTTACAATATTCATTGATTTTTGCCATTGAAAAACGTCCAGAAATGATTGAAGCTACTGACTGAATGAAAGGAGCTGGCATCTCACTCTCTTTGAATCTTCTTTATCATGCTAAGTGGAGCAGGAAAAAGCAAAAAATTTCAGAATTGCACCTTGCAATGCGGAGAAATTACAGTTTGTGCATTTACAATATTCATTGATTTTTGCCATTGAAAAACGTCCAGAAATGATTGAAGCTACTGACTGAATGAAAGGAGCTGGCATCTCACTCTCTTTGAATCTTCTTTATCATGCTAAGAGGAGCAGGAAAAAGCAAAAAATTTCAGAATTGCACCTTGCAATGCGGAGAAATTACTGTTTGTGCATTTACAATATTCGTTGATTTTTGCCATTGAAAAACGTCCAGAAATGATTGAAGCTACTGACTGAATGAAAGGAGCTGGCATCTCACTCTCTTTGAATCTTCTTTATCATGCTAAGAGGAGCAGGAAAAAGCAAAAAATTTCAGAATTGCACCTTGCAATGCGGAGAAATTACAGTTTGTGCATTTACAATATTCATTGATTTTTGCCATTGAAAAACGTCCAGAAATGATTGAAGCTACTGACTGAATGAAAGGAGCTGGCATCTCACTCTCTTTGAATCTTCTTTATCATGCTAAGAGGAGCAGGAAAAAGCAAAAAATTTCAGAATTGCACCTTGCAATGCGGAGAATTTACTGTTTGTGCATTTACAATATTCATTGATTTTTGCCATTGAAAAACATGTTATTCATATACCAGAAATGTTTGAAGCTCCTGACTGAATGAAAGGAGCTGGCACCTCACTCTCTTTGAATCTTCTTTATCATGCTAAGAGGAGCATGAAAAAGCAAAAAATTTCAGAATTGCACCTTGCAATGTGGAGAAATTACTGTTTGTGCATTTACAATATTCATTGATTTTTACCATTGAAAAACGTCCAGAAATGATTGAAGCTACTGACTGAATGAAAGTAGCTGGCATCTCACTCTCTTTGAATCTTCTTTATCATGCTAAGAGGAGCAGGAAAAAGCAAAAAATTTCAGACTTGCACCTTGCAATGCGGAGAAATTACTGTTTGTGCATTTACAATATTCATTGATTTTTGCCATTGAAAAACATCATGTTATTCATATACCAGAAATGTTTGAAGCTACTGACTGAATGAAAGGAGCTGGCATCTCACTCTCTTTGAATCTTCTTTATCATGCTAAGAGGAGCAGAAAAAAGCAAAAAATTTCAGACTTGCACCTTGCAATGCGGAGAAATTACTGTTTGTGCATTTACAATATTCATTGATTTTTGCCATTGAAAAACATCATGTTATTCATATACCAGAAATGTTTGAAGCTACTGACTGAATGAAAGGAGCTGGCATCTCACTCTCTTTCAATCTTCTTTATCATGCTAAGAGGAGCAGGAAAAAGCAAAAAATTTCAGAATTGCACCTTGCAATGCGGAGAAATTACTGTTTGTGCATTTACAATATTCATTGATTTTTGCCATTGTAAAACGTCCAGAAATTATTGAAGGTACTGACTGAATGAAAGGAGCTGGCATCTCACTCTCTTTGAATCTTCTTTATCATGCTAAGAGGAGCAGGAAAAAGCAAAAAATTTCAGAATTGCAACTTGCAATGCGGAGAAATTACTGTTTGTGCATTTACAATATTCATTGATTTTTGCCATTGAAAAACGTCCAGAAATGATTGAAGCTACTGACTGAATGAAAGGAGCTGGCATCTCACTCTCTTTGAATCTTCTTTATCATGCTAAGTGGAGCAGGAAAAAGCAAAAAATTTCAGAATTGCACCTTGCAATGCGGAGAAATTACAGTTTGTGCATTTACAATATTCATTGATTTTTGCCATTGAAAAACGTCCAGAAATGATTGAAGCTACTGACTGAATGAAAGGAGCTGGCATCTCACTCTCTTTGAATCTTCTTTATCATGCTAAGAGGAGCAGGAAAAAGCAAAAAATTTCAGAATTGCACCTTGCAATGCGGAGAAATTACTGTTTGTGCATTTACAATATTCGTTGATTTTTGCCATTGAAAAACGTCCAGAAATGATTGAAGCTACTGACTGAATGAAAGGAGCTGGCATCTCACTCTCTTTGAATCTTCTTTATCATGCTAAGAGGAGCAGGAAAAAGCAAAAAATTTCAGAATTGCACCTTGCAATGCGGAGAAATTACAGTTTGTGCATTTACAATATTCATTGATTTTTGCCATTGAAAAACGTCCAGAAATGATTGAAGCTACTGACTGAATGAAAGGAGCTGGCATCTCACTCTCTTTGAATCTTCTTTATCATGCTAAGAGGAGCAGGAAAAAGCAAAAAATTTCAGAATTGCACCTTGCAATGCGGAGAATTTACTGTTTGTGCATTTACAATATTCATTGATTTTTGCCATTGAAAAACATGTTATTCATATACCAGAAATGTTTGAAGCTCCTGACTGAATGAAAGGAGCTGGCACCTCACTCTCTTTGAATCTTCTTTATCATGCTAAGAGGAGCAGGAAAAAGCAAAAAATTTCAGAATTGCACCTTGCAATGCGGAGAAATTACTGTTTGTGCATTTACAATATTCATTGATTTTTGCCATTGAAAAACGTCCAGAAATGATTGAAGCTACTGACTGAATGAAAGGAGCTGGCATCTCACTCTCTTTGAATCTTCTTTATCATGCTAAGAGGAGCAGGAAAAAGCAAAAAATTTCAGAATTGCACCTTGCAATGCGGAGAAATTACTGTTTGTGCATTTACAATATTCATTGATTTTTGCCATTGAAAAATGTCCAGAAATGATTGAAGCTACTGACTGAATGAAAGGAGCTGGCATCTCACTCTCTTTGAATCTTCTTTATCATGCTAAGAGGAGCAGGAAAAAGCAAAAAATTTCAGAATTGCGCCTTGCAATGCGGAGAAATTACTGTTTGTGCATTTACAAAATTCATTGATTTTTGCCATTGAAAAACATCATGTTATTCATATACCAGAAATGATTGAAGCTACTGACTGAAGGAAAGGAACTGGCATCTCACTCTCTTTGAATCTTCTTTATCATGCTAAGAGGAGCAGGAAAAAGCAAAAAATTTCAGAATTGCAACTTGCAATGCGGAGAATTTACTGTTTGTGCATTTACAATATTCATTGATTTTTGCCATTGAAAAACGTCCAGAAATGATTGAAGCTACTGACTGAATGAAAGGAGCTGGCATCTCACTCTCTTTGAATCTTCTTTATCATGCTAAGTGGAGCAGGAAAAAGCAAAAAATTTCAGAATTGCACCTTGCAATGCGGAGAAATTACAGTTTGTGCATTTACAATATTCATTGATTTTTGCCATTGAAAAACGTCCAGAAATGATTGAAGCTACTGACTGAATGAAAGGAGCTGGCATCTCACTCTCTTTGAATCTTCTTTATCATGCTAAGAGGAGCAGGAAAAAGCAAAAAATTTCAGAATTGCACCTTGCAATGCGGAGAAATTACTGTTTGTGCATTTACAATATTCGTTGATTTTTGCCATTGAAAAACGTCCAGAAATGATTGAAGCTACTGACTGAATGAAAGGAGCTGGCATCTCACTCTCTTTGAATCTTCTTTATCATGCTAAGAGGAGCAGGAAAAAGCAAAAAATTTCAGAATTGCACCTTGCAATGCGGAGAAATTACAGTTTGTGCATTTACAATATTCATTGATTTTTGCCATTGAAAAACGTCCAGAAATGATTGAAGCTACTGACTGAATGAAAGGAGCTGGCATCTCACTCTCTTTGAATCTTCTTTATCATGCTAAGAGGAGCAGGAAAAAGCAAAAAATTTCAGAATTGCACCTTGCAATGCGGAGAATTTACTGTTTGTGCATTTACAATATTCATTGATTTTTGCCATTGAAAAACATGTTATTCATATACCAGAAATGTTTGAAGCT
Source organism: Phyllobates terribilis (assembly GCF_046119375.1). Classification (NCBI taxonomy): domain Eukaryota; kingdom Metazoa; phylum Chordata; class Amphibia; order Anura; family Dendrobatidae; genus Phyllobates; species Phyllobates terribilis. The sequence goes on from NW_027363844.1 coordinate 219,160, forward strand.
CCTGACTGAATGAAAGGAGCTGGCACCTCACTCTCTTTGAATCTTCTTTATCATGCTAAGAGGAGCATGAAAAAGCAAAAAATTTCAGAATTGCACCTTGCAATGTGGAGAAATTACTGTTTGTGCATTTACAATATTCATTGATTTTTACCATTGAAAAACGTCCAGAAATGATTGAAGCTACTGACTGAATGAAAGTAGCTGGCATCTCACTCTCTTTGAATCTTCTTTATCATGCTAAGAGGAGCAGGAAAAAGCAAAAAATTTCAGACTTGCACCTTGCAATGCGGAGAAATTACTGTTTGTGCATTTACAATATTCATTGATTTTTGCCATTGAAAAACATCATGTTATTCATATACCAGAAATGTTTGAAGCTACTGACTGAATGAAAGGAGCTGGCATCTCACTCTCTTTGAATCTTCTTTATCATGCTAAGAGGAGCAGAAAAAAGCAAAAAATTTCAGACTTGCACCTTGCAATGCGGAGAAATTACTGTTTGTGCATTTACAATATTCATTGATTTTTGCCATTGAAAAACATCATGTTATTCATATACCAGAAATGTTTGAAGCTACTGACTGAATGAAAGGAGCTGGCATCTCACTCTCTTTCAATCTTCTTTATCATGCTAAGAGGAGCAGGAAAAAGCAAAAAATTTCAGAATTGCACCTTGCAATGCGGAGAAATTACTGTTTGTGCATTTACAATATTCATTGATTTTTGCCATTGTAAAACGTCCAGAAATTATTGAAGGTACTGACTGAATGAAAGGAGCTGGCATCTCACTCTCTTTGAATCTTCTTTATCATGCTAAGAGGAGCAGGAAAAAGCAAAAAATTTCAGAATTGCAACTTGCAATGCGGAGAAATTACTGTTTGTGCATTTACAATATTCATTGATTTTTGCCATTGAAAAACGTCCAGAAATGATTGAAGCTACTGACTGAATGAAAGGAGCTGGCATCTCACTCTCTTTGAATCTTCTTTATCATGCTAAGTGGAGCAGGAAAAAGCAAAAAATTTCAGAATTGCACCTTGCAATGCGGAGAAATTACAGTTTGTGCATTTACAATATTCATTGATTTTTGCCATTGAAAAACGTCCAGAAATGATTGAAGCTACTGACTGAATGAAAGGAGCTGGCATCTCACTCTCTTTGAATCTTCTTTATCATGCTAAGAGGAGCAGGAAAAAGCAAAAAATTTCAGAATTGCACCTTGCAATGCGGAGAAATTACTGTTTGTGCATTTACAATATTCGTTGATTTTTGCCATTGAAAAACGTCCAGAAATGATTGAAGCTACTGACTGAATGAAAGGAGCTGGCATCTCACTCTCTTTGAATCTTCTTTATCATGCTAAGAGGAGCAGGAAAAAGCAAAAAATTTCAGAATTGCACCTTGCAATGCGGAGAAATTACAGTTTGTGCATTTACAATATTCATTGATTTTTGCCATTGAAAAACGTCCAGAAATGATTGAAGCTACTGACTGAATGAAAGGAGCTGGCATCTCACTCTCTTTGAATCTTCTTTATCATGCTAAGAGGAGCAGGAAAAAGCAAAAAATTTCAGAATTGCACCTTGCAATGCGGAGAATTTACTGTTTGTGCATTTACAATATTCATTGATTTTTGCCATTGAAAAACATGTTATTCATATACCAGAAATGTTTGAAGCTCCTGACTGAATGAAAGGAGCTGGCACCTCACTCTCTTTGAATCTTCTTTATCATGCTAAGAGGAGCAGGAAAAAGCAAAAAATTTCAGAATTGCACCTTGCAATGCGGAGAAATTACTGTTTGTGCATTTACAATATTCATTGATTTTTGCCATTGAAAAACGTCCAGAAATGATTGAAGCTACTGACTGAATGAAAGGAGCTGGCATCTCACTCTCTTTGAATCTTCTTTATCATGCTAAGAGGAGCAGGAAAAAGCAAAAAATTTCAGAATTGCACCTTGCAATGCGGAGAAATTACTGTTTGTGCATTTACAATATTCATTGATTTTTGCCATTGAAAAATGTCCAGAAATGATTGAAGCTACTGACTGAATGAAAGGAGCTGGCATCTCACTCTCTTTGAATCTTCTTTATCATGCTAAGAGGAGCAGGAAAAAGCAAAAAATTTCAGAATTGCGCCTTGCAATGCGGAGAAATTACTGTTTGTGCATTTACAAAATTCATTGATTTTTGCCATTGAAAAACATCATGTTATTCATATACCAGAAATGATTGAAGCTACTGACTGAAGGAAAGGAACTGGCATCTCACTCTCTTTGAATCTTCTTTATCATGCTAAGAGGAGCAGGAAAAAGCAAAAAATTTCAGAATTGCAACTTGCAATGCGGAGAATTTACTGTTTGTGCATTTACAATATTCATTGATTTTTGCCATTGAAAAACGTCCAGAAATGATTGAAGCTACTGACTGAATGAAAGGAGCTGGCATCTCACTCTCTTTGAATCTTCTTTATCATGCTAAGTGGAGCAGGAAAAAGCAAAAAATTTCAGAATTGCACCTTGCAATGCGGAGAAATTACAGTTTGTGCATTTACAATATTCATTGATTTTTGCCATTGAAAAACGTCGAGAAATGATTGAAGCTACTGACTGAATGAAAGGAGCTGGCATCTCACTCTCTTTGAATCTTCTTTATCATGCTAAGAGGAGCAGGAAAAAGCAAAAAATTTCAGAATTGCACCTTGCAATGCGGAGAAATTACTGTTTGTGCATTTACAATATTCGTTGATTTTTGCCATTGAAAAACGTCCAGAAATGATTGAAGCTACTGACTGATTGAAAGGAGCTGGCATCTCACTCTCTTTGAATCTTCTTTATCATGCTAAGAGGAGCAGGAAAAAGCAAAAAATTTCAGAATTGCACCTTGCAATGCGGAGAAATTACAGTTTGTGCATTTACAATATTCATTGATTTTTGCCATTGAAAAACGTCCAGAAATGATTGAAGCTACTGACTGAATGAAAGGAGCTGGCATCTCACTCTCTTTGAATCTTCTTTATCATGCTAAGAGGAGCAGGAAAAAGCAAAAAATTTCAGAATTGCACCTTGCAATGCGGAGAATTTACTGTTTGTGCATTTACAATATTCATTGATTTTTGCCATTGAAAAACATGTTATTCATATACCAGAAATGTTTGAAGCTCCTGACTGAATGAAAGGAGCTGGCACCTCACTCTCTTTGAATCTTCTTTATCATGCTAAGAGGAGCAGGAAAAAGCAAAAAATTTCAGAATTGCACCTTGCAATGCGGAGAAATTACTGTTTGTGCATTTACAATATTCATTGATTTTTGCCATTGAAAAATGTCCAGAAATGATTGAAGCTACTGACTGAATGAAAGGAGCTGGCATCTCACTCTCTTTGAATCTTCTTTATCATGCTAAGAGGAGCAGGAAAAAGCAAAAAATTTCAGAATTGCGCCTTGCAATGCGGAGAAATTACTGTTTGTGCATTTACAAAATTCATTGATTTTTGCCATTGAAAAACATTATGTTATTCATATACCAGAAATGATTGAAGCTACTGACTGAAGGAAAGGAGCTGGCATCTCACTCTCTTTGAATCTTCTTTATCATGCTAAGAGGAGCAGGAAAAAGCAAAAAATTTCAGAATTGCACCTTGCAATGCGGAGAATTTACTGTTTGTGCATTTACAATATTCATTGATTTTTGCCATTGAAAAACGTCCAGAAATTATTGAAGCTACTGACTGAATGAAAGGAGCTGGCATCTCACTCTCTTTGAATCTTCTTTATCATGCTAAGAGGAGCAGGAAAAAGCAAAAAATTTCAGAATTGCACCTTGCAATGCGGAGAAATTACAGTTTGTGCATTTACAATATTCATTCATTTTTGCCATTGAAAAACGTCCAGAAATGATTGAAGCTACTGACTGAATGAAAGGAGCTGGCATCTCACTCTCTTTGAATCTTCTTTATCATGCTAAGAGGAGCAGGAAAAAGCAAAAAATTTCAGAATTGCACCTTGCAATGCGGAGAAATTACTGTTTGTGCATTTACAATATTCGTTGATTTTTGCCATTGAAAAACGTCCAGAAATGATTGAAGCTACTGACTGAAGGAAAGGAGCTGGCATCTCACTCTCTTTGAATCTTCTTTATCATGCTAAGAGGAGCAGGAAAAAGCAAAAAATTTCAGAATTGCACCTTGCAATGCGGAGAATTTACTGTTTGTGCATTTACAATATTCATTGATTTTTGCCATTGAAAAACGTCCAGAAATTATTGAAGCTACTGACTGAATGAAAGGAGCTGGCATCTCACTCTCTTTGAATCTTCTTTATCATGCTAAGAGGAGCAGGAAAAAGCAAAAAATTTCAGAATTGCACCTTGCAATGCGGAGAAATTACAGTTTGTGCATTTACAATATTCATTCATTTTTGCCATTGAAAAACGTCCAGAAATGATTGAAGCTACTGACTGAATGAAAGGAGCTGGCATCTCACTCTCTTTGAATCTTCTTTATCATGCTAAGAGGAGCAGGAAAAAGCAAAAAATTTCAGACTTGCACCTTGCAATGCGGAGAAATTACTGTTTGTGCATTTACAATATTCATTGATTTTTGCCATTGAAAAACATCATGTTATTCATATACCAGAAATGTTTGAAGCTACTGACTGAATGAAAGGAGCTGGCATCTCACTCTCTTTGAATCTTCTTTATCATGCTAAGAGGAGCAGAAAAAAGCAAAAAATTTCAGACTTGCACCTTGCAATGCGGAGAAATTACTGTTTGTGCATTTACAATATTCATTGATTTTTGCCATTGAAAAACATCATGTTATTCATATACCAGAAATGTTTGAAGCTACTGACTGAATGAAAGGAGCTGGCATCTCACTCTCTTTGAATCTTCTTTATCATGCTAAGAGGAGCAGGAAAAAGCAAAAAATTTCAGAATTGCACCTTGCAATGCGGAGAAATTACTGTTTGTGCATTTACAATATTCATTGATTTTTGCCATTGAAAAACGTCCAGAAATGATTGAAGGTACTGACTGAATGAAAGGAGCTGGCATCTCTCTCTCTTTGAATCTTCTTTATCATGCTAAGAGGAGCAGGAAAAAGCAAAAAATTTCAGAATTGCAACTTGCAATGCGGAGAAATTACTGTTTGTGCATTTACAATATTCATTGATTTTTGCCATTGAAAAACGTCCAGAAATGATTGAAGCTACTGACTGAATGAAAGGAGCTGGCATCTCACTCTCTTTGAATCTTCTTTATCATGCTAAGTGGAGCAGGAAAAAGCAAAAAATTTCAGAATTGCACCTTGCAATGCGGAGAAATTACAGTTTGTGCATTTACAATATTCATTGATTTTTGCCATTGAAAAACGTCCAGAAATGATTGAAGCTACTGACTGAATGAAAGGAGCTGGCATCTCACTCTCTTTGAATCTTCTTTATCATGCTAAGAGGAGCAGGAAAAAGCAAAAAATTTCAGAATTGCACCTTGCAATGCGGAGAAATTACTGTTTGTGCATTTACAATATTCGTTGATTTTTGCCATTGAAAAACGTCCAGAAATGATTGAAGCTACTGACTGAATGAAAGGAGCTGGCATCTCACTCTCTTTGAATCTTCTTTATCATGCTAAGAGGAGCAGGAAAAAGCAAAAAATTTCAGAATTGCACCTTGCAATGCGGAGAAATTACAGTTTGTGCATTTACAATATTCATTGATTTTTGCCATTGAAAAACGTCCAGAAATGATTGAAGCTACTGACTGAATGAAAGGAGCTGGCATCTCACTCTCTTTGAATCTTCTTTATCATGCTAAGAGGAGCAGGAAAAAGCAAAAAATTTCAGAATTGCACCTTGCAATGCGGAGAATTTACTGTTTGTGCATTTACAATATTCATTGATTTTTGCCATTGAAAAACATGTTATTCATATACCAGAAATGTTTGAAGCTCCTGACTGAATGAAAGGAGCTGGCACCTCACTCTCTTTGAATCTTCTTTATCATGCTAAGAGGAGCAGGAAAAAGCAAAAAATTTCAGAATTGCACCTTGCAATGCGGAGAAATTACTGTTTGTGCATTTACAATATTCATTGATTTTTGCCATTGAAAAACGTCCAGAAATGATTGAAGCTACTGACTGAATGAAAGGAGCTGGCATCTCACTCTCTTTGAATCTTCTTTATCATGCTAAGAGGAGCAGGAAAAAGCAAAAAATTTCAGAATTGCAACTTGCAATGCGGAGAAATTACTGTTTGTGCATTTACAATATTCATTGATTTTTGCCATTGAAAAACGTCCAGAAATGATTGAAGCTACTGACTGAATGAAAGGAGCTGGCATCTCACTCTCTTTGAATCTTCTTTATCATGCTAAGTGGAGCAGGAAAAAGCAAAAAATTTCAGAATTGCACCTTGCAATGCGGAGAAATTACAGTTTGTGCATTTACAATATTCATTGATTTTTGCCATTGAAAAACGTCCAGAAATGATTGTAGCTACTGACTGAATGAAAGGAGCTGGCATCTCACTCTCTTTGAATCTTCTTTATCATGCTAAGAGGAGCAGGAAAAAGCAAAAAATTTCAGAATTGCACCTTGCAATGCGGAGAAATTACTGTTTGTGCATTTACAATATTCGTTGATTTTTGCCATTGAAAAACGTCCAGAAATGATTGAAGCTACTGACTGAATGAAAGGAGCTGGCATCTCACTCTCTTTGAATCTTCTTTATCATGCTAAGAGGAGCAGGAAAAAGCAAAAAATTTCAGAATTGCACCTTGCAATGCGGAGAAATTACAGTTTGTGCATTTACAATATTCATTGATTTTTGCCATTGAAAAACGTCCAGAAATGATTGAAGCTACTGACTGAATGAAAGGAGCTGGCATCTCACTCTCTTTGAATCTTCTTTATCATGCTAAGAGGAGCAGGAAAAAGCAAAAAATTTCAGAATTGCACCTTGCAATGCGGAGAATTTACTGTTTGTGCATTTACAATATTCATTGATTTTTGCCATTGAAAAACATGTTATTCATATACCAGAAATGTTTGAAGCTCCTGACTGAATGAAAGGAGCTGGCACCTCACTCTCTTTGAATCTTCTTTATCATGCTAAGAGGAGCAGGAAAAAGCAAAAAATTTCAGAATTGCACCTTGCAATGCGGAGAAATTACTGTTTGTGCATTTACAATATTCATTGATTTTTGCCATTGAAAAACGTCCAGAAATGATTGAAGCTACTGACTGAATGAAAGGAGCTGGCATCTCACTCTCTTTGAATCTTCTTTATCATGCTAAGAGGAGCAGGAAAAAGCAAAAAATTTCAGAATTGCACCTTGCAATGCGGAGAAATTACTGTTTGTGCATTTACAATATTCATTGATTTTTGCCATTGAAAAATGTCCAGAAATGATTGAAGCTACTGACTGAATGAAAGGAGCTGGCATCTCACTCTCTTTGAATCTTCTTTATCATGCTAAGAGGAGCAGGAAAAAGCAAAAAATTTCAGAATTGCGCCTTGCAATGCGGAGAAATTACTGTTTGTGCATTTACAAAATTCATTGATTTTTGCCATTGAAAAACATCATGTTATTCATATACCAGAAATGATTGAAGCTACTGACTGAAGGAAAGGAGCTGGCATCTCACTCTCTTTGAATCTTCTTTATCATGCTAAGAGGAGCAGGAAAAAGCAAAAAATTTCAGAATTGCAACTTGCAATGCGGAGAATTTACTGTTTGTGCATTTACAATATTCATTGATTTTTGCCATTGAAAAACGTCCAGAAATGATTGAAGCTACTGACTGAATGAAAGGAGCTGGCATCTCACTCTCTTTGAATCTTCTTTATCATGCTAAGAGGAGCAGGAAAAAGCAAAAAATTTCAGAATTGCACCTTGCAATGCGGAGAAATTACAGTTTGTGCATTTACAATATTCATTGATTTTTGCCATTGAAAAACGTCCAGAAATGATTGAAGCTACTGACTGAATGAAAGGAGCTGGAATCTCACTCTCTTTGAATCTTCTTTATCATGCTAAGAGGAGCAGGAAAAAGCAAAAAATTTCAGAATTGCACCTTGCAATGCGGAGAAATTACTGTTTGTGCATTTACAATATTCGTTGATTTTTGCCATTGAAAAACGTCCAGAAATGATTGAAGCTACTGACTGAATGAAAGGAGCTGGCATCTCACTCTCTTTGAATCTTCTTTATCATGCTAAGAGGAGCAGGAAAAAGCAAAAAATTTCAGAATTGCACCTTGCAATGCGGAGAAATTACAGTTTGTGCATTTACAATATTCATTGATTTTTGCCATTGAAAAACGTCCAGAAATGATTGAAGCTACTGACTGAATGAAAGGAGCTGGCATCTCACTCTCTTTGAATCTTCTTTATCATGCTAAGAGGAGCAGGAAAAAGCAAAAAATTTCAGAATTGCACCTTGCAATGCGGAGAAATTACTGTTTGTGCATTTACAATATTCATTGATTTTTGCCATTGAAAAACATGTTATTCATATACCAGAAATGTTTGAAGCTCCTGACTGAATGAAAGGAGCTGGCACCTCACTCTCTTTGAATCTTCTTTATCATGCTAAGAGGAGCAGGAAAAAGCAAAAAATTTCAGAATTGCACCTTGCAATGCGGAGAAATTACTGTTTGTGCATTTACAATATTCATTGATTTTTGCCATTGAAAAACGTCCAGAAATGATTGTAGCTACTGACTGAATGAAAGGAGCTGGCATCTCACTCTCTTTGAATCTTCTTTATCATGCTAAGAGGAGCAGGAAAAAGCAAAAAATTTCAGAATTGCACCTTGCAATGCGGAGAAATTACTGTTTGTGCATTTACAATATTCATTGATTTTTGCCATTGAAAAACATCATGTTATTCATATACCAGAAATGTTTGAAGCTACTGACTGAATGAAAGGAGCTGACATCTCACTCTCTTTGAATCTTCTTTATCATGCTAAGAGGAGCAGGAAAAAGCAAAAAATTTCAGAATTGCACCTTGCAATGCGGAGAAATTACTGTTTGTGCATTTACAATATTCATTGATTTTTGCCATTGAAAAACGTCCAGAAATGATTGAAGCTACTGACTGAATGAAAGGAGCTGGCATCTCACTCTCTTTGAATCATGCTAAGAGGAGCAGGAAAAAGCAAAAAATTTCAGAATTGCACCTTGCAATGCGGAGAAATTACTGTTTGTGCATTTACAATATTCATTTATTTTTGCCATTGAAAAACATCATGTTATTCATATACCAGAAATGTTTGAAGCTACTGACTGAATGAAAGGAGCTGGCATCTCACTCTCTTTGAATCTTCTTTATCATGCTAAGAGGAGCAGGAAAAAGCAAAAAATTTTAGAATTGCACCTTGCAATGTGGAGAAATTACTGTTTGTGCATTTACAATATTCATTGATTTTTACCATTGAAAAACGTCCAGAAATGATTGAAGCTACTGACTGAATGAAAGTAGCTGGCATCTCACTCTCTTTGAATCTTCTTTATCATGCTAAGAGGAGCAGGAAAAAGCAAAAAATTTCAGACTTGCACCTTGCAATGCGGAGAAATTACTGTTTGTGCATTTACAATATTCATTGATTTTTGCCATTGAAAAACATCATGTTATTCATATACCAGAAATGTTTGAAGCTACTGACTGAATGAAAGGAGCTGGCATCTCACTCTCTTTGAATCTTCTTTATCATGCTAAGAGGAGCAGGAAAAAGCAAAAAATTTCAGAATTGCACCTTGCAATGCGGAGAAATTACTGTTTGTGCATTTACAATATTCATTGATTTTTGCCATTGAAAAACGTCCAGAAATGATTGAAGCTACTGACTGAATGAAAGGAGCTGGCATCTCACTCTCTTTGAATCTTCTTTATCATGCTAAGCGGAGCAGGAAAAAGCAAAAAATTTCAGAATTGCACCTTGCAATGCGGAGAAATTCCTGTTTGTGCATTTACAATATTCATTGATTTTTGCCATTGAAAAACGTCCAGAAATGATTGAAGCTACTGACTGAATGAAAGGAGCTGGCATCTCACTCTCTTTGAATCTTCTTTATCATGCTAAGAGGAGCAGGAAAAAGCAAAAAATTTCAGAATTGCACCTTGCAATGCGGAGAAATTACTGTTTGTGCATTTACAATATTCATTGATTTTTGCCATTGAAAAACATGTTATTCATATACCAGAAATGTTTGAAGCTACTGACTGAATGAAAGGAGCTGGCACCTCAATCTCTTTGAATCTTCTTTATCATGCTAAGAGGAGCGGGAAAAAGCAAAAAATTTCAGAATTGCACCTTGCAATGCGGAGAAATTACTGTTTGTGCATTTACAATATTCATTGATTTTTGCCATTGAAAAACGTCCAGAAATGATTGAAGGTACTGACTGAATGAAAGGAGCTGGCATCTCACTCTCTTTGAATCTTCTTTATCATGCTAAGAGGAGCAGGAAAAAGCAAAAAATTTCAGAATTGCACCTTGCAATGCGGAGAAATTACTGTTTGTGCATTTACAATATTCATTGATTTTTGCCATTGAAAAACGTCCAGAAATGATTGAAGCTACTGACTGAATGAAAGGAGCTGGCATCTCACTCTCTTTGAATCTTCTTTATCATGCTAAGAGGAGCAGGAAAAAGCAAAAAATTTCAGAATTGCACCTTGCAATGCGGAGAAATTACTGTTTGTGCATTTACAATATTCATTGATTTTTGCCATTGAAAAACATCCAGAAATGATTGAAGCTACTTACTGAATGAAAGGAGCTGGCATCTCACTCTCTTTGAATCTTCTTTATCATGCTAAGAGGAGCAGGAAAAAGCAAAAAATTTCAGAATTGCACCTTGCAATGCGGAGAAATTACTGTTTGTGCATTTACAATATTCATTGATTTTTGCCATTGAAAAACATCATGTTATTCATATACCAGAAATGTTTGAAGCTACTGACTGAATGAAAGGAGCTGGCATCTCACTCTCTTTGAATCTTCTTTATCATGCTAAGAGGAGCAGAAAAAAGCAAAAAATTTCAGACTTGCACCTTGCAATGCGGAGAAATTACTGTTTGTGCATTTACAATATTCATTGATTTTTGCCATTGAAAAACATCATGTTATTCATATACCAGAAATGTTTGAAGCTACTGACTGAATGAAAGGAGCTGGCATCTCACTCTCTTTGAATCTTCTTTATCATGCTAAGAGGAGCAGGAAAAAGCAAAAAATTTCAGAATTGCACCTTGCAATGCGGAGAAATTACTGTTTGTGCATTTACAATATTCATTGATTTTTGCCGTTGAAAAACGTCCAGAAATGATTGAAGGTACTGACTGAATGAAAGGAGCTGGCATCTCACTCTCTTTGAATCTTCTTTATCATGCTAAGAGGAGCAGGAAAAAGCAAAAAATTTCAGAATTGCAACTTGCAATGCGGAGAAATTACTGTTTGTGCATTTACAATATTCATTGATTTTTGCCATTGAAAAACGTCCAGAAATGATTGAAGCTACTGACTGAATGAAAGGAGCTGGCATCTCACTCTCTTTGAATCTTCTTTATCATGCTAAGTGGAGCAGGAAAAAGCAAAAAATTTCAGAATTGCACCTTGCAATGCGGAGAAATTACAGTTTGTGCATTTACAATATTCATTGATTTTTGCCATTGAAAAACGTCCAGAAATGATTGAAGCTACTGACTGAATGAAAGGAGCTGGCATCTCACTCTCTTTGAATCTTCTTTATCATGCTAAGAGGAGCAGGAAAAAGCAAAAAATTTCAGAATTGCACCTTGCAATGCGGAGAAATTACTGTTTGTGCATTTACAATATTCGTTGATTTTTGCCATTGAAAAACGTCCAGAAATGATTGAAGCTACTGACTGAATGAAAGGAGCTGGCATCTCACTCTCTTTGAATCTTCTTTATCATGCTAAGAGGAGCAGGAAAAAGCAAAAAATTTCAGAATTGCACCTTGCAATGCGGAGAAATTACAGTTTGTGCATTTACAATATTCATTGATTTTTGCCATTGAAAAACGTCCAGAAATGATTGAAGCTACTGACTGAATGAAAGGAGCTGGCATCTCACTCTCTTTGAATCTTCTTTATCATGCTAAGAGGAGCAGGAAAAAGCAAAAAATTTCAGAATTGCACCTTGCAATGCGGAGAATTTACTGTTTGTGCATTTACAATATTCATTGATTTTTGCCATTGAAAAACATGTTATTCATATACCAGAAATGTTTGAAGCTCCTGACTGAATGAAAGGAGCTGGCACCTCACTCTCTTTGAATCTTCTTTATCATGCTAAGAGGAGCAGGAAAAAGCAAAAAATTTCAGAATTGCACCTTGCAATGCGGAGAAATTACTGTTTGTGCATTTACAATATTCATTGATTTTTGCCATTGAAAAACGTCCAGAAATGATTGAAGCTACTGACTGAATGAAAGGAGCTGGCATCTCACTCTCTTTGAATCTTCTTTATCATGCTAAGAGGAGCAGGAAAAAGCAAAAAATTTCAGAATTGCACCTTGCAATGCGGAGAAATTACTGTTTGTGCATTTACAATATTCATTGATTTTTGCCATTGAAAAATGTCCAGAAATGATTGAAGCTACTGACTGAATGAAAGGAGCTGGCATCTCACTCTCTTTGAATCTTCTTTATCATGCTAAGAGGAGCAGGAAAAAGCAAAAAATTTCAGAATTGCGCCTTGCAATGCGGAGAAATTACTGTTTGTGCATTTACAAAATTCATTGATTTTTGCCATTGAAAAACATCATGTTATTCATATACCAGAAATGATTGAAGCTACTGACTGAAGGAAAGGAGCTGGCATCTCACTCTCTTTGAATCTTCTTTATCATGCTAAGAGGAGCAGGAAAAAGCAAAAAATTTCAGAATTGCACCTTGCAATGCGGAGAATTTACTGTTTGTGCATTTACAATATTCATTGATTTTTGCCATTGAAAAACGTCCAGAAATTATTGAAGCTACTGACTGAATGAAAGGAGCTGGCATCTCAATCTCTTTGAATCTTCTTTATCATGCTAAGAGGAGCAGGAAAAAGCAAAAAATTTCAGAATTGCACCTTGCAATGCGGAGAAATTACAGTTTGTGCATTTACAATATTCATTGATTTTTGCCATTGAAAAACGTCCAGAAATGATTGAAGCTACTGACTGAATGAAAGGAGCTGGCATCTCACTCGCTTTGAATCTTCTTTATCATGCTAAGAGGAGCAGGAAAAAGCAAAAAATTTCAGAATTGCACCTTGCAATGCGGAGAAATTACTGTTTGTGCATTTACAATATTCATTGATTTTTGCCATTGAAAAACATCATGTTATTCATATACCAGAAATGTTTGAAGCTACTGACTGAATGAAAGGAGCTGGCATCTCACTCTCTTTGAATCTTCTTTATCATGCTAAGAGGAGCAGGAAAAAGCAAAAAATTTCAGAATTGCACCTTGCAATGCGGAGAAATTACTGTTTGTGCATTTACAATATTCATTGATTTTTGCCATTGAAAAACATAATGTTATTCATATACCAGAAATGTTTGAAGCTACTGACTGAATGAAAGGAGCTGGCATCTCAATCTCTTTGAATCTTCTTTATCATGCTAAGAGGAGCATGAAAAAGCAAAAAATTTCAGAATTGCACCTTGCAATGTGGAGAAATTACTGTTTGTGCATTTACAATATTCATTGATTTTTACCATTGAAAAACGTCCAGAAATGATTGAAGCTACTGACTGAATGAAAGTAGCTGGCATCTCACTCTCTTTGAATCTTCTTTATCATGCTAAGAGGAGCAGGAAAAAGCAAAAAATTTCAGACTTGCACCTTGCAATGCGGAGAAATTACTGTTTGTGCATTTACAATATTCATTGATTTTTGCCATTGAAAAACATCATGTTATTCATATACCAGAAATGTTTGAAGCTACTGACTGAATGAAAGGAGCTGGCATCTCACTCTCTTTGAATCTTCTTTATCATGCTAAGAGGAGCAGAAAAAAGCAAAAAATTTCAGACTTGCACCTTGCAATGCGGAGAAATTACTGTTTGTGCATTTACAATATTCATTGATTTTTGCCATTGAAAAACATCATGTTATTCATATACCAGAAATGTTTGAAGCTACTGACTGAATGAAAGGAGCTGGCATCTCACTCTCTTTGAATCTTCTTTATCATGCTAAGAGGAGCAGGAAAAAGCAAAAAATTTCAGAATTGCACCTTGCAATGTGGAGAAATTACTGTTTGTGCATTTACAATATTCATTGATTTTTGCCATTGAAAAACGTCCAGAAATGATTGAAGGTACTGACTGAATGAAAGGAGCTGGCATCTCACTCTCTTTGAATCTTCTTTATCATGCTAAGAGGAGCAGGAAAAAGCAAAAAATTTCAGAATTGCAACTTGCAATGCGGAGAAATTACTGTTTGTGCATTTACAATATTCATTGATTTTTGCCATTGAAAAACGTCCAGAAATGATTGAAGCTACTGACTGAATGAAAGGAGCTGGCATCTCACTCTCTTTGAATCTTCTTTATCATGCTAAGTGGAGCAGGAAAAAGCAAAAAATTTCAGAATTGCACCTTGCAATGCGGAGAAATTACAGTTTGTGCATTTACAATATTCATTGATTTTTGCCATTGAAAAACGTCCAGAAATGATTGAAGCTACTGACTGAATGAAAGGAGCTGGCATCTCACTCTCTTTGAATCTTCTTTATCATGCTAAGAGGAGCAGGAAAAAGCAAAAAATTTCAGAATTGCACCTTGCAATGCGGAGAAATTACTGTTTGTGCATTTACAATATTCGTTGATTTTTGCCATTGAAAAACGTCCAGAAATGATTGAAGCTACTGACTGAATGAAAGGAGCTGGCATCTCACTCTCTTTGAATCTTCTTTATCATGCTAAGAGGAGCAGGAAAAAGCAAAAAATTTCAGAATTGCACCTTGCAATGCGGAGAAATTACAGTTTGTGCATTTACAATATTCATTGATTTTTGCCATTGAAAAACGTCCAGAAATGATTGAAGCTACTGACTGAATGAAAGGAGCTGGCATCTCACTCTCTTTGAATCTTCTTTATCATGCTAAGAGGAGCAGGAAAAAGCAAAAAATTTCAGAATTGCACCTTGCAATGCGGAGAAATTACAGTTTGTGCATTTACAATATTCATTGATTTTTGCCATTGAAAAACGTCCAGAAATGATTGAAGCTACTGACTGAATGAAAGGAGCTGGCATCTCACTCTCTTTGAATCTTCTTTATCATGCTAAGAGGAGCAGGAAAAAGCAAAAAATTTCAGAATTGCACCTTGCAATGCGGAGAAATTACTGTTTGTGCATTTACAATATTCGTTGATTTTTGCCATTGAAAAACGTCCAGAAATGATTGAAGCTACTGACTGAATGAAAGGAGCTGGCATCTCACTCTCTTTGAATCTTCTTTATCATGCTAAGAGGAGCAGGAAAAAGCAAAAAATTTCAGAATTGCACCTTGCAATGCGGAGAAATTACTGTTTGTGCATTTACAATATTCATTGATTTTTGCCATTGAAAAACATCATGTTATTCATATACCAGAAATGTTTGAAGCTACTGACTGAATGAAAGGAGCTGGCATCTCACTCTCTTTGAATCTTCTTTATCATGCTAAGAGGAGCAGGAAAAAGCAAAAAATTTCAGAATTGCACCTTGCAATGCGGAGAAATTACTGTTTGTGCATTTACAATATTCATTGATTTTTGCCATTGAAAAACATAATGTTATTCATATACCAGAAATGTTTGAAGCTACTGACTGAATGAAAGGAGCTGGCATCTCAATCTCTTTGAATCTTCTTTATCATGCTAAGAGGAGCATGAAAAAGCAAAAAATTTCAGAATTGCACCTTGCAATGTGGAGAAATTACTGTTTGTGCATTTACAATATTCATTGATTTTTACCATTGAAAAACGTCCAGAAATGATTGAAGCTACTGACTGAATGAAAGTAGCTGGCATCTCACTCTCTTTGAATCTTCTTTATCATGCTAAGAGGAGCAGGAAAAAGCAAAAATTTTCAGACTTGCACCTTGCAATGCGGAGAAATTACTGTTTGTGCATTTACAATATTCATTGATTTTTGCCATTGAAAAACATCATGTTATTCATATACCAGAAATGTTTGAAGCTACTGACTGAATGAAAGGAGCTGGCATCTCACTCTCTTTGAATCTTCTTTATCATGCTAAGAGGAGCAGAAAAAAGCAAAAAATTTCAGACTTGCACCTTGCAATGCGGAGAAATTACTGTTTGTGCATTTACAATATTCATTGATTTTTGCCATTGAAAAACATCATGTTATTCATATACCAGAAATGTTTGAAGTTACTGACTGAATGAAAGGAGCTGGCATCTCACTCTCTTTGAATCTTCTTTATCATGCTAAGAGGAGCAGGAAAAAGCAAAAAATTTCAGAATTGCACCTTGCAATGCGGAGAAATTACTGTTTGTGCATTTACAATATTCATTGATTTTTGCCATTGAAAAACGTCCAGAAATGATTGAAGGTACTGACTGAATGAAAGGAGCTGGCATCTCACTCTCTTTGAATCTTCTTTATCATGCTAAGAGGAGCAGGAAAAAGCAAAAAATTTCAGAATTGCAACTTGCAATGCGGAGAAATTACTGTTTGTGCATTTACAATATTCATTGATTTTTGCCATTGAAAAACGTCCAGAAATGATTGAAGCTACTGACTGAATGAAAGGAGCTGGCATCTCACTCTCTTTGAATCTTCTTTATCATGCTAAGTGGAGCAGGAAAAAGCAAAAAATTTCAGAATTGCACCTTGCAATGCGGAGAAATTACAGTTTGTGCATTTACAATATTCATTGATTTTTGCCATTGAAAAACGTCCAGAAATGATTGAAGCTACTGACTGAATGAAAGGAGCTGGCATCTCACTCTCTTTGAATCTTCTTTATCATGCTAAGAGGAGCAGGAAAAAGCAAAAAATTTCAGAATTGCACCTTGCAATGCGGAGAAATTACTGTTTGTGCATTTACAATATTCGTTGATTTTTGCCATTGAAAAACGTCCAGAAATGATTGAAGCTACTGACTGAATGAAAGGAGCTGGCATCTCACTCTCTTTGAATCTTCTTTATCATGCTAAGAGGAGCAGGAAAAAGCAAAAAATTTCAGAATTGCACCTTGCAATGCGGAGAAATTACAGTTTGTGCATTTACAATATTCATTGATTTTTGCCATTGAAAAACATGTTATTCATATACCAGAAATGTTTGAAGCTCCTGACTGAATGAAAGGAGCTGGCACCTCACTCTCTTTGAATCTTCTTTATCATGCTAAGAGGAGCAGGAAAAAGCAAAAAATTTCAGAATTGCACCTTGCAATGCGGAGAAATTACTGTTTGTGCATTTACAATATTCATTGATTTTTGCCATTGAAAAACGTCCAGAAATGATTGTAGCTACTGACTGAATGAAAGGAGCTGGCATCTCACTCTCTTTGAATCTTCTTTATCATGCTAAGAGGAGCAGGAAAAAGCAAAAAATTTCAGAATTGCACCTTGCAATGCGGAGAAATTACTGTTTGTGCATTTACAATATTCATTGATTTTTGCCACTGAAAAATGTCCAGAAATGATTGAAGCTACTGACTGAATGAAAGGAGCTGGCATCTCACTCTCTTTGAATCTTCTTTATCATGCTAAGAGGAGCAGGAAAAAGCAAAAAATTTAAGAATTGCGCCTTGCAATGCGGAGAAATTACTGTTTGTGCATTTACAAAATTCATTGATTTTTGCCATTGAAAAACATCATGTTATTCATATACCAGAAATGATTGAAGCTACTGACTGAAGGAAAGGAGCTGGCATCTCACTCTCTTTGAATCTTCTTTATCATGCTAAGAGGAGCAGGAAAAAGCAAAAAATTTCAGAATTGCACCTTGCAATGCGGAGAAATTACTGTTTGTGCATTTACAATATTCATTGATTTTTGCGATTGAAAAACATCATGTTATTCATATACCAGAAATGATTGAAGCTACTGACTGAATGAAAGGAGCTGGCATCTCACTCTCTTTGAATCTTCTTTATCATGCTAAGAGGAGCAGGAAAAAGCAAAAAATTTCAGAATTGCACCTTGCAATGCGGAGAAATTACAGTTTGTGCATTTACAATATTCATTGATTTTTGCCATTGAAAAACGTCCAGAAATGATTGAAGCTACTGACTGAATGAAAGGAGCTGGCATCTCACTCTCTTTGAATCTTCTTTATCATGCTAAGAGGAGCAGGAAAAAGCAAAAAATTTCAGAATTGCACCTTGCAATGCGGAGAAATTACTGTTTGTGCATTTACAATATTCATTGATTTTTGCCATTGAAAAACGTCCAGAAATGATTGAAGGTACTGACTGAATGAAAGGAGCTGGCATCTCACTCTCTTTGAATCTTCTTTATCATGCTAAGAGGAGCAGGAAAAAGCAAAAAATTTCAGAATTGCACCTTGCAATGCGGAGAAATTACTGTTTGTGCATTTACAATATTCATTGATTTTTGCCATTGAAAAACGTCCAGAAATGATTGAAGCTACTGACTGAATGAAAGGAGCTGGCATCTCACTCTCTTTGAATCTTCTTTATCATGCTAAGAGGAGCAGGAAAAAGCAAAAAATTTCAGAATTGCACCTTGCAATGCGGAGAAATTACTGTTTGTGCATTTACAATATTCATTGATTTTTGCCATTGAAAAATGTCCAGAAATGATTGAAGCTACTGACTGAATGAAAGGAGCTGGCATCTCACTCTCTTTGAATCTTCTTTATCATGCTAAGAGGAGCAGGAAAAAGCAAAAAATTTCACAATTGCGCCTTGCAATGCGGAGAAATTACTGTTTGTGCATTTACAAAATTAATTGATTTTTGCCATTGAAAAACATCATGTTATTCATATACCAGAAATGATTGAAGCTACTGACTGAAGGAAAGGATCTGGCATCTCACTCTCTTTGAATCTTCTTTATCATGCTTAGAGGAGCAGGAAAAAGCAAAAAATTTCAGAATTGCACCTTGCAATGCGGAGAAATTACTGTTTGTGCATTTACAATATTCATTGATTTTTGCCATTGAAAAACGTCCAGAAATGATTGAAGCTACTGACTGAATGAAAGGAGCTGGCATCTCACTCTCTTTGAATCTTCTTTATCATGCTAAGAGGAGCAGGAAAAAGCAAAAAATTTCAGAATTGCACCTTGCAATGCGGAGAAATTACTGTTTGTGCATTTACAATATTCATTGATTTTTGCTATTGAAAAACATCATGTTATTCATATACCAGAAATGATTGAAGCGACTGACTGAATGAAAGGAGCTGGCATCTCACTCTCTTTGAATCTTCTTTATCATGCTAAGAGGAGCAGGAAAAAGCAAAAAATTTCAGAATTGCACCTTGCAATGCGGAGAAATTACAGTTTGTGCATTTACAATATTCATTGATTTTTGCCATTGAAAAACGTCCAGAAATGATTGAAGCTACTGACTGAATGAAAGGAGCTGGCATCTCACTCTCTTTGAATCTTCTTTATCATGCTAAGAGGAGCAGGAAAAAGCAAAAAATTTCAGAATTGCACCTTGCAATGCGGAGAAATTACTGTTTGTGCATTTACAATATTCATTGATTTTTGCCATTGAAAAACGTCCAGAAATGATTGAAGGTACTGACTGAATGAAAGGAGCTGGCATCTCACTCTCTTTGAATCTTCTTTATCATGCTAAGAGGAGCAGGAAAAAGCAAAAAATTTCAGAATTGCACCTTGCAATGCGGAGAAATTACTGTTTGTGCATTTACAATATTCATTGATTTTTGCCATTGAAAAACGTCCAGAAATGATTGAAGCTACTGACTGAATGAAAGGAGCTGCCATCTCACTCTCTGAATCTTCTTTATCATGCTAAGAGGAGCAGGAAAAAGCAAAAAATTTCAGAATTGCACCTTGCAATGCGGAGAAATTACTGTTTGTGCATTTACAATATTCATTGATTTTTGCCATTGAAAAATGTCCAGAAATGATTGAAGCTACTGACTGAATGAAAGGAGCTGGCATCTCACTCTCTTTGAATCTTCTTTATCATGCTAAGAGGAGCAGGAAAAAGCAAAACATTTCAGAATTGCGCCTTGCAATGCGGAGAAATTACTGTTTGTGCATTTACAAAATTCATTGATTTTTGCCATTGAAAAACATCATGTTATTCATATACCAGAAATGATTGAAGCTACTGACTGAAGGAAAGGATCTGGCATCTCACTCTCTTTGAATCTTCTTTATCATGCTTAGAGGAGCAGGAAAAAGCAAAAAATTTCAGAATTGCACCTTGCAATGCGGAGAAATTACTGTTTGTGCATTTACAATATTCATTGATTTTTGCCATTGAAAAACGTCCAGAAATGATTGAAGCTACTGACTGAATGAAAGGAGCTGGCATCTCACTCTCTTTGAATCTTCTTTATCATGCTAAGAGGAGCAGGAAAAAGCAAAAAATTTCAGAATTGCACCTTGCAATGCGGAGAAATTACTGTTTGTGCATTTACAATATTCATTGATTTTTGCGATTGAAAAACATCATGTTATTCATATACCAGAAATGATTGAAGCTACTGACTGAATGAAAGGAGCTGGCATCTCACTCTCTTTGAATCTTCTTTATCATGCTAAGAGGAGCAGGAAAAAGTAAAAAATTTCAGAATTGCACCTTGCAATGCGGAGAAATTACTGTTTGTGCATTTACAATATTCAATGATTTTTGCCATTGAAAAACGTCCAGAAATGATTGAAGCTACTGACTGAATGAAATGAGCTGGCATCTCACTCTCTTTGAATCTTCTTTATCATGCTAAGAGGAGCAGGAAAAAGCAAAACATTTCAGAATTGCACCTTGCAATGCGGAGAAATTACAGTTTGTGCATTTACAATATTCATTGATTTTTGCCATTGAAAAACGTCCAGAAATGATTGAAGCTACTGACTGAATGAAAGGAGCTGGCATCTCACTCTCTTTGAATCTTCTTTATCATGCTAAGAGGAGCAGGAAAAAGCAAAAAATTTCAGAATTGCACCTTGCAATGCGGAGAAATTACTGTTTGTGCATTTACAATATTCATTGATTTTTGCCATTGAAAAACGTCCAGAAATGATTGAAGGTACTGACTGAATGAAAGGAGCTGGCATCTCACTCTCTTTGAATCTTCTTTATCATGCTAAGAGGAGCAGGAAAAAGCAAAAAATTTCAGAATTGCACCTTGCAATGCGGAGAAATTACTGTTTGTGCATTTACAATATTCATTGATTTTTGCCATTGAAAAACGTCCAGAAATGATTGAAGCTACTGACTGAATGAAAGGAGCTGGCATCTCACTCTCTGAATCTTCTTTATCATGCTAAGAGGAGCAGGAAAAAGCAAAAAATTTCAGAATTGCACCTTGCAATGCGGAGAAATTACTGTTTGTGCATTTACAATATTCATTGATTTTTGCCATTGAAAAATGTCCAGAAATGATTGAAGCTACTGACTGAATGAAAGGAGCTGGCATCTCACTCTCTTTGAATCTTCTTTATCATGCTAAGAGGAGCAGGAAAAAGCAAAACATTTCAGAATTGCGCCTTGCAATGCGGAGAAATTACTGTTTGTGCATTTACAAAATTCATTGATTTTTGCCATTGAAAAACATCATGTTATTCATATACCAGAAATGATTGAAGCTACTGACTGAAGGAAAGGATCTGGCATCTCACTCTCTTTGAATCTTCTTTATCATGCTTAGAGGAGCAGGAAAAAGCAAAAAATTTCAGAATTGCACCTTGCAATGCGGAGAAATTACTGTTTGTGCATTTACAATATTCATTGATTTTTGCCATTGAAAAACGTCCAGAAATGATTGAAGCTACTGACTGAATGAAAGGAGCTGGCATCTCACTCTCTTTGAATCTTCTTTATCATGCTAAGAGGAGCAGGAAAAAGCAAAAAATTTCAGAATTGCACCTTGCAATGCGGAGAAATTACTGTTTGTGCATTTACAATATTCATTGATTTTTGCGATTGAAAAACATCATGTTATTCATATACCAGAAATGATTGAAGCTACTGACTGAATGAAAGGAGCTGGCATCTCACTCTCTTTGAATCTTCTTTATCATGCTAAGAGGAGCAGGAAAAAGTAAAAAATTTCAGAATTGCACCTTGCAATGCGGAGAAATTACTGTTTGTGCATTTACAATATTCAATGATTTTTGCCATTGAAAAACGTCCAGAAATGATTGAAGCTACTGACTGAATGAAATGAGCTGGCATCTCACTCTCTTTGAATCTTGTTTATCATGCTAAGAGGAGCAGGAAAAAGCAAAAAATTTCAGAATTGCACCTTGCAATGCGGAGAAATTACTGTTTGTGCATTTACAATATTCATTGATTTTTGCCATTGAAAAACGTCCAGAAATGATTGAAGCTACTGACTGAATGAAAGGAGCTGGCATCTCACTCTCTTTGAATCTTATTTATCATGCTAAGAGGAGCAGGAAAAAGCAAAAAATTTCAGAATTGCACCTTGCAATGCGGAGAAATTACTGTTTGTGCATTTACAATATTCATTGATTTTTGCCATTGAAAAACATCATGTTATTCATATACCAGAAATGATTGAAGCTACTGACTGAATGAAAGGAGCTGGCATCTCACTCTCTTTGAATCTTCTTTATCATGCTAAGAGGAGCAGGAAAAAGTAAAAAATTTCAGAATTGCACCTTGCAATGCGGAGAAATTACTGTTTGTGCATTTATAATATTCAATGATTTTTGCCATTGAAAAACGTCCAGAAATGATTGAAGCTACTGACTGAACGAAAGGAGCTGGCATCTCACTCTCTTTGAATCTTCTTTATCATGCTAAGAGGAGCAGGAAAAAGCAAAAAATTTCAGAATTGCACCTTGCAATGCGGAGAAATTACTGTTTGTGCATTTACAATATTCATTGATTTTTGCCATTGAAAAACATCATGTTATTCATGTACCAGAAATGTTTGAAGCTACTGACTGAATGAAAGGAGCTGGCATCTCACTCTCTTTGAATCTTCTTTATCATGCTAAGAGGAGCAGGAAAAAGCAAAAAATTTCAGAATTGCACATTGCAATGCGGAGAAATTACTGTTTGTGCATTTACAATATTCATTGATTTTTGCCGTTGAAAAACGTCCAGAAATGATTGAAGCTACTGACTGAATGAAAGGAGCTGGCATCTCACTCTCTTTGAATCTTCTTTATCATGCTAAGAGGAGCAGGAAAAAGCAAAAAATTTCAGAATTGCACCTTGCAATGCGGAGAAATTACTGTTTGTGCATTTACAATATTCATTGATTTTTGCCATTGAAAAACGTCCAGAAATGATTGAAGCTACTGACTGAATGAAAGGAGCTGGCATCTCACTCTCTTTGAATCTTCTTTATCATGCTAAGAGGAGCAGGAAAAAGCAAAAAATTTCAGAATTGCACCTTGCAATGCGGAGAAATTACTGTTTGTGCATTTACAATATTCATTGATTTTTGCCATTGAAAAATGTCCAGAAATGATTGAAGCTACTGACTGAATGAAAGGAGCTGGCATCTCACTCTCTTTGAATCTTCTTTATCATGCTAAGAGGAGCAGGAAAAAGCAAAAAATTTCAGAATTGCGCCTTGCAATGCGGAGAAATTACTCTTTGTGCATTTACAAAATTCATTGATTTTTGCCATTGAAAAACATCATGTTATTCATATACCAGAAATGATTGAAGCTACTGACTGAAGGAATGGATCTGGCATCTCACTCTCTTTGAATCTTCTTTATCATGCTAAGAGGAGCAGGAAAAAGCAAAAAATTTCAGAATTGCACCTTGCAATGCGGAGAAATTACTGTTTGTGCATTTACAATATTCATTGATTTTTGCCATTGAAAAACGTCCAGAAATGATTGAAGCTACTGACTGAATGAAAGGAGCTGGCATCTCACTCTCTTTGAATCTTCTTTATCATGCTAAGAGGAGCAGGAAAAAGCAAAAAATTTCAGAATTGCACCTTGCAATGCGGAGAAATTACTGTTTGTGCATTTACAATATTCATTGATTTTTGCCATTGAAAAACGTCCAGAAATGATTGAAGCTACTGACTGAATGAAAGGAGCTGGCATCTCACTCTCTTTGAATCTTCTTTATCATGCTAAGAGGAGCAGGAAAAAGCAAAAAATTTCAGAATTGCACCTTGCAATGCGGAGAAATTACTGTTTGTGCATTTACAATATTCATTGATTTTTGCCATTGAAAAATGTCCAGAAATGATTGAAGCTACTGACTGAATGAAAGGAGCTGGCATCTCACTCTCTTTGAATCTTCTTTATCATGCTAAGAGGAGCAGGAAAAAGCAAAAAATTTCAGAATTGCGCCTTGCAATGCGGAGAAATTACTGTTTATGCATTTACAAAATTCATTGATTTTTGCCATTGAAAAACATCATGTTATTCATATACCAGAAATGATTGAAGCTACTGACTGAAGGAAAGGATCTGGCATCTCACTCTCTTTGAATCTTCTTTATCATGCTAAGAGGAGCAGGAAAAAGCAAAAAATTTCAGAATTGCACCTTGCAATGCGGAGAAATTACTGTTTGTGCATTTACAATATTCATTGATTTTTGCCATTGAAAAACGTCCAGAAATGATTGAAGCTACTGACTGAATGAAAGGAGCTGGCATCTCACTCTCTTTGAATCTTCTTTATCATGCTAAGAGGAGCAGGAAAAAGCAAAAAATTTCAGAATTGCACCTTGCAATGCGGAGAAATTACTGTTTGTGCATTTACAATATTCATTGATTTTTGCCATTGAAAAACGTCCAGAAATGATTGAAGCTACTGACTGAATGAAAGGAGCTGGCATCTCACTCTCTTTGAATCTTCTTTATCATGCTAAGAGGAGCAGGAAAAATCAAAAAATTTCAGAATTGCACCTTGCAATGCGGAGAAATTACTGTTTGTGCATTTACAATATTCATTGATTTTTGCCATTGAAAAATGTCCAGAAATGATTGAAGCTACTGACTGAATGAAAGGAGCTGGCATCTCACTCTCTTTGAATCTTCTTTATCATGCTAAGAGGAGCAGGAAAAAGCAAAAAATTTCAGAATTGCGCCTTGCAATGCGGAGAAATTACTGTTTGTGCATTTACAAAATTCATTGATTTTTGCCATTGAAAAACATCATGTTATTCATATACCAGAAATGATTGAAGCTACTGACTGAAGGAAAGGATCTGGCATCTCAATCTCTTTGAATCTTCTTTATCATGCTAAGAGGAGCAGGAAAAAGCAAAAAATTTCAGAATTGCACCTTGCAATGCGGAGAAATTACTGTTTGTGCATTTACAATATTCATTGATTTTTGCCATTGAAAAACGTCCAGAAATGATTGAAGCTACTGACTGAATGAAAGGAGCTGGCATCTCACTCTCTTTGAATCTTCTTTATCATGCTAAGAGGAGCAGGAAAAAGCGAAAAATTTCAGAATTGCACCTTGCAATGCGGAGAAATTACTGTTTGTGCATTTACAATATTCATTGATTTTTGCGATTGAAAAACATCATGTTATTCATATACCAGAAATGATTGAAGCTACTGACTGAATGAAAGGAGCTGGCATCTCACTCTCTTTGAATCTTCTTTATCATGCTAAGAGGAGCAGGAAAAAGTAAAAAATTTCAGAATTGCACCTTGCAATGCGGAGAAATTACTGTTTGTGCATTTACAATATTCAATGATTTTTGCCATTGAAAAACGTCCAGAAATGATTGAAGCTACTGACTGAATGAAAGGAGCTGGCATCTCACTCTCTTTGAATCTTCTTTATCATGCTAAGAGGAGCAGGAAAAAGCAAAAAATTTCAGAATTGCACCTTGCAATGCAGAGAAATTACTGTTTGTGCATTTACAATATTCATTGATTTTTGTCATTGAAAAACGTCCAGAAATGATTGAAGCTACTGACTGAATGAAAGGAGCTGGCATCTCACTCTCTTTGAATCTTCTTTATCATGCTAAGAGGAGCAGGAAAAAGCAAAAAATTTCAGAATTGCACCTTGCAATGCGGAGAAATTACTGTTTGTGCATTTACAATATTCATTGATTTTTGCCATTGAAAAATGTCCAGAAATGATTGAAGCTACTGACTGAATGAAAGGAGCTGGCATCTCACTCTCTTTGAATCTTCTTTATCATGCTAAGAGGAGCAGGAAAAAGCAAAAAATTTCAGAATTGCACATTGCAATGCGGAGAAATTACTGTTTGTGCATTTACAATATTCATTGATTTTTGCCATTGAAAAACGTCCAGAAATGATTGAAGCTACTGACTGAATGAAAGGAGCTGGCATCTCACTCTCTTTGAATCTTCTTTATCATGCTAAGAGGAGCAGGAAAAAGCAAAAAATTTCAGAATTGCACCTTGCAATGCGGAGAAATTACTGTTTGTGCATTTACAATATTCATTGATTTTTGCCATTGAAAAACGTCCAGAAATGATTGAAGCTACTGACTGAATGAAAGGAGCTGGCATCTCACTCTCTTTGAATCTTCTTTATCATGCTAAGAGGAGCAGGAAAAAGCAAAAAATTTCAGAATTGCACCTTGCAATGCGGAGAAATTACTGTTTGTGCATTTACAATATTCATTGATTTTTGCCATTGAAAAATGTCCAGAAATGATTGAAGCTACTGACTGAATGAAAGGAGCTGGCATCTCACTCTCTTTGAATCTTCTTTATCATGCTAAGAGGAGCAGGAAAAAGCAAAAAATTTCAGAATTGCGCCTTGCAATGCGGAGAAATTACTGTTTGTGCATTTACAAAATTCATTGATTTTTGCCATTGAAAAACATCATGTTATTCATATACCAGAAATGATTGAAGCTACTGACTGAAGGAAAGGATCTGGCATCTCACTCTCTTTGAATCTTCTTTATCATGCTAAGAGGAGCAGGAAAAAGCAAAAAATTTCAGAATTGCACCTTGCAATGCGGAGAAATTACTGTTTGTGCATTTACAATATTCATTGATTTTTGCCATTGAAAAACGTCCAGAAATGATTGAAGCTACTGACTGAATGAAAGGAGCTGGCATCTCACTCTCTTTGAATCTTCTTTATCATGCTAAGAGGAGCAGGAAAAAGCAAAAAATTTCAGAATTGCACCTTGCAATGCGGAGAAATTACTGTTTGTGCATTTACAATATTCATTGATTTTTGCCATTGAAAAACGTCCAGAAATGATTGAAGCTACTGACTGAATGAAAGGAGCTGGCATCTCACTCTCTTTGAATCTTCTTTATCATGCTAAGAGGAGCAGGAAAAAGCAAAAAATTTCAGAATTGCACCTTGCAATGCGGAGAAATTACTGTTTGTGCATTTACAATATTCATTGATTTTTGCCATTGAAAAATGTCCAGAAATGATTGACGCTACTGACTGAATGAAAGGAGCTGGCATCTCACTCTCTTTGAATCTTCTTTATCATGCTAAGAGGAGCAGGAAAAAGCAAAAAATTTCAGAATTGCGCCTTGCAATGCGGAGAAATTACTGTTTGTGCATTTACAAAATTCATTGATTTTTGCCATTGAAAAACATCATGTTATTCATATACCAGAAATGATTGAAGCTACTGACTGAATGAAAGGAGCTGGCATCTCACTCTCTTTGAATCTTCTTTATCATGCTAAGAGGAGCAGGAAAAAGTAAAAAATTTCAGAATTGCACCTTGCAATGCGGAGAAATTACTGTTTGTGCATTTACAATATTCAATGATTTTTGCCATTGAAAAACGTCCAGAAATGATTGAAGCTACTGACTGAATGAAAGGAGCTGGCATCTCACTCTCTTTGAATCTTGTTTACCATGCTAAGAGGAGCAGGAAAAAGCAAAAAATTTCAGAATTGCACCTTGCAATGCGGAGAAATTACTGTTTGTGCATTTACAATATTCATTGATTTTTGCCATTGAAAAACGTCCAGAAATGATTGAAGCTACTGACTGAATGAAAGGAGCTGGCATCTCACTCTCTTTGAATCTTCTTTATCATGCTAAGAGGAGCAGGAAAAAGCAAAAAATTTCAGAATTGCACCTTGCAATGCGGAGAAATTACTGTTTGTGCATTTACAATATTCATTGATTTTTGCTATTGAAAAACATCATGTTATTCATATACCAGAAATGATTGAAGCTACTGACTGAATGAAAGGAGCTGGCATCTCACTCTCTTTGAATCTTCTTTATCATGCTAAGAGGAGCAGGAAAAAGCAAAAAATTTCAGAATTGCACCTTGCAATGCGGAGAAATTACAGTTTGTGCATTTACAATATTCATTGATTTTTGCCATTGAAAAACGTCCAGAAATGATTGAAGCTACTGACTGAATGAAAGGAGCTGGCATCTCACTCTCTTTGAATCTTCTTTATCATGCTAAGAGGAGCAGGAAAAAGCAAAAAATTTCAGAATTGCACCTTGCAATGCGGAGAAATTACTGTTTGTGCATTTACAATATTCATTGATTTTTGCCATTGAAAAATGTCCAGAAATGATTGAAGCTACTGACTGAATGAAAGGAGCTGGCATCTCACTCTCTTTGAATCTTCTTTATCATGCTAAGAGGAGCAGGAAAAAGCAAAAAATTTCAGAATTGCGCCTTGCAATGCGGAGAAATTACTGTTTGTGCATTTACAAAATTCATTGATTTTTGCCATTGAAAAACATCATGTTATTCATATACCAGAAATGATTGAAGCTACTGACTGAAGGAAAGGATCTGGCATCTCAATCTCTTTGAATCTTCTTTATCATGCTAAGAGGAGCAGGAAAAAGCAAAAAATTTCAGAATTGCACCTTGCAATGCGGAGAAATTACTGTTTGTGCATTTACAATATTCATTGATTTTTGCCATTGAAAAACGTCCAGAAATGATTGAAGCTACTGACTGAATGAAAGGAGCTGGCATCTCACTCTCTTTGAATCTTCTTTATCATGCTAAGAGGAGCAGGAAAAAGCGAAAAATTTCAGAATTGCACCTTGCAATGCGGAGAAATTACTGTTTGTGCATTTACAATATTCATTGATTTTTGCGATTGAAAAACATCATGTTATTCATATACCAGAAATGATTGAAGCTACTGACTGAATGAAAGGAGCTGGCATCTCACTCTCTTTGAATCTTCTTTATCATGCTAAGAGGAGCAGGAAAAAGTAAAAAATTTCAGAATTGCACCTTGCAATGCGGAGAAATTACTGTTTGTGCATTTACAATATTCAATGATTTTTGCCATTGAAAAACGTCCAGAAATGATTGAAGCTACTGACTGAATGAAAGGAGCTGGCATCTCACTCTCTTTGAATCTTCTTTATCATGCTAAGAGGAGCAGGAAAAAGCAAAAAATTTCAGAATTGCACCTTGCAATGCAGAGAAATTACTGTTTGTGCATTTACAATATTCATTGATTTTTGTCATTGAAAAACGTCCAGAAATGATTGAAGCTACTGACTGAATGAAAGGAGCTGGCATCTCACTCTCTTTGAATCTTCTTTATCATGCTAAGAGGAGCAGGAAAAAGCAAAAAATTTCAGAATTGCACCTTGCAATGCGGAGAAATTACTGTTTGTGCATTTACAATATTCATTGATTTTTGCCATTGAAAAATGTCCAGAAATGATTGAAGCTACTGACTGAATGAAAGGAGCTGGCATCTCACTCTCTTTGAATCTTCTTTATCATGCTAAGAGGAGCAGGAAAAAGCAAAAAATTTCAGAATTGCACATTGCAATGCGGAGAAATTACTGTTTGTGCATTTACAATATTCATTGATTTTTGCCATTGAAAAACGTCCAGAAATGATTGAAGCTACTGACTGAATGAAAGGAGCTGGCATCTCACTCTCTTTGAATCTTCTTTATCATGCTAAGAGGAGCAGGAAAAAGCAAAAAATTTCAGAATTGCACCTTGCAATGCGGAGAAATTACTGTTTGTGCATTTACAATATTCATTGATTTTTGCCATTGAAAAACGTCCAGAAATGATTGAAGCTACTGACTGAATGAAAGGAGCTGGCATCTCACTCTCTTTGAATCTTCTTTATCATGCTAAGAGGAGCAGGAAAAAGCAAAAAATTTCAGAATTGCACCTTGCAATGCGGAGAAATTACTGTTTGTGCATTTACAATATTCATTGATTTTTGCCATTGAAAAATGTCCAGAAATGATTGAAGCTACTGACTGAATGAAAGGAGCTGGCATCTCACTCTCTTTGAATCTTCTTTATCATGCTAAGAGGAGCAGGAAAAAGCAAAAAATTTCAGAATTGCGCCTTGCAATGCGGAGAAATTACTGTTTGTGCATTTACAAAATTCATTGATTTTTGCCATTGAAAAACATCATGTTATTCATATACCAGAAATGATTGAAGCTACTGACTGAAGGAAAGGATCTGGCATCTCACTCTCTTTGAATCTTCTTTATCATGCTAAGAGGAGCAGGAAAAAGCAAAAAATTTCAGAATTGCACCTTGCAATGCGGAGAAATTACTGTTTGTGCATTTACAATATTCATTGATTTTTGCCATTGAAAAACGTCCAGAAATGATTGAAGCTACTGACTGAATGAAAGGAGCTGGCATCTCACTCTCTTTGAATCTTCTTTATCATGCTAAGAGGAGCAGGAAAAAGCAAAAAATTTCAGAATTGCACCTTGCAATGCGGAGAAATTACTGTTTGTGCATTTACAATATTCATTGATTTTTGCCATTGAAAAACGTCCAGAAATGATTGAAGCTACTGACTGAATGAAAGGAGCTGGCATCTCACTCTCTTTGAATCTTCTTTATCATGCTAAGAGGAGCAGGAAAAAGCAAAAAATTTCAGAATTGCACCTTGCAATGCGGAGAAATTACTGTTTGTGCATTTACAATATTCATTGATTTTTGCCATTGAAAAATGTCCAGAAATGATTGACGCTACTGACTGAATGAAAGGAGCTGGCATCTCACTCTCTTTGAATCTTCTTTATCATGCTAAGAGGAGCAGGAAAAAGCAAAAAATTTCAGAATTGCGCCTTGCAATGCGGAGAAATTACTGTTTGTGCATTTACAAAATTCATTGATTTTTGCCATTGAAAAACATCATGTTATTCATATACCAGAAATGATTGAAGCTACTGACTGAATGAAAGGAGCTGGCATCTCACTCTCTTTGAATCTTCTTTATCATGCTAAGAGGAGCAGGAAAAAGTAAAAAATTTCAGAATTGCACCTTGCAATGCGGAGAAATTACTGTTTGTGCATTTACAATATTCAATGATTTTTGCCATTGAAAAACGTCCAGAAATGATTGAAGCTACTGACTGAATGAAAGGAGCTGGCATCTCACTCTCTTTGAATCTTGTTTACCATGCTAAGAGGAGCAGGAAAAAGCAAAAAATTTCAGAATTGCACCTTGCAATGCGGAGAAATTACTGTTTGTGCATTTACAATATTCATTGATTTTTGCCATTGAAAAACGTCCAGAAATGATTGAAGCTACTGACTGAATGAAAGGAGCTGGCATCTCACTCTCTTTGAATCTTCTTTATCATGCTAAGAGGAGCAGGAAAAAGCAAAAAATTTCAGAATTGCACCTTGCAATGCGGAGAAATTACTGTTTGTGCATTTACAATATTCATTGATTTTTGCTATTGAAAAACATCATGTTATTCATATACCAGAAATGATTGAAGCTACTGACTGAATGAAAGGAGCTGGCATCTCACTCTCTTTGAATCTTCTTTATCATGCTAAGAGGAGCAGGAAAAAGCAAAAAATTTCAGAATTGCACCTTGCAATGCGGAGAAATTACAGTTTGTGCATTTACAATATTCATTGATTTTTGCCATTGAAAAACGTCCAGAAATGATTGAAGCTACTGACTGAATGAAAGGAGCTGGCATCTCACTCTCTTTGAATCTTCTTTATCATGCTAAGAGGAGCAGGAAAAAGCAAAAAATTTCAGAATTGCACCTTGCAATGCGGAGAAATTACTGTTTGTGCATTTACAATATTCATTGATTTTTGCCATTGAAAAACGTCCAGAAATGATTGAAGCTACTGACTGAATGAAAGGAGCTGGCATCTCACTCTCTTTGAATCTTCTTTATCATGCTAAGAGGAGCAGGAAAAAGCAAAAAATTTCAGAATTGCACCTTGCAATGCGGAGAAATTACTGTTTGTGCATTTACAATATTCATTGATTTTTGCCATTGAAAAATGTCCAGAAATGATTGAAGCTACTGACTGAATGAAAGGAGCTGGCATCTCACTCTCTTTGAATCTTCTTTATCATGCTAAGAGGAGCAGGAAAAAGCAAAAAATTTCAGAATTGCGCCTTGCAATGCGGAGAAATTACTGTTTGTGCATTTACAAAATTCATTGATTTTTGCCATTGAAAAACATCATGTTATTCATATACCAGAAATGATTGAAGCTACTGACTGAAGGAAAGGATATGGCATCTCACTCTCTTTGAATCTTCTTTATCATGCTTAGAGGAGCAGGAAAAAGCAAAAAATTTCAGAATTGCACCTTGCAATGCGGAGAAATTACTGTTTGTGCATTTACAATATTCATTGATTTTTGCCATTGAAAAACGTCCAGAAATGATTGAAGCTACTGACTGAATGAAAGGAGCTGGCATCTCACTCTCTTTGAATCTTCTTTATCATGCTAAGAGGAGCAGGAAAAAGCAAAAAATTTCAGAATTGCACCTTGCAATGCGGAGAAATTACTGTTTGTGCATTTACAATATTCATTGATTTTTGCGATTGAAAAACATCATGTTATTCATATACCAGAAATGATTGAAGCTACTGACTGAATGAAAGGAGCTGGCATCTCACTCTCTTTGAATCTTCTTTATCATGCTAAGAGGAGCAGGAAAAAGTAAAAAATTTCAGAATTGCACCTTGCAATGCGGAGAAATTACTGTTTGTGCATTTACAATATTCATTGATTTTTGCCATTGAAAAACGTCCAGAAATGATTGAAGCTACTGACTGAATGAAAGGAGCTGGCATCTCACTCTCTTTGAATCTTCTTTATCATGCTAAGAGGAGCAGGAAAAAGCAAAAAATTTCAGAATTGCACCTTGCAATGCGGAGAAATTACTGTTTGTGCATTTACAATATTCATTGATTTTTGCTATTGAAAAACATCATGTTATTCATATACCAGAAATGATTGAAGCTACTGACTGAATGAAAGGAGCTGGCATCTCACTCTCTTTGAATCTTCTTTATCATGCTAAGAGGAGCAGGAAAAAGCAAAAAATTTCAGAATTGCACCTTGCAATGCGGAGAAATTACAGTTTGTGCATTTACAATATTCATTGATTTTTGCCATTGAAAAACGTCCAGAAATGATTGAAGCTACTGACTGAATGAAAGGAGCTGGCATCTCACTCTCTTTGAATCTTCTTTATCATGCTAAGAGGAGCAGGAAAAAGCAAAAAATTTCAGAATTGCACCTTGCAATGCGGAGAAATTACTGTTTGTGCATTTACAATATTCATTGATTTTTGCCATTGAAAAAGGTCCAGAAATAATTGAAGGTACTGACTGAATGAAAGGAGCTGGCATCTCACTCTCTTTGAATCTTCTTTATCATGCTAAGAGGAGCAGGAAAAAGCAAAAAATTTCAGAATTGCACCTTGCAATGCGGAGAAATTACTGTTTGTGCATTTACAATATTCATTGATTTTTGCCATTGAAAAACGTCCAGAAATGATTGAAGCTACTGACTGAATGAAAGGAGCTGGCATCTCACTCTCTTTGAATCTTCTTTATCATGCTAAGAGGAGCAGGAAAAAGCAAAAAATTTCAGAATTGCACCTTGCAATGCGGAGAAATTACTGTTTGTGCATTTACAATATTCATTGATTTTTGCCATTGAAAAATGTCCAGAAATGATTGAAGCTACTGACTGAATGAAAGGAGCTGGCATCTCACTCTCTTTGAATCTTCTTTATCATGCTAAGAGGAGCAGGAAAAAGCAAAAAATTTCAGAATTGCGCCTTGCAATGCGGAGAAATTACTGTTTGTGCATTTACAAAATTCATTGATTTTTGCCATTGAAAAACATCATGTTATTCATATACCAGAAATGATTGAAGCTACTGACTGAAGGAAAGGATCTGGCATCTCACTCTCTTTGAATCTTCTTTATCATGCTTAGAGGAGCAGGAAAAAGCAAAAAATTTCAGAATTGCACCTTGCAATGCGGAGAAATTACTGTTTGTGCATTTACAATATTCATTGATTTTTGCCATTGAAAAACGTCCAGAAATGATTGAAGCTACTGACTGAATGAAAGGAGCTGGCATCTCACTCTCTTTGAATCTTCTTTATCATGCTAAGAGGAGCAGGAAAAAGCAAAAAATTTCAGAATTGCACCTTGCAATGCGGAGAAATTACTGTTTGTGCATTTACAATATTCATTGATTTTTGCGATTGAAAAACATCATGTTATTCATATACCAGAAATGATTGAAGCTACTGACTGAATGAAAGGAGCTGGCATCTCACTCTCTTTGAATCTTCTTTATCATGCTAAGAGGAGCAGGAAAAAGTAAAAAATTTCAGAATTGCACCTTGCAATGCGGAGAAATTACTGTTTGTGCATTTACAATATTCAATGATTTTTGCCATTGAAAAACGTCCAGAAATGATTGAAGCTACTGAATGAATGAAAGGAGCTGGCATCTCACTCTCTTTGAATCTTGTTTATCATGTTAAGAGGAGCAGGAAAAAGCAAAAAATTTCAGAATTGCACCTTGCAATGCGGAGAAATTACTGTTTGTGCATTTACAATATTCATTGATTTTTGCCATTGAAAAACGTCCAGAAATGATTGAAGCTACTGACTGAATGAAAGGAGCTGGCATCTCACTCTCTTTGAATCTTCTTTATCATGCTAAGAGGAGCAGGAAAAAGCAAAAAATTTCAGAATTGCACCTTGCAATGCGGAGAAATTACTGTTTGTGCATTTACAATATTCATTGATTTTTGCCATTGAAAAACATCATGTTATTCATATACCAGAAATGATTGAAGCTACTGACTGAATGAAAGGAGCTGGCATCTCACTCTCTTTGAATCTTCTTTATCATGCTAAGAGGAGCAGGAAAAAGTAAAAAATTTCAGAATTGCACCTTGCAATGCGGAGAAATTACTGTTTGTGCATTTATAATATTCAATGATTTTTGCCATTGAAAAACGTCCAGAAATGATTGAAGCTACTGACTGAACGAAAGGAGCTGGCATCTCACTCTCTTTGAATCTTCTTTATCATGCTAAGAGGAGCAGGAAAAAGCAAAAAATTTCAGAATTGCACCTTGCAATGCGGAGAAATTACTGTTTGTGCATTTACAATATTCATTGATTTTTGCCATTGAAAAACATCATGTTATTCATGTACCAGAAATGTTTGAAGCTACTGACTGAATGAAAGGAGCTGGCATCTCACTCTCTTTGAATCTTCTTTATCATGCTAAGAGGAGCAGGAAAAAGCAAAAAATTTCAGAATTGCACATTGCAATGCGGAGAAATTACTGTTTGTGCATTTACAATATTCATTGATTTTTGCCATTGAAAAACGTCCAGAAATGATTGAAGCTACTGACTGAATGAAAGGAGCTGGCATCTCACTCTCTTTGAATCTTCTTTATCATGCTAAGAGGAGCAGGAAAAAGCAAAAAATTTCAGAATTGCACCTTGCAATGCGGAGAAATTACTGTTTGTGCATTTACAATATTCATTGATTTTTGCCATTGAAAAACGTCCAGAAATGATTGAAGCTACTGACTGAATGAAAGGAGCTGGCATCTCACTCTCTTTGAATCTTCTTTATCATGCTAAGAGGAGCAGGAAAAAGCAAAAAATTTCAGAATTGCACCTTGCAATGCGGAGAAATTACTGTTTGTGCATTTACAATATTCATTGATTTTTGCCATTGAAAAATGTCCAGAAATGATTGAAGCTACTGACTGAATGAAAGGAGCTGGCATCTCACTCTCTTTGAATCTTCTTTATCATGCTAAGAGGAGCAGGAAAAAGCAAAAAATTTCAGAATTGCGCCTTGCAATGCGGAGAAATTACTGTTTGTGCATTTACAAAATTCATTGATTTTTGCCATTGAAAAACATCATGTTATTCATATACCAGAAATGATTGAAGCTACTGACTGAAGGAAAGGATCTGGCATCTCACTCTCTTTGAATCTTCTTTATCATGCTAAGAGGAGCAGGAAAAAGCAAAAAGTTTCAGAATTGCACCTTGCAATGCGGAGAAATTACTGTTTGTGCATTTACAATATTCATTGGTTTTTGCCATTGAAAAACGTCCAGAAATGATTGAAGCTACTGACTGAATGAAAGGAGCTGGCATCTCACTCTCTTTGAATCTTCTTTATCATGCTAAGAGGAGCAGGAAAAAGCAAAAAATTTCAGAATTGCACCTTGCAATGCGGAGAAATTACTGTTTGTGCATTTACAATATTCATTGATTTTTGCGATTGAAAAACATCATGTTATTCATATACCAGAAATGATTGAAGCTACTGACTGAATGAAAGGAGCTGGCATCTCACTCTCTTTGAATCTTCTTTATCATGCTAAGAGGAGCAGGAAAAAGTAAAAAATTTCAGAATTGCACCTTGCAATGCGGAGAAATTACTGATTGTGCATTTACAATATTCAATGATTTTTGCCATTGAAAAACGTCCAGAAATGATTAAAGCTACTGACTGAATGAAAGGAGCTGGCATCTCACTCTCTTTGAATCTTCTTTATCATGCTAAGAGGAGCAGGAAAAAGCAAAAAATTTCAGAATTGCACCTTGCATTGCGGAGAAATTACTGTTTGTGCATTTACAATATTCATTGATTTTTGCCATTGAAAAACGTCCAGAAATGATTGAAGCTACTGACTGAATGAAAGG
This sequence comes from Phyllobates terribilis, assembly GCF_046119375.1. Classification (NCBI taxonomy): domain Eukaryota; kingdom Metazoa; phylum Chordata; class Amphibia; order Anura; family Dendrobatidae; genus Phyllobates; species Phyllobates terribilis. Next base: position 256,258 of record NW_027363844.1, read on the forward strand.
AGCTGGCATCTCACTCTCTTTGAATCTTCTTTATCATGCTAAGAGGAGCAGGAAAAAGCAAAAAATTTCAGAATTGCACCTTGCAATGCGGAGAAATTACTGTTTGTGCATTTACAATATTCATTGATTTTTGCCATTGAAAAACGTCCAGAAATGATTGAAGCTACTGACTGAATGAAAGGAGCTGGCATCTCACTCTCTTTGAATCTTCTTTATCATGCTAAGAGGAGCAGGAAAAAGCAAAAAATTTCAGAATTGCACCTTGCAATGCGGAGAAATTACTGTTTGTGCATTTACAATATTCATTGATTTTTGCCATTGAAAAATGTCCAGAAATGATTGAAGCTACTGACTGAATGAAAGGAGCTGGCATCTCACTCTCTTTGAATCTTCTTTATCATGCTAAGAGGAGCAGGAAAAAGCAAAAAATTTCAGAATTGCGCCTTGCAATGCGGAGAAATTACTGTTTGTGCATTTACAAAATTCATTGATTTTTGCCATTGAAAAACATCATGTTATTCATATACCAGAAATGATTGAAGCTACTGACTGAAGGAAAGGATCTGGCATCTCACTCTCTTTGAATCTTCTTTATCATGCTTAGAGGAGCAGGAAAAAGCAAAAAATTTCAGAATTGCACCTTGCAATGCGGAGAAATTACTGTTTGTGCATTTACAATATTCATTGATTTTTGCCATTGAAAAACGTCCAGAAATGATTGAAGCTACTGACTGAATGAAAGGAGCTGGCATCTCACTCTCTTTGAATCTTCTTTATCATGCTAAGAGGAGCAGGAAAAAGCAAAAAATTTCAGAATTGCACCTTGCAATGCGGAGAAATTACTGTTTGTGCATTTACAATATTCATTGATTTTTGCGATTGAAAAACATCATGTTATTCATATACCAGAAATGATTGAAGCTACTGACTGAATGAAAGGAGCTGGCATCTCACTCTCTTTGAATCTTCTTTATCATGCTAAGAGGAGCAGGAAAAAGTAAAAAATTTCAGAATTGCACCTTGCAATGCGGAGAAATTACTGTTTGTGCATTTACAATATTCAATGATTTTTGCCATTGAAAAACGTCCAGAAATGATTGAAGCTACTGACTGAATGAAAGGAGCTGGCATCTCACTCTCTTTGAATCTTGTTTATCATGCTAAGAGGAGCAGGAAAAAGCAAAAAATTTCAGAATTGCACCTTGCAATGCGGAGAAATTACTGTTTGTGCATTTACAATATTCATTGATTTTTGCCATTGAAAAACGTCCAGAAATGATTGAAGCTACTGACTGAATGAAAGGAGCTGGCATCTCACTCTCTTTGAATCTTCTTTATCATGCTAAGAGGAGCAGGAAAAAGCAAAAAATTTCAGAATTGCACCTTGCAATGCAGAGAAATTACTGTTTGTGCATTTACAATATTCATTGATTTTTGCCATTGAAAAACATCATGTTATTCATATACCAGAAATGATTGAAGCTACTGACTGAATGAAAGGAGCTGGCATCTCACTCTCTTTGAATCTTCTTTATCATGCTAAGAGGAGCAGGAAAAAGTAAAAAATTTCAGAATTGCACCTTGCAATGCGGAGAAATTACTGTTTGTGCATTTATAATATTCAATGATTTTTGCCATTGAAAAACGTCCAGAAATGATTGAAGCTACTGACTGAACGAAAGGAGCTGGCATCTCACTCTCTTTGAATCTTCTTTATCATGCTAAGAGGAGCAGGAAAAAGCAAAAAATTTCAGAATTGCACCTTGCAATGTGGAGAAATTACTGTTTGTGCATTTACAATATTCATTGATTTTTGCCATTGAAAAACATCATGTTATTCATGTACCAGAAATGTTTGAAGCTACTGACTGAATGAAAGGAGCTGGCATCTCACTCTCTTTGAATCTTCTTTATCATGCTAAGAGGAGCAGGAAAAAGCAAAAAATTTCAGAATTGCACATTGCAATGCGGAGAAATTACTGTTTGTGCATTTACAATATTCATTGATTTTTGCCATTGAAAAACGTCCAGAAATGATTGAAGCTACTGACTGAATGAAAGGAGCTGGCATCTCACTCTCTTTGAATCTTCTTTATCATGCTAAGAGGAGCAGGAAAAAGCAAAAAATTTCAGAATTGCACCTTGCAATGCGGAGAAATTACTGTTTGTGCATTTACAATATTCATTGATTTTTGCCATTGAAAAACGTCCAGAAATGATTGAAGCTACTGACTGAATGAAAGGAGCTGGCATCTCACTCTCTTTGAATCTTCTTTATCATGCTAAGAGGAGCAGGAAAAAGCAAAAAATTTCAGAATTGCACCTTGCAATGCGGAGAAATTACTGTTTGTGCATTTACAATATTCATTGATTTTTGCCATTGAAAAATGTCCAGAAATGATTGAAGCTACTGACTGAATGAAAGGAGCTGGCATCTCACTCTCTTTGAATCTTCTTTATCATGCTAAGAGGAGCAGGAGAAAGCAAAAAATTTCAGAATTGCGCCTTGCAATGCGGAGAAATTACTGTTTGTGCATTTACAAAATTCATTATTTTTTGCCATTGAAAAACATCATGTTATTCATATACCAGAAATGATTGAAGCTACTGACTGAAGGAAAGGATCTGGCATCTCACTCTCTTTGAATCTTCTTTATCATGCTAAGAGGAGCAGGAAAAAGCAAAAAATTTCAGAATTGCACCTTGCAATGCGGAGAAATTACTGTTTGTGCATTTACAATATTCATTGATTTTTGCCATTGAAAAACGTCCAGAAATGATTGAAGCTACTGACTGAATGAAAGGAGCTGGCATCTCACTCTCTTTGAATCTTCTTTATCATGCTAAGAGGAGCAGGAAAAAGCAAAAAATTTCAGAATTGCACCTTGCAATGCGGAGAAATTACTGTTTGTGCATTTACAATATTCATTGATTTTTGCCATTGAAAAACGTCCAGAAATGATTGAAGCTACTGACTGAATGAAAGGAGCTGGCATCTCACTCTCTTCGAATCTTCTTTATCATGCTAAGAGGAGCAGGAAAAAGCAAAAAATTTCAGAATTGCGCCTTGCAATGCGGAGAAATTACTGTTTGTGCATTTACAAAATTCATTGATTTTTGCCATTGAAAAACATCATGTTATTCATATACCAGAAATGATTGAAGCTACTGACTGAAGGAAAGGATCTGGCATCTCACTCTCTTTGAATCTTCTTTATCATGCTAAGAGGAGCAGGAAAAAGCAAAAAATTTCAGAATTGCACCTTGCAATGCGGAGAAATTACTGTTTGTGCATTTACAATATTCATTGGTTTTTGCCATTGAAAAACGTCCAGAAATGATTGAAGCTACTGACTGAATGAAAGGAGCTGGCATCTCACTCTCTTTGAATCTTCTTTATCATGCTAAGAGGAGCAGGAAAAAGCAAAAAATTTCAGAATTGCACCTTGCAATGCGGAGAAATTACTGTTTGTGCATTTACAATATTCATTGATTTTTGCGATTGAAAAACATCATGTTATTCATATACCAGAAATGATTGAAGCTACTGACTAAATGAAAGGAGCTGGCATCTCACTCTCTTTGAATCTTCTTTATCATGCTAAGAGGAGCAGGAAAAAGTAAAAAATTTCAGAATTGCACCTTGCAATGCGGAGAAATTACTGATTGTGCATTTACAATATTCAATGATTTTTGCCATTGAAAAACGTCCAGAAATGATTAAAGCTACTGACTGAATGAAAGGAGCTGGCATCTCACTCTCTTTGAATCTTCTTTATCATGCTAAGAGGAGCAGGAAAAAGCAAAAAATTTCAGAATTGCACCTTGCATTGCGGAGAAATTACTGTTTGTGCATTTACAATATTCATTGATTTTTGCCATTGAAAAACGTCCAGAAATGATTGAAGCTACTGACTGAATGAAAGGAGCTGGCATCTCACTCTCTTTGAATCTTCTTTATCATGCTAAGAGGAGCAGGAAAAAGCAAAAAATTTCAGAATTGCACCTTGCAATGCGGAGAAATTACTGTTTGTGCATTTACAATATTCATTGATTTTTGCCATTGAAAAACGTCCAGAAATGATTGAAGCTACTGACTGAATGAAAGGAGCTGGCATCTCACTCTCTTTGAATCTTCTTTATCATGCTAAGAGGAGCAGGAAAAAGCAAAAAATTTCAGAATTGCACCTTGCAATGCGGAGAAATTACTGTTTGTGCATTTACAATATTCATTGATTTTTGCCATTGAAAAATGTCCAGAAATGATTGAAGCTACTGACTGAATGAAAGGAGCTGGCATCTCACTCTCTTTGAATCTTCTTTATCATGCTAAGAGGAGCAGGAAAAAGCAAAAAATTTCAGAATTGCGCCTTGCAATGCGGAGAAATTACTGTTTGTGCATTTACAAAATTCATTGATTTTTGCCATTGAAAAACATCATGTTATTCATATACCAGAAATGATTGAAGCTACTGACTGAAGGAAAGGATCTGGCATCTCACTCTCTTTGAATCTTCTTTATCATGCTTAGAGGAGCAGGAAAAAGCAAAAAATTTCAGAATTGCACCTTGCAATGCGGAGAAATTACTGTTTGTGCATTTACAATATTCATTGATTTTTGCCATTGAAAAACGTCCAGAAATGATTGAAGCTACTGACTGAATGAAAGGAGCTGGCATCTCACTCTCTTTGAATCTTCTTTATCATGCTAAGAGGAGCAGGAAAAAGCAAAAAATTTCAGAATTGCACCTTGCAATGCGGAGAAATTACTGTTTGTGCATTTACAATATTCATTGATTTTTGCCATTGAAAAACATCATGTTATTCATATACCAGAAATGATTGAAGCTACTGACTGAATGAAAGGAGCTGGCATCTCACTCTCTTTGAATCTTCTTTATCATGCTAAGAGGAGCAGGAAAAAGTAAAAAATTTCAGAATTGCACCTTGCAATGCGGAGAAATTACTGTTTGTGCATTTACAATATTCAATGATTTTTGCCATTGAAAAACGTCCAGAAATGATTGAAGCTACTGACTGAATGAAAGGAGCTGGCATCTCACTCTCTTTGAATCTTGTTTATCATGCTAAGAGGAGCAGGAAAAAGCAAAAAATTTCAGAATTGCACCTTGCAATGCGGAGAAATTACTGTTTGTGCATTTACAATATTCATTGATTTTTGCCATTGAAAAACGTCCAGAAATGATTGAAGCTACTGACTGAATGAAAGGAGCTGGCATCTCACTCTCTTTGAATCTTCTTTATCATGCTAAGAGGAGCAGGAAAAAGCAAAAAATTTCAGAATTGCACCTTGCAATGCGGAGAAATTACTGTTTGTGCATTTACAATATTCATTGATTTTTGCCATTGAAAAACATCATGTTATTCATATACCAGAAATGATTGAAGCTACTGACTGAATGAAAGGAGCTGGCATCTCACTCTCTTTGAATCTTCTTTATCATGCTAAGAGGAGCAGGAAAAAGTAAAAAATTTCAGAATTGCACCTTGCAATGCGGAGAAATTACTGTTTGTGCATTTATAATATTCAATGATTTTTGCCATTGAAAAACGTCCAGAAATGATTGAAGCTACTGACTGAACGAAAGGAGCTGGCATCTCACTCTCTTTGAATCTTCTTTATCATGCTAAGAGGAGCAGGAAAAAGCAAAAAATTTCAGAATTGCACCTTGCAATGCGGAGAAATTACTGTTTGTGCATTTACAATATTCATTGATTTTTGCCATTGAAAAACATCATGTTATTCATGTACCAGAAATGTTTGAAGCTACTGACTGAATGAAAGGAGCTGGCATCTCACTCTCTTTGAATCTTCTTTATCATGCTAAGAGGAGCAGGAGAAAGCAAAAAATTTCAGAATTGCACATTGCAATGCGGAGAAATTACTGTTTGTGCATTTACAATATTCATTGATTTTTGCCATTGAAAAACGTCCAGAAATGATTGAAGCTACTGACTGAATGAAAGGAGCTGGCATCTCACTCTCTTTGAATCTTCTTTATCATGCTAAGAGGAGCAGGAAAAAGCAAAAAATTTCAGAATTGCACCTTGCAATGCGGAGAAATTACTGTTTGTGCATTTACAATATTCATTGATTTTTGCCATTGAAAAACGTCCAGAAATGATTGAAGCTACTGACTGAATGAAAGGAGCTGGCATCTCACTCTCTTTGAATCTTCTTTATCATGCTAAGAGGAGCAGGAAAAAGCAAAAAATTTCAGAATTGCACCTTGCAATGCGGAGAAATTACTGTTTGTGCATTTACAATATTCATTGATTTTTGCCATTGAAAAATGTCCAGAAATGATTGAAGCTACTGACTGAATGAAAGGAGCTGGCATCTCACTCTCTTTGAATCTTCTTTATCATGCTAAGAGGAGCAGGAGAAAGCAAAAAATTTCAGAATTGCGCCTTGCAATGCGGAGAAATTACTGTTTGTGCATTTACAAAATTCATTATTTTTTGCCATTGAAAAACATCATGTTATTCATATACCAGAAATGATTGAAGCTACTGACTGAAGGAAAGGATCTGGCATCTCACTCTCTTTGAATCTTCTTTATCATGCTAAGAGGAGCAGGAAAAAGCAAAAAATTTCAGAATTGCACCTTGCAATGCGGAGAAATTACTGTTTGTGCATTTACAATATTCATTGATTTTTGCCATTGAAAAACGTCCAGAAATGATTGAAGCTACTGACTGAATGAAAGGAGCTGGCATCTCACTCTCTTTGAATCTTCTTTATCATGCTAAGAGGAGCAGGAAAAAGCAAAAAATTTCAGAATTGCACCTTGCAATGCGGAGAAATTACTGTTTGTGCATTTACAATATTCATTGATTTTTGCCATTGAAAAACGTCCAGAAATGATTGAAGCTACTGACTGAATGAAAGGAGCTGGCATCTCACTCTCTTTGAATCTTCTTTATCATGCTAAGAGGAGCAGGAAAAAGCAAAAAATTTCAGAATTGCACCTTGCAATGCGGAGAAATTACTGTTTGTGCATTTACAATATTCATTGATTTTTGCCATTGAAAAATGTCCAGAAATGATTGAAGCTACTGACTGAATGAAAGGAGCTGGCATCTCACTCTCTTCGAATCTTCTTTATCATGCTAAGAGGAGCAGGAAAAAGCAAAAAATTTCAGAATTGCGCCTTGCAATGCGGAGAAATTACTGTTTGTGCATTTACAAAATTCATTGATTTTTGCCATTGAAAAACATCATGTTATTCATATACCAGAAATGATTGAAGCTACTGACTGAAGGAAAGGATCTGGCATCTCACTCTCTTTGAATCTTCTTTATCATGCTAAGAGGAGCAGGAAAAAGCAAAAAATTTCAGAATTGCACCTTGCAATGCGGAGAAATTACTGTTTGTGCATTTACAATATTCATTGGTTTTTGCCATTGAAAAACGTCCAGAAATGATTGAAGCTACTGACTGAATGAAAGGAGCTGGCATCTCACTCTCTTTGAATCTTCTTTATCATGCTAAGAGGAGCAGGAAAAAGCAAAAAATTTCAGAATTGCACCTTGCAATGCGGAGAAATTACTGTTTGTGCATTTACAATATTCATTGATTTTTGCGATTGAAAAACATCATGTTATTCATATACCAGAAATGATTGAAGCTACTGACTGAATGAAAGGAGCTGGCATCTCACTCTCTTTGAATCTTCTTTATCATGCTAAGAGGAGCAGGAAAAAGTAAAAAATTTCAGAATTGCACCTTGCAATGCGGAGAAATTACTGATTGTGCATTTACAATATTCAATGATTTTTGCCATTGAAAAACGTCCAGAAATGATTAAAGCTACTGACTGAATGAAAGGAGCTGGCATCTCACTCTCTTTGAATCTTCTTTATCATGCTAAGAGGAGCAGGAAAAAGCAAAAAATTTCAGAATTGCACCTTGCAATGCGGAGAAATTACTGTTTGTGCATTTACAATATTCATTGATTTTTGCCATTGAAAAACGTCCAGAAATGATTGAAGCTACTGACTGAATGAAAGGAGCTGGCATCTCACTCTCTTTGAATCTTCTTTATCATGCTAAGAGGAGCAGGAAAAAGCAAAAAATTTCAGAATTGCACCTTGCAATGCGGAGAAATTACTGTTTGTGCATTTACAATATTCATTGATTTTTGCCATTGAAAAACATCATGTTATTCATATACCAGAAATGATTGAAGCTACTGACTGAATGAAAGGAGCTGGCATCTCACTCTCTTTGAATCTTCTTTATCATGCTAAGAGGAGCAGGAAAAAGTAAAAAATTTCAGAATTGCACCTTGCAATGCGGAGAAATTACTGTTTGTGCATTTATAATATTCAATGATTTTTGCCATTGAAAAACGTCCAGAAATGATTGAAGCTACTGACTGAACGAAAGGAGCTGGCATCTCACTCTCTTTGAATCTTCTTTATCATGCTAAGAGGAGCAGAAAAAAGCAAAAAATTTCAGAATTGCACCTTGCAATGCGGAGAAATTACTGTTTGTGCATTTTCAATATTCATTGATTTTTGCCATTGAAAAACATCATGTTATTCATATACCAGAAATGTTTGAAGCTACTGACTGAATGAAAGGAGCTGGCATCTCACTCTCTTTGAATCTTCTTTATCATGCTAAGAGGAGCAGGAAAAAGCAAAAAATTTCAGAATTGCACATTGCAATGCAGAGAAATTACTGTTTGTGCATTTACAATATTCATTGATTTTTGCCATTGAAAAACGTCCAGAAATGATTGAAGCTACTGACTGAATGAAAGGAGCTGGCATCTCACTCTCTTTGAATCTTCTTTATCATGCTAAGAGGAGCAGGAAAAAGCAAAAAATTTCAGAATTGCACCTTGCAATGCGGAGAAATTACTGTTTGTGCATTTACAATATTCATTGATTTTTGCCATTGAAAAACGTCCAGAAATGATTGAAGCTACTGACTGAATGAAAGGAGCTGGCATCTCACTCTCTTTGAATCTTCTTTATCATGCTAAGAGGAGCAGGAAAAAGCAAAAAATTTCAGAATTGCACCTTGCAATGCGGAGAAATTACTGTTTGTGCATTTACAATATTCATTGATTTTTGCCATTGAAAAACATGTTATTCATATACCAGAAATGTTTGAAGCTCCTGACTGAATGAAAGGAGCTGGCACCTCACTCTCTTTGAATCTTCTTTATCATGCTAAGAGGAGCAGGAAAAAGCAAAAAATTTCAGAATTGCACCTTGCAATGCGGAGAAATTACTGTTTGTGCATTTACAATATTCATTGATTTTTGCCATTGAAAAACGTCCAGAAATGATTGAAGCTACTGACTGAATGAAAGGAGCTGTCATCTCACTCTCTTTGAATCTTCTTTATCATGCTAAGAGGAGCAGGAAAAAGCAAAAAATTTCAGAATTGCACCTTGCAATGCGGAGAAATTACTGTTTGTGCATTTACAATATTCATTGATTTTTGCCATTGAAAAATGTCCAGAAATGATTGAAGCTACTGACTGAATGAAAGGAGCTGGCATCTCACTCTCTTTGAATCTTCTTTATCATGCTAAGAGGAGCAGGAAAAAGCAAAAAATTTCAGAATTGCGCCTTGCAATGCGGAGAAATTAGTGTTTGTGCATTTACAAAATTCATTGATTTTTGCCATTGAAAAACATCATGTTATTCATATGCCAGAAATGATTGAAGCTACTGACTGAAGGAAAGGAGCTGGCATCTCACTCTCTTTGAATCTTCTTTATCATGCTAAGAGGAGCAGGAAAAAGCAAAAAATTTCAGAATTGCACCTTGCAATGCGGAGAAATTACTGTTTGTGCATTTACAATATTCATTGATTTTTGCCATTGAAAAACGTCCAGAAATGATTGAAGCTACTGACTGAATGAAAGGAGCTGGCATCTCACTCTCTTTGAATCTTCTTTATCATGCTAAGAGGAGCAGGAAAAAGCAAAAAATTTCAGAATTGCACCTTGCAATGCGGAGAAATTACTGTTTGTGCATTTACAATATTCATTGATTTTTGCCATTGAAAAACATGTTATTCATATACCAGAAATGTTTGAAGCTCCTGACTGAATGAAAGGAGCTGGCACCTCACTCTCTTTGAATCTTCTTTATCATGCTAAGAGGAGCAGGAAAAAGCAAAAAATTTCAGAATTGCACCTTGCAATGCGGAGAAATTACTGTTTGTGCATTTACAATATTCATTGATTTTTGCCATTGAAAAACGTCCAGAAATGATTGAAGCTACTGACTGAATGAAAGGAGCTGTCATCTCACTCTCTTTGAATCTTCTTTATCATGCTAAGAGGAGCAGGAAAAAGCAAAAAATTTCAGAATTGCACCTTGCAATGCGGAGAAATTACTGTTTGTGCATTTACAATATTCATTGATTTTTGCCATTGAAAAATGTCCAGAAATGATTGAAGCTACTGACTGAATGAAAGGAGCTGGCATCTCACTCTCTTTGAATCTTCTTTATCATGCTAAGAGGAGCAGGAAAAAGCAAAAAATTTCAGATTTGCGCCTTGCAATGCGGAGAAATTAGTGTTTGTGCATTTACAAAATTCATTGATTTTTGCCATTGAAAAACATCATGTTATTCATATGCCAGAAATGATTGAAGCTACTGACTGAAGGAAAGGAGCTGGCATCTCACTCTCTTTGAATCTTCTTTATCATGCTAAGAGGAGCAGGAAAAAGCAAAAAATTTCAGAATTGCACCTTGCAATGCGGAGAAATTACTGTTTGTGCATTTACAATATTCATTGATTTTTGCCATTGAAAAACGTCCAGAAATGATTGAAGCTACTGACTGAATGAAAGGAGCTGGCATCTCACTCTCTTTGAACCTTCTTTATCATGCTAAGAGGAGCAGGAAAAAGAAAAAATTTCAGAATTGCACCTTGCAATGCGGAGAAATTACTGTTTGTGCATTTACAATATTCATTGATTTTTGCCATTGAAAAACATGTTATTCATATACCAGACATGTTTGAAGCTCCTGACTGAATGAAAGGAGCTGGCACCTCACTCTCTTTGAATCTTCTTTATCATGCTGAGAGGAGCAGGAAAAAGCAAAAAATTTCAGAATTGCACCTTGCAATGCGGAGAAATTACTGTTTGTGCATTTACAATATTCATTGATTTTTGCCATTGAAAAACGTCCAGAAATGATTGAAGCTACTGACTGAATGAAAGGAGCTGTCATCTCACTCTCTTTGAATCTTCTTTATCATGCTAAGAGGAGCAGGAAAAAGCAAAAAATTTCAGAATTGCACCTTGCAATGCGGAGAAATTACTGTTTGTGCATTTACAATATTCATTGATTTTTGCCATTGAAAAATGTTCAGAAATGATTGAAGCTACTGACTGAATGAAAGGAGCTGGCATCTCACTCTCTTTGAATCTTCTTTATCATGCTAAGAGGAGCAGGAAAAAGCAAAAAATTTCAGAATTGCGCCTTGCAATGCGGATAAATTACTGTTTGTGCATTTACAAAATTCATTGATTTTTGCCATTGAAAAACATCATGTTATTCATATGCCAGAAATGATTGAAGCTACTGACTGAAGGAAAGGAGCTGGCATCTCACTCTCTTTGAATCTTCTTTATCATGCTAAGAGGAGCAGGAAAAAGCAAAAAATTTCAGAATTGCACCTTGCAATGCGGAGAAATTACTGTTTGTGCATTTACAATATTCATTGATTTTTGCCATTGAAAAACGTCCAGAAATGATTGAAGCTACTGACTGAATGAAAGGAGCTGGCATCTCACTCTCTTTGAATCTTCTTTATCATGCTAAGAGGAGCAGGAAAAAGCAAAAAATTTCAGAATTGCACCTTGCAATGCGGAGAAATTACTGTTTGTGCATTTACAATATTCATTGATTTTTGCGATTGAAAAACATCGTTATTCATATACCAGAAATGATTGAAGCTACTGACTGAATGAAAGGAGCTGGCATCTCACTCTCTTTGAATCTTCTTTATCATGCTAAGAGGAGCAGGAAAAAGTAAAAAATTTCAGAATTGCACCTTGCAATGCGGAGAAATTACTGTTTGTGCATTTACAATATTCACTGATTTTTGCCATTGAAAAACGTCCAGAAATGATTGAAGCTACTGACTGAACTAAAGGAGCTGGCATCTCACTCTCTTTGAATCTTCTTTATCATGCTAAGAGGAGCAGGAAAAAGCAAAAAATTTCAGAATTGCACCTTGCAATGCGGAGAAATTACTGTTTGTGCATTTACAATATTCATTGATTTTTGCCATTGAAAAACATCATGTTATTCATATACCAGAAATGTTTGAAGCTACTGACTGAATGAAAGGAGCTGGTATCTCACTCTCTTTGAATCTTCTTCATAATGCTAAGAGGAGCAGGAAAAAGCAAAAAATTTCAGAATTGCACCTTGCAATGCGGAGAAATTACTGTTTGTGCATTTACAATATTCATTGATTTTTGCCATTGAAAAACGTCCAGAAATGATTGAAGCTACTGACAATGAAAGGAGCTGGCATCTCACTCTCTTTGAATCTTCTTTATCATGCTAAGAGGAGCAGGAAAAAGCAAAAAATTTCAGAATTGCACCTTGCAATGCTGAGAAATTACTGTTTGTGCATTTACAAAATTCATTGATTTTTGCCATTGAAAAACATCATGTTATTCATATACCAGAAATGATTGAAGCTACTGACTGAATGAAAGGAGCTGGCATCTCACTCTCTTTGAATCTTCTTTATCATGCTAAGAGGAGCAGGAAAAAGCAAAAAATTTCAGAATTGCACCTTGCAATGCGGAGAAATTACTGTTTGTGCATTTACAATATTCATTGATTTTTGCCATTGAAAAACGTCCAGAAATGATTGAAGCTACTGACTGAATGAAAGGAGCTGGCATCTCACTCTCTTTGAATCTTCTTTATCATGCTAAGAGGAGCAGGAAAAAGCAAAAAATTTCAGAATTGCACCTTGCAATGCGGAGAAATTACTGTTTGTGCATTTACAATATTCATTGATTTTTGCCATTGAAAAACGTCCAGAAATGATTGAAGCTACTGACTGAATGAAAGGAGCTGGCATCTCACTCTCTTTGAATCTTCTTTATCATGCTAAGAGGAGCAGGAAAAAGCAAAAAATTTCAGAATTGCACCTTGCAATGCGGAGAAATTACAGTTTGTGCATTTACAATATTCATTGATTTTTGCCATTGAAAAACGTCCAGAAATGATTGAAGCTACTGACTGAATGAAAGGAGCTGGCATCTCACTCTCTTTGAATCTTCTTTATCATGCTAAGAGGAGCAGGAAAAAGCAAAAAATTTCAGCATTGCACCTTGCAATGCGGAGAAATTACTGTTTGTGCATTTACAATATTCATTGATTTTTGCCATTGAAAAATGTCCAGAAATGATTGAAGCTACTGACTGAATGAAAGGAGCTGGCATCTCACTCTCTTTGAATCTTCTTTATCATGCTAAGAGGAGCAGGAAAAAGCAAAAAATTTCAGAATTGCACCTTGCAATGCGGAGAAATTACTGTTTGTGCATTTACAATATTCATTGATTTTTGCCATTGAAAAACATGTTATTCATATACCAGAAATGTTTGAAGCTCCTGACTGAATGAAAGGAGCTGGCACCTCACTCTCTTTGAATCTTGTTTATCATGCTAAGAGGAGCAGGAAAAAGCAAAAAATTTCAGAATTGCACCTTGCAATGCGGAGAAATTACTGTTTGTGCATTTACAATATTCATTGATTTTTGCCATTGAAAAACGTCCAGAAATGATTGAAGCTACTGACTGAATGAAAGGAGCTAGCATCTCACTCTCTTTGAATCTTCTTTATCATGCTAAGAGGAGCAGGAAAAAGCAAAAAATTTCAGAATTGCGCCTTGCAATGCAGAGAAATTACTGTTTGTGCATTTACAAAATTCATTGATTTTTGCCATTGAAAAACATCATGTTATTCATATACCAGAAATGATTGAAGCTACTGACTGAAGGAAAGGAGCTGGCATCTCACTCTCTTTGAATCTTCTTTATCATGCTAAGAGGAGCAGGAAAAAGCAAAAAATTTCAGAATTACACCTTGCAATGCGGAGAAATTACTGTTTGTGCATTTACAATATTCATTGATTTTTGCCATTGAAAAACGTCCGGAAATGATTGAAGCTACTGACTGAATGAAAGGAGCAGGCATCTCACTCTCTTTGAATCTTCTTTATCATGCTAAGAGGAGCAGGAAAAAGTCAAAAATTTCAGAATTGCACCTTGCAATGCGGAGAAATTACTGTTTGTGCATTTACAATATTCAATGATTTTTGCAATTGAAAAACGTCCATAAATGATTGAAGCTACTGACTGAATGAAAGGAGCTGGCATCTCACTCTCTTTGAATCTTGTTTATCATGCTAAAAGGAGCAGGAAAAAGCAAAAAATTTCAGAATTGCACCTTGCAATGCGGAGAAATTACTGTTTGTGCATTTACAATATTCATTGATTTTTGCCATTGAAAAACGTCCAGAAATGATTGAAGCTACTGACTGAATGAAAGGAGCTGGCATCTCACTCTCTTTGAATCTTCTTTATCATGCTAAGAGGAGCAGGAAAAAGCAAAAAATTTCAGAATTGCACCTTGCAATGCGGAGAAATTACTGTTTGTGCATTTACAATATTCATTGATTTTTGCAATTGAAAAACGTCCAGAAATGATTGAAGCTACTGACTGAATGAAAGGAGATGGCATCTCACTCTCTTTGAATCTTCTTTATCATGCTAAGAGGAGCAGGAAAAAGTAAAAAATTTCAGAATTGCACCTTGCAATGCGGAGAAATTACTGTTTGTGCATTTACAATATTCAATGATTTTTGCCATTGAAAAACGTCCAGAAATGATTGAAGCTACTGACTGAACGAAAGGAGCTGGCATCTCACTCTCTTTGAATCTTCTTTATCATGCTAAGAGGAGCAGGAAAAAGCAAAAAATTTCAGAATTGCACCTTGCAATGCGGAGAAATTACTGTTTGTGCATTTACAATATTCATTGATTTTTGCCATTGAAAAACATCATGTTATTCATATACCAGAAATGTTTGAAGCCACTGACTGAATGAAAGGAGCTGGTATCTCACTCTCTTTGAATCTTCTTCATAATGCTAAGAGGAGCAGGAAAAAGCAAAAAATTTCAGAATTGCACCTTGCAATGCGGAGAAATTACTGTTTGTGCATTTACAATATTCATTGATTTTTGCCATTGAAAAACGTCCAGAAATGATTGAAGCTACTGACAATGAAAGGAGCTGGCATCTCACTCTCTTTGTATCTTCTTTATCATGCTAAGAGGAGCAGGAAAAAGCAAAAAATTTCAGAATTGCACCTTGCAATGCTGAGAAATTACTGTTTGTGCATTTACAAAATTCATTGATTTTTGCCATTGAAAAACATCATGTTATTCATATACCAGAAATGATTGAAGCTACTGACTGAATGAAAGGAGCTGGCATCTCACTCTCTTTGAATCTTCTTTATCATGCTAAGAGGAGCAGGAAAAAGCAAAAAATTTCAGAATTGCACCTTGCAATGCGGAGAAATTACTGTTTGTGCATTTACAATATTCATTGATTTTTGCCATTGAAAAACGTCCAGAAATGATTGAAGCTACTGACTGAATGAAAGGAGCTGGCATCTCACTCTCTTTGAATCTTCTTTATCATGCTAAGAGGAGCAGGAAAAAGCAAAAAATTTCAGAATTGCACCTTGCAATGCGGAGAAATTACTGTTTGTGCATTTACAATATTCATTGATTTTTGCCATTGAAAAACGTCCAGAAATGATTGAAGCTACTGACTGAATGAAAGGAGCTGGCATCTCACTCTCTTTGAATCTTCTTTATCATGCTAAGAGGAGCAGGAAAAAGCAAAAAATTTCAGAATTGCACCTTGCAATGCGGAGAAATTACAGTTTGTGCATTTACAATATTCATTGATTTTTGCCATTGAAAAATGTCCAGAAATGATTGAAGCTACTGACTGAATGAAAGGAGCTGGCATCTCACTCTCTTTGAATCTTCTTTATCATGCTAAGAGGAGCAGGAAAAAGCAAAAAATTTCAGAATTGCACCTTGCAATGCGGAGAAATTACTGTTTGTGCATTTACAATATTCATTGATTTTTGCCATTGAAAAACATGTTATTCATATACCAGAAATGTTTGAAGCTCCTGACTGAATGAAAGGAGCTGGCACCTCACTCTCTTTGAATCTTGTTTATCATGCTAAGAGGAGCAGGAAAAAGCAAAAAATTTCAGAATTGCACCTTGCAATGCGGAGAAATTACTGTTTGTGCATTTACAATATTCATTGATTTTTGCCATTGAAAAACGTCCAGAAATGATTGAAGCTACTGACTGAATGAAAGGAGCTAGCATCTCACTCTCTTTGAATCTTCTTTATCATGCTAAGAGGAGCAGGAAAAAGCAAAAAATTTCAGAATTGCGCCTTGCAATGCGGAGAAATTACTGTTTGTGCATTTACAAAATTCATTGATTTTTGCCAATGAAAAACATCATGTTATTCATATACCAGAAATGATTGAAGCTACTGACTGAAGGAAAGGAGCTGGCATCTCACTCTCTTTGAATCTTCTTTATCATGCTAAGAGGAGCAGGAAAAAGCAAAAAATTTCAGAATTACACCTTGCAATGCGGAGAAATTACTGTTTGTGCATTTACAATATTCATTGATTTTTGCCATTGAAAAACGTCCGGAAATGATTGAAGCTACTGACTGAATGAAAGGAGCTGGCATCTCACTCTCTTTGAATCTTCTTTATCATGCTAAGAGGAGCAGGAAAAAGCAAAAAATTTCAGAATTGCACCTTGCAATGCGGAGAAATTACTGTTTGTGCATTTACAATATTCATTGATTTTTGCGATTGAAAAACATCATGTTAGTCATATACCAGAAATGATTGAAGCTACTGACTGAATGAAAGGAGCTGGCATCTCACTCTCTTTGAATCTTCTTTATCATGCTAAGAGGAGCAGGAAAAAGTCAAAAATTTCAGAATTGCACCTTGCAATGCGGAGAAATTACTGTTTGTGCATTTACAATATTCAATGATTTTTGCAATTGAAAAACGTCCATAAATGATTGAAGCTACTGACTGAATGAAAGGAGCTGGCATCTCACTCTCTTTGAATCTTGTTTATCATGCTAAAAGGAGCAGGAAAAAGCAAAAAATTTCAGAATTGCACCTTGCAATGCGGAGAAATTACTGTTTGTGCATTTACAATATTCATTGATTTTTGCCATTGAAAAACGTCCAGAAATGATTGAAGCTACTGACTGAATGAAAGGAGCTGGCATCTCACTCTCTTTGAATCTTCTTTATCATGCTAAGAGGAGCAGGAAAAAGCAAAAAATTTCAGAATTGCACCTTGCAATGCGGAGAAATTACTGTTTGTGCATTTACAATATTCATTGATTTTTGCAATTGAAAAACGTCCAGAAATGATTGAAGCTACTGACTGAATGAAAGGAGATGGCATCTCACTCTCTTTGAATCTTCTTTATCATGCTAAGAGGAGCAGGAAAAAGTAAAAAATTTCAGAATTGCACCTTGCAATGCGGAGAAATTACTGTTTGTGCATTTACAATATTCAATGATTTTTGCCATTGAAAAACGTCCAGAAATGATTGAAGCTACTGACTGAACGAAAGGAGCTGGCATCTCACTCTCTTTGAATCTTCTTTATCATGCTAAGAGGAGCAGGAAAAAGCAAAAAATTTCAGAATTGCACCTTGCAATGCGGAGAAATTACTGTTTGTGCATTTACAATATTCATTGATTTTTGCCATTGAAAAACATCATGTTATTCATATACCAGAAATGTTTGAAGCTACTGACTGAATGAAAGGAGCTGGTATCTCACTCTCTTTGAATCTTCTTCATAATGCTAAGAGGAGCAGGAAAAAGCAAAAAATTTCAGAATTGCACCTTGCAATGCGGAGAAATTACTGTTTGTGCATTTACAATATTCATTGATTTTTGCCATTGAAAAACGTCCAGAAATGATTGAAGCTACTGACAATGAAAGGAGCTGGCATCTCACTCTCTTTGAATCTTCTTTATCATGCTAAGAGGAGCAGGAAAAAGCAAAAAATTTCAGAATTGCACCTTGCAATGCTGAGAAATTACTGTTTGTGCATTTACAAAATTCATTGATTTTTGCCATTGAAAAACATCATGTTATTCATATACCAGAAATGATTGAAGCTACTGACTGAATGAAAGGAGCTGGCATCTCACTCTCTTTGAATCTTCTTTATCATGCTAAGAGGAGCAGGAAAAAGCAAAAAATTTCAGAATTGCACCTTGCAATGCGGAGAAATTACTGTTTGTGCATTTACAATATTCATTGATTTTTGCCATTGAAAAACATCATGTTATTCATATACTAGAAATGTTTGAAGCTACTGACTGAATGAAAGGAGCTGACATCTCACTCTCTTTGAATCTTCTTTATCATGCTAAGAGGAGCAGGAAAAAGCAAAAAATTTCAGAATTGCACCTTGCAATGCGGAGAAATTACTGTTTGTGCATTTACAATATTCATTGATTTTTGCCATTGAAAAACGTCCAGAAATGATTGAAGCTACTGACTGAATGAAAGGAGCTGGCATCTCACTCTCTTTGAATCTTCTTTATCATGCTAAGAGGAGCAGGAAAAAGCAAAAAATTTCAGAATTGCACCTTGCAATGCGGAGAAATTACTGTTTGTGCATTTACAATATTCATTGATTTTTGCCATTGAAAAACGTCCAGAAATGATTGAAGCTACTGACTGAATGAAAGGAGCTGGCATCTCACTCTCTTTGAATCTTCTTTATCATGCTAAGAGGAGCAGGAAAAAGCAAAAAATTTCAGAATTGCACCTTGCAATGCTGAGAAATTACTGTTTGTGCATTTACAAAATTCATTGATTTTTGCCATTGAAAAACATCATGTTATTCATATACCAGAAATGATTGAAGCTACTGACTGAATGAAAGGAGCTGGCATCTCACTCTCTTTGAATCTTCTTTATCATGCTAAGAGGAGCAGGAAAAAGCAAAAAATTTCAGAATTGCACCTTGCAATGCGGAGAAATTACTGTTTGTGCATTTACAATATTCATTGATTTTTGCCATTGAAAAACATCATGTTATTCATATACCAGAAATGTTTGAAGCTACTGACTGAATGAAAGGAGCTGACATCTCAGTCTCTTTGAATCTTCTTTATCATGCTAAGAGGAGCAGGAAAAAGCAAAAAATTTCAGAATTGCACCTTGCAATGCGGAGAAATTACTGTTTGTGCATTTACAATATTCATTGATTTTTGCCATTGAAAAATGTCCAGAAATGATTGAAGCTACTGACTGAATGAAAGGAGCTGGCATCTCACTCTCTTTGAATCTTCTTTATCATGCTAAGAGGAGCACAAACAGTAATTTCTCCGCATTGCAAGGTGCAATTCTGAAATTTTTTGCTTTTTCCTGCTCCTCTTAGCATGATAAAGAAGATTCAAAGAGAGTGAGATGCCAGCTCCTTTCCTTCAGTCAGTAGCTTCAATCATTTCTGGTATATGAATAACATGATGTTTTTCAATGGCAAAAATCAATGAATTTTGTAAATGCACAAACAGTAATTTCTCCGCATTGCAAGGCGCAATTCTGAAATTTTTTGCTTTTTCCTGCTCCTCTTAGCATGATAAAGAAGATTCAAAGAGAGTGAGATGCCAGCTCCTTTCATTCAGTCAGTAGCTTCAATCATTTCTGGACATTTTTCAATGGCAAAAATCAATGAATATTGTAAATGCACAAACAGTAATTTCTCCGCATTGCAAGGTGCAATTCTGAAATTTTTTGCTTTTTCCTGCTCCTCTTAGCATGATAAAGAAGATTCAAAGAGAGTGAGATGCCAGCTCCTTTCATTCAGTCAGTAGCTTCAATCATTTCTGGACGTTTTTCAATGGCAAAAATCAATGAATATTGTAAATGCACAAACAGTAATTTCTCCGCATTGCAAGGTGCAATTCTGAAATTTTTTGCTTTTTCCTGCTCCTCTTAGGATGATAAAGAAGATTCAAAGAGAGTGATATGCCAGCTCCTTTCATTCAGTCAGTACCTTCAATCATTTCTGGACGTTTTTCAATGGCAAAAATCAATGAATATTGTAAATGCACAAACAGTAATTTCTCCGCATTGCAAGGTGCAATTCTGAAATTTTTTGCTTTTTCCTGCTCCTCTTAGCATGATAAAGAAGATTCAAAGAGAGTGAGATGCCAGCTCCTTTCATTCAGTCAGTAGCTTCAATCATTTCTGGACGTTTTTCAATGGCAAAAATCAATGAATATTGTAAATGCACAAACTGTAATTTCTCCGCATTGCAAGGTGCAATTCTGAAATTTTTTGCTTTTTCCTGCTCCTCTTAGCATGATAAAGAAGATTCAAAGAGAGTGAGATGCCAGCTCCTTTCATTCAGTCAGTAGCTTCAATCATTTCTGGTATATGAATAACATGATGTTTTTCAATAGCAAAAATCAATGAATATTGTAAATGCACAAACAGTAATTTCTCCGCATTGCAAGGTGCAATTCTGAAATTTTTTGTTTTTTCCTGCTCCTCTTAGCATGATAAAGAAGATTCAAAGAGAGTGAGATGCCAGCTCCTTTCATTCAGTCAGTAGCTTCAATCATTTCTGGACGTTTTTCAATGGCAAAAATCAATGAATATTGTAAATGCACAAACAGTAATTTCTCCGCATTGCAAGGTGCAATTCTGAAATTTTTTGCTTTTTCCTGCTCCTCTTAGCATGATAAACAAGATTCAAAGAGAGTGAGATGCCAGCATCTTTCATTCAGTCAGTAGCTTCAATCATTTCTGGACGTTTTTCAATGGCAAAAATCATTGAATATTGTAAATGCACAAACAGTAATTTCTCCGCATTGCAAGGTGCAATTCTGAAATTTTTTACTTTTTCCTGCTCCTCTTAGCATGATAAAGAAGATTCAAAGAGAGTGAGATGCCAGCTCCTTTCGTTCAGTCAGTAGCTTCAATCATTTCTGGTATATGAATAACATGATGTTTTTCAATCGCAAAAATCAATGAATATTGTAAATGCACAAACAGTAATTTCTCCGCATTGCAAGGTGCAATTCTGAAATTTTTTGCTTTTTCCTGCTCCTCTTAGCATGATAAAGAAGATTCAAAGAGAGTGAGATGCCAGCTCCTTTCATTCAGTCAGTAGCTTCAATCATTTCTGGACGTTTTTCAATGGCAAAAATCAATGAATATTGTAAATGCACAAACTGTAATTTCTCCGCATTGCAAGGTGCAATTCTGAAATTTTTTGCTTTTTCCTGCTCCTCTTAGCATGATAAAGAAGATTCAAAGAGAGTGAGATGCCAGCTCCTTTCATTCAGTCAGTAGCTTCAATCATTTCTGGACGTTTTTCAATGGCAAAAATCAACGAATATTGTAAATGCACAAACAGTAATTTCTCCGCATTGCAAGGTGCAATTCTGAAATTTTTTGCTTTTTCCTGCTCCTCTTAGCATGATAAAGAAGATTCAAAGAGAGTGAGATGCCAGCTCCTTTCATTCAGTCAGTAGCTTCAATCATTTCTGGACGTTTTTCAATGGCAAAAATCAATGAATATTGTAAATGCACAAACTGTAATTTCTCCGCATTGCAAGGTGCAATTCTGAAATTTTTTGCTTTTTCCTTCTCCTCTTAGCATGATAAAGAAGATTCAAAGAGAGTGAGATGCCAGCTCCTTTCATTCAGTCAGTAGCTTCAATCATTTCTGGACGTTTTTCAATGGCAAAAATCAATGAATATTGTTAATGCACAAACAGTAATTTCTCCGCATTGCAAGGTGCAATTCTGAAATTTTTTGCTTTTTCCTGCTCCTCTTAGCATGATAAAGAAGATTCAAAGAGAGTGAGATGCCAGCTCCTTTCATTCAGTCAGTACCTTAATCATTTCTGGACGTTTTTCAATGGCAAAAATCAATGAATATTGTAAATGCACAAACAGTAATTTCTCCGCATTGCAAGGTGCAATTCTGAAATTTTTTGCTTTTTCCTGCTCCTCTTAGCATGATAAAGAAGATTCAAAGAGAGTGAGATGCCAGCTCCTTTCATTCAGTCAGTAGCTTCAAACATTTCTGGTATATGAATAACATGATGTTTTTCAATGGCAAAAATCAATGAATATTGTAAATGCACAAACAGTAATTTCTCCGCATTGCAAGGTGCAAGTCTGAAATTTTTTGCTTTTTCCTGCTCCTCTTAGCATGATAAAGAAGATTCAAAGAGAGTGAGATGCCAGCTCCTTTCATTCAGTCAGTAGCTTCAAACATTTCTGGTATATGAATAACATGATGTTTTTCAATGGCAAAAATCAATGAATATTGTAAATGCACAAACAGTAATTTCTCCGCATTGCAAGGTGCAAGTCTGAAATTTTTTGCTTTTTCCTGCTCCTCTTAGCATGATAAAGAAGATTCAAAGAGAGTGAGATGCCAGCTACTTTCATTCAGTCAGTAGCTTCAATCATTTCTGGACCTTTTTCAATGGTAAAAATCAATGAATATTGTAAATGCACAAACAGTAATTTCTCGACATTGCAAGGTGCAATTCTGAAATTTTTTGCTTTTTCCTGCTCCTCTTAGCATGATAAAGAAGATTCAAAGAGAGTGAGATGCCAGCTCCTTTCATTCAGTCAGTAGCTTCAAACATTTCTGGTATATGAATAACATGATGTTTTTCAATGGCAAAAATCAATGAATATTGTAAATGCACAAACAGTAATTTCTCCGCATTGCAAGGTGCAATTCTGAAATTTTTTGCTTTTTCCTGCTCCTCTTAGCATGATAAAGAAGATTCAAAGAGAGTGAGATGCCAGCTTCTTTCATTCAGTCAGTAGCTTCAATCATTTCTGGATGTTTTTCAATGGCAAAAATCAATGAATATTGTAAATGCACAAACTGTAATTTCTCCGCATTGCAAGGTGCAATTCTGAAATTTTTTGCTTTTTCCTGCTCCTCTTAGCATGATAAAGAAGATTCAAAGAGAGTGAGATGTCAGCTCCTTTCATTCAGTCAGTAGCTTCAATCATTTCTGGACGTTTTTCAATGGCAAAAATCAATGAATATTGTAAATGCACAAACAGTAATTTCTCCGCATTGCAAGGTGCAATTCTGAAATTTTTTGCGTTTTCCTGCTCCTCTTAGCATGATAAAGAAGATTCAAAGAGAGTGAGATGCCAGCTCCTTTCATTCAGTCAGTAGCTTCAATCATTTCTGGACGTTTTTCAATGGCAAAAATCAATGAATATTGTAAATGCACAAACAGTAATTTCTCCGCATTGCAAGGTGCAATTCTGAAATTTTTTGCTTTTTCCTGCTCCTCTTAGCATGATAAAGAAGATTCAAAGAGAGTGAGGTGCCAGCTCCTTTCATTCAGTCAGTAGCTTCAAACATTTCTGGTATATGAATAACATGTTTTTCAATGGCAAAAATCAATGAATATTGTAAATGCACAAACAGTAATTTCTCCGCATTGCAAGGTGCAATTCTGAAATTTTTTGCTTTTTCCTGCTCCTCTTAGCATGATAAAGAAGAATCAAAGAGAGTGAGATGCCAGCTCCTTTCATTCAGTCAGTAGCTTCAATCATTTCTGGACGTTTTTCAATGGCAAAAATCAATGAATATTGTAAATGCACAAACAGTAATTTCTCCGCATTGCAAGGTGCAATTCTGAAATTTTTTGCTTTTTCCTGCTCCTCTTAGCATGATAAAGAAGATTCAAAGAGAGTGAGATGCCAGCTCCTTTCATTCAGTCAGTAGCTTCAATCATTTCTGGACGTTTTTCAAAGGCAAAAATCAATGAATATTGTAAATGCACAAACAGTAATTTCTCCGCATTGCAAGGTGCAATTCTGAAATTTTTTGCTTTTTCCTGCTCCTCTTAGCATGATAAAGAAGATTCAAAGAGAGTGAGATGCCAGCTCCTTTCATTCAGTCAGTAGCTTCAAACATTTCTGGTATATGAATAACATGATGTTTTTCAATGGCAAAAATCAATGAATATTGTAAATGCACAAACAGTAATTTCTCCGCATTGCAAGGTGCAAGTCTGAAATTTTTTGCTTTTTCCTGCTCCTCTTAGCATGATAAAGAAGATTCAAAGAGAGTGAGATGCCAGCTACTTTCATTCAGTCAGTAGCTTCAATCATTTCTGGACGTTTTTCAATGGTAAAAATCAATGAATATTGTAAATGCACAAACAGTAATTTCTCCACATTGCAATGTGCAATTCTAAAATTTTTTGCTTTTTCCTGCTCCTCTTAGCATGATAAAGAAGATTCAAAGAGAGTGAGATGCCAGCTCCTTTCATTCAGTCAGTACCTTCAATCATTTCTGGACGTTTTTCAATGGCAAAAATCAATGAATTTTGTAAATGCACAAACAGTAATTTCTCCGCATTGCAAGGTGCAATTCTGAAATTTTTTGCTTTTTCCTGCTCCTCTTAGCATGATAAAGAAGATTCAAAGAGAGTGAGATGCCAGCTCCTTTCATTCAGTCAGTAGCTTCAAACATTTCTGGTATATGAATAACATGATGTTTTTCAATGGCAAAAATCAATGAATATTGTAAATGCACAAACAGTAATTTCTCCGCATTGCAAGGTGCAAGTCTGAAATTTTTTGCTTTTTCCTGCTCCTCTTAGCATGATAAAGAAGATTCAAAGAGAGTGAGATGCCAGCTCCTTTCATTCAGTCAGTAGCTTCAAACATTTCTGGTATATGAATAACATGATGTTTTTCAATGGCAAAAATCAATGAATATTGTAAATGCACAAACAGTAATTTCTCCGCATTGCAAGGTGCAAGTCTGAAATTTTTTGCTTTTTCCTGCTCCTCTTAGCATGATAAAGAAGATTCAAAGAGAGTGAGATGCCAGCTACTTTCATTCAGTCAGTAGCTTCAATCATTTCTGGACGTTTTTCAATGGTAAAAATCAATGAATATTGTAAATGCACAAACAGTAATTTCTCCACATTGCAAGGTGCAATTCTGAAATTTTTTGCTTTTTCCTGCTCCTCTTAGCATGATAAAGAAGATTCAAAGAGAGTGAGATGCCAGCTCCTTTCATTCAGTCAGTAGCTTCAAACATTTCTGGTATATGAATAACATGATGTTTTTCAATGGCAAAAATCAATGAATATTGTAAATGCACAAACAGTAATTTCTCCGCATTGCAAGGTGCAATTCTGAAATTTTTTGCTTTTTCCTGCTCCTCTTAGCATGATAAAGAAGATTCAAAGAGAGTGAGATGCCAGCTCCTTTCATTCAGTCAGTAGCTTCAATCATTTCTGGACGTTTTTCAATGGCAAAAATCAATGAATATTGTAAATGCACAAACAGTAATTTCTCCGCATTGCAAGGTGCAATTCTGAAATTTTTTGCTTTTTCCTGCTCCTCTTAGCATGATAAAGAAGATTCAAAGAGAATGAGATGCCAGCTCCTTTCATTCAGTCAGTACCTTCAATCATTTCTGGACATTTTTCAATGGCAAAAATCAATGAATATTGTAAATGCACAAACAGTAATTTCTCCGCATTGCAAGGTGCAATTCTGAAATTTTTTGCTTTTTCCCGCTCCTCTTAGCATGATAAAGAAGATTCAAAGAGAGTGAGGTGCCAGCTCCTTTCATTCAGTCAGTAGCTTCAAACATTTCTGGTATATGAATAACATGTTTTTCAATGGCAAAAATCAATGAATATTGTAAATGCACAAACAGTAATTTCTCCGCATTGCAAGGTGCAATTCTGAAATTTTTTGCTTTTTCCTGCTCCTCTTAGCATGATAAAGAAGATTCAAAGAGAGTGAGATGCCAGCTCCTTTCATTCAGTCAGTAGCTTCAATCATTTCTGGACGTTTTTCAATGGCAAAAATCAATGAATATTGTAAATGCACAAACAGTAATTTCTCCGCATTGCAAGGTGCAATTCTGAAATTTTTTGCTTTTTCCTGCTCCTCTTAGCATGATAAAGAAGATTCAAAGAGAGTGAGATGCCAGCTCCTTTCATTCAGTCAGTAGCTTCAATCATTTCTGGACGTTTTTCAATGGCAAAAATCAATGAATATTGTAAATGCACAAACAGTAATTTCTCCGCATTGCAAGGTGCAATTCTGAAATTTTTTGCTTTTTCCTGCTCCTCTTAGCATGATAAAGAAGATTCAAAGAGAGTGAGATGCCAGCTCCTTTCATTCAGTCAGTAGCTTCAAACATTTCTGGTATATGAATAACATGATGTTTTTCAATGGCAAAGATCAATGAATATTGTAAATGCACAAACAGTAATTTCTCCGCATTGCAAGGTGCAAGTCTGAAATTTTTTGCTTTTTCCTGCTCCTCTTAGCATGATAAAGAAGATTCAAAGAGAGTGAGATGCCAGCTACTTTCATTCAGTCAGTAGCTTCAATCATTTCTGGACGTTTTTCAATGGTAAAAATCAATGAATATTGTAAATGCACAAACAGTAATTTCTCCACATTGCAATGTGCAATTCTAAAATTTTTTGCTTTTTCCTGCTCCTCTTAGCATGATAAAGAAGATTCAAAGAGAGTGAGATGCCAGCTCCTTTCATTCAGTCAGTAGCTTCAAACATTTCTGGTATATGAATAACATGATGTTTTTCAATGGCAAAAATCAATGAATATTGTAAATGCACAAACAGTAATTTCTCCGCATTGCAAGGTGCAATTCTGAAATTTTTTGCTTTTTCCTGCTCCTCTTAGCATGATAAAGAAGATTCAAAGAGAGTGAGATGCCAACTCCTTTCATTCAGTCAGTAGCTTCAAACATTTCTGGTATATGAATAACATGATGTTTTTCAATGGCAAAAATCAATGAATATTGTAAATGCACAAACAGTAATTTCTCCGCATTGCAAGGTGCAATTCTGAAATTTTTTGCTTTTTCCTGCTCCTCTTAGCATGATAAAGAAGATTCAAAGAGAGTGAGATGCCAGCTCCTTTCATTCAGTCAGTAGCTTCAATCATTTCTGGACGTTTTTCAATGGCAAAAATCAATGAATATTGTAAATGCACAAACAGTAATTTCTCCGCATTGCAAGGTGCAATTCTGAAATTTTTTGCTTTTTCCTGCTCCTCTTAGCATGATAAAGAAGATTCAAAGAGAGTGAGATGCCAGCTCCTTTCATTCAGTCAGTACCTTCAATCATTTCTGGACGTTTTTCAATGGCAAAAATCAATGAATATTGTAAATGCACAAACAGTAATTTCTCCGCATTGCAAGGTGCAATTCTGAAATTTTTTGCTTTTTCCCGCTCCTCTTAGCATGATAAAGAAGATTCAAAGAGAGTGAGGTGCCAGCTCCTTTCATTCAGTCAGTAGCTTCAAACATTTCTGGTATATGAATAACATGTTTTTCAATGGCAAAAATCAATGAATATTGTAAATGCACAAACAGTAATTTCTCCGCATTGCAAGGTGCAATTCTGAAATTTTTTGCTTTTTCCTGCTCCTCTTAGCATGATAAAGAAGATTCAAAGAGAGTGAGATGCCAGCTCCTTTCATTCAGTCAGTAGCTTCAATCATTTCTGGACGTTTTTCAATGGCAAAAATCAATGAATATTGTAAATGCACAAACAGTAATTTCTCCGCATTGCAAGGTGCAATTCTGAAATTTTTTGCTTTTTCCTGCTCCTCTTAGCATGATAAAGAAGATTCAAAGAGAGTGAGATGCCAGCTCCTTTCATTCAGTCAGTAGCTTCAATCATTTCTGGACGTTTTTCAATGGCAAAAATCAATGAATATTGTAAATGCACAAACAGTAATTTCTCCGCATTGCAAGGTGCAATTCTGAAATTTTTTGCTTTTTCCTGCTCCTCTTAGCATGATAAAGAAGATTCAAAGAGAGTGAGATGCCAGCTCCTTTGATTCAGTCAGTAGCTTCAAACATTTCTGGTATATGAATAACATGATGTTTTTCAATGGCAAAAATCAATGAATATTGTAAATGCACAAACAGTAATTTCTCCGCATTGCAAGGTGCAAGTCTGAAATTTTTTGCTTTTTACTGCTCCTCTTAGCATGATAAAGAAGATTCAAAGAGAGTGAGATGCCAGCTACTTTCATTCAGTCAGTAGCTTCCATCATTTCTGGACGTTTTTCAATGGTAAAAATCAATGAATATTGTAAATGCACAAACAGTAATTTCTCCACATTGCAATGTGCAATTCTAAAATTTTTTGCTTTTTCCTGCTCCTCTTAGCATGATAAAGAAGATTCAAAGAGAGTGAGATGCCAGCTCCTTTCATTCAGTCAGTAGCTTCAAACATTTCTGGTATATGAATAACATGATGTTTTTCAATGGTAAAAATCAATGAATATTGTAAATGCACAAACAGTAATTTCTCCGCATTGCAAGGTGCAATTCTGAAATTTTTTGCTTTTTCCTGCTCCTCTTAGCATGATAAAGAAGATTCAAAGAGAGTGAGATGCCAACTCCTTTCATTCAGTCAGTAGCTTCAAACATTTCTGGTATATGAATAACATGATGTTTTTCAATGGCAAAAATCAATGAATATTGTAAATGCACAAACAGTAATTTCTCCGCATTGCAAGGTGCAATTCTGAAATTTTTTGCTTTTTCCTGCTCCTCTTAGCATGATAAAGAAGATTCAAAGAGAGTGAGATGCCAGCTCCTTTCATTCAGTCAGTAGCTTCAATCATTTCTGGACGTTTTTCAATGGCAAAAATCAATGAATATTGTAAATGCACAAACAGTAATTTCTCCGCATTGCAAGGTGCAATTCTGAAATTTTTTGCTTTTTCCTGCTCCTCTTAGCATGATAAAGAAGATTCAAAGAGAGTGAGATGCCAGCTCCTTTCATTCAGTCAGTAGCTTCAATCATTTCTGGACGTTTTTCAATGGCAAAAATCAATGAATATTGTAAATGCACAAACAGTAATTTCTCCGCATTGCAAGGTGCAATTCTGAAATTTTTTGCTTTTTCCTGCTCCTCTTAGCATGATAAAGAAGATTCAAAGAGAGTGAGATGCCAGCTCCTTTCATTCAGTCAGTACCTTCAATCATTTCTGGACGTTTTTCAATGGCAAAAATCAATGAATATTGTAAATGCACAAACAGTAATTTCTCCGCATTGCAAGGTGCAATTCTGAAATTTTTTGCTTTTTCCCGCTCCTCTTAGCATGATAAAGAAGATTCAAAGAGAGTGAGGTGCCAGCTCCTTTCATTCAGTCAGTAGCTTCAAACATTTCTGGTATATGAATAACATGTTTTTCAATGGCAAAAATCAATGAATATTGTAAATGCACAAACAGTAATTTCTCCGCATTGCAAGGTGCAATTCTGAAATTTTTTGCTTTTTCCTGCTCCTCTTAGCATGATAAAGAAGATTCAAAGAGAGTGAGATGCCAGCTCCTTTCATTCAGTCAGTAGCTTCAATCATTTCTGGACGTTTTTCAATGGCAAAAATCAATGAATATTGTAAATGCACAAACAGTAATTTCTCCGCATTGCAAGGTGCAATTCTGAAATTTTTTGCTTTTTCCTGCTCCTCTTAGCATGATAAAGAAGATTCAAAGAGAGTGAGATGCCAGCTCCTTTGATTCAGTCAGTAGCTTCAAACATTTCTGGTATATGAATAACATGATGTTTTTCAATGGCAAAAATCAATGAATATTGTAAATGCACAAACAGTAATTTCTCCGCATTGCAAGGTGCAAGTCTGAAATTTTTTGCTTTTTCCTGCTCCTCTTAGCATGATAAAGAAGATTCAAAGAGAGTGAGATGCCAGCTACTTTCATTCAGTCAGTAGCTTCCATCATTTCTGGACGTTTTTCAATGGTAAAAATCAATGAATATTGTAAATGCACAAACAGTAATTTCTCCACATTGCAATGTGCAATTCTAAAATTTTTTGCTTTTTCCTGCTCCTCTTAGCATGATAAAGAAGATTCAAAGAGAGTGAGATGCCAGCTCCTTTCATTCAGTCAGTAGCTTCAAACATTTCTGGTATATGAATAACATGATGTTTTTCAATGGCAAAAATCAATGAATATTGTAAATGCACAAACAGTAATTTCTCCGCATTGCAAGGTGCAATTCTGAAATTTTTTGCTTTTTCCTGCTCCTCTTAGCATGATAAAGAAGATTCAAAGAGAGTGAGATGCCAACTCCTTTCATTCAGTCAGTAGCTTCAAACATTTCTGGTATATGAATAACATGATGTTTTTCAATGGCAAAAATCAATGAATATTGTAAATGCACAAACAGTAATTTCTCCGCATTGCAAGGTGCAATTCTGAAATTTTTTGCTTTTTCCTGCTCCTCTTAGCATGATAAAGAAGATTCAAAGAGAGTGAGATGCCAGCTCCTTTCATTCAGTCAGTAGCTTCAATCATTTCTGGACGTTTTTCAATGGCAAAAATCAATGAATATTGTAAATGCACAAACAGTAATTTCTCCGCATTGCAAGGTGCAATTCTGAAATTTTTTGCTTTTTCCTGCTCCTCTTAGCATGATAAAGAAGATTCAAAGAGAGTGAGATGCCAGCTCCTTTCATTCAGTCAGTACCTTCAATCATTTCTGGACGTTTTTCAATGGCAAAAATCAATGAATATTGTAAATGCACAAACAGTAATTTCTCCGCATTGCAAGGTGCAATTCTGAAATTTTTTGCTTTTTCCCGCTCCTCTTAGCATGATAAAAAAGATTCAAAGAGAGTGAGGTGCCAGCTCCTTTCATTCAGTCAGTAGCTTCAAACATTTCTGGTATATGAATAACATGTTTTTCAATGGCAAAAATCAATGAATATTGTAAATGCACAAACAGTAATTTCTCCGCATTGCAAGGTGCAATTCTGAAATTTTTTGCTTTTTCCTGCTCCTCTTAGCATGATAAAGAAGATTCAAAGAGAGTGAGATGCCAGCTCCTTTCATTCAGTCAGTAGCTTCAATCATTTCTGGACGTTTTTCAATGGTAAAAATCAATGAATATTGTAAATGCACAAACAGTAATTTCTCCACATTGCAAGGTGCAATTCTGAAATTTTTTGCTTTTTCCTGCTCCTCTTAGCATGATAAAGAAGATTCAAAGAGAGTGAGATGCCAGCTCCTTTCATTCAGTCAGTAGCTTCAAACATTTCTGGTATATGAATAACATGATGTTTTTCAATGGCAAAAATCAATGAATATTGTAAATGCACAAACAGTAATTTCTCCGCATTGCAAGGTGCAAGTCTGAAATTTTTTGCTTTTTCCTGCTCCTCTTAGCATGATAAAGAAGATTCAAAGAGAGTGAGATGCCAGCTACTTTCATTCAGTCAGTAGCTTCAATCATTTCTGGACGTTTTTCAATGGTAAAAATCAATGAATATTGTAAATGCACAAACAGTAATTTCTCCACATTGCAAGGTGCAATTCTGAATTTTTTTGCTTTTTCCTGCTCCTCTTAGCATGATAAAGAAGATTCAAAGAGAGTGAGATGCCAACTCCTTTCATTCAGTCAGTAGCTTCAAACATTTCTGGTATATGAATAACATGATGTTTTTCAATGGCAAAAATCAATGAATATTGTAAATGCACAAACAGTAATTTCTCCGCATTGCAAGGTGCAATTCTGAAATTTTTTGCTTTTTCCTGCTCCTCTTAGCATGATAAAGTAGATTCAAAGAGAGTGAGATGCCAGCTCCTTTCATTCAGTCAGTAGCTTCAATCATTTCTGGACGTTTTTCAATGGCAAAAATCAATGAATATTGTAAATGCACAAACAGTAATTTCTCCGCATTGCAAGGTGCAATTCTGAAATTTTTTGCTTTTTCCTGCTCCTCTTAGCATGATAAAGAAGATTCAAAGAGAGTGAGATGCCAGCTCCTTTCATTCAGTCAGTACCTTCAATCATTTCTGGACGTTTTTCAATGGCAAAAATCAATGAATATTGTAAATGCACAAACAGTAATTTCTCCGCATTGCAAGGTGCAATTCTGAAATTTTTTGCTTTTTCCCGCTCCTCTTAGCATGATAAAGAAGATTCAAGGAGAGTGAGGTGCCAGCTCCTTTCATTCAGTCAGTAGCTTCAAACATTTCTGGTATATGAATAACATGTTTTTCAATGGCAAAAATCAATGAATATTGTAAATGCACAAACAGTAATTTCTCCGCATTGCAAGGTGCAATTCTGAAATTTTTTGCTTTTTCCTGCTCCTCTTAGCATGATAAAGAAGATTCAAAGAGAGTGAGATGCCAGCTCCTTTCATTCAGTCAGTAGCTTCAATCATTTCTGGACGTTTTTCAATGGCAAAAATCAATGAATATTGTAAATGCACAAACAGTAATTTCTCCGCATTGCAAGGTGCAATTCTGAAATTTTTTGCTTTTTCCTGCTCCTCTTAGCATGATAAAGAAGATTCAAAGAGAGTGAGATGCCAGCTCCTTTCATTCAGTCAGTAGCTTCAATCATTTCTGGACGTTTTACAATGGCAAAAATCAATGAATATTGTAAATGCACAAACAGTAATTTCTCCGCATTGCAAGGTGCAATTCTGAAATTTTTTGCTTTTTCCTGCTCCTCTTAGCATGATAAAGAAGATTCAAAGAGAGTGAGATGCCAGCTCCTTTGATTCAGTCAGTAGCTTCAAACATTTCTGGTATATGAATAACATGATGTTTTTCAATGGCAAAAATCAATGAATATTGTAAATGCACAAACAGTAATTTCTCCGCATTGCAAGGTGCAAGTCTGAAATTTTTTGCTTTTTCCTGCTCCTCTTAGCATGATAAAGAAGATTCAAAGAGAGTGAGATGCCAGCTACTTTCATTCAGTCAGTAGCTTCAATCATTTCTGGACGTTTTTCAATGGTAAAAATCAATGAATATTGTAAATGCACAAACAGTAATTTCTCCACATTGCAAGGTGCAATTCTGAAATTTTTTGCTTTTTCCTGCTCCTCTTAGCATGATAAAGAAGATTCAAATAGAGTGAGATGCCAGCTCCTTTCATTCAGTCAGTAGCTTCAAACATTTCTGGTATATGAATAACATGATGTTTTTCAATGGCAAAAATCAATGAATATTGTAAATGCACAAACAGTAATTTCTCCGCATTGCAAGGTGCAAGTCTGAAATTTTTTGCTTTTTCCTGCTCCTCTTAGCATGATAAAGAAGATTCAAAGAGAGTGAGATGCCAGCTACTTTCATTCAGTCAGTAGCTTCAATCATTTCTGGACGTTTTTCAATGGTAAAAATCAATGAATATTGTAAATGCACAAACAGTAATTTCTCCACATTGCAAGGTGCAATTCTGAAATTTTTTGCTTTTTCCTGCTCCTCTTAGCATGATAAAGAAGATTCAAAGAGAGTGAGATGCCAGCTCCTTTCATTCAGTCAGTAGCTTCAAACATTTCTGGTATATGAATAACATGATGTTTTTCAATGGCAAAAATCAATGAATATTGTAAATGCACAAACAGTAATTTCTCCACATTGCAAGGTGCAATTCTGAAATTTTTTGCTTTTTCCTGCTCCTCTTAGCATGATAAAGAAGATTCAAAGAGAGTGAGATGCCAGCTCCTTTCATTCAGTCAGTAGCTTCAAACATTTCTGGTATATGAATAACATGATGTTTTTCAATGGCAAAAATCAATGAATATTGTAAATGCACAAACAGTAATTTCTCCGCATTGCAAGGTGCAATTCTGAAATTTTTTGCTTTTTCCTGCTCCTCTTAGCATGATAAAAAAGATTCAAAGAGAGTGAGATGCCAGCTCCTTTCATTCAGTCAGAAGCTTCAATCATTTCTGGACGTTTTTCAATGGCAAAAATCAATGAATATTGTAAATGCACAAACAGTAATTTCTCCGCATTGCAAGGTGCAATTCTGAAATTTTTTGCTTTTTCCTGCTCCTCTTAGCATGATAAAGAAGATTCAAAGAGAGTGAGATGTCAGCTCCTTTCATTCAGTCAGTAGCTTCAAACATTTCTGGTATATGAATAACATGATGTTTTTCAATGGCTAAAATCAATGAATATTGTAAATGCACAAACAGTAATTTCTCCGCATTGCAAGGTGCAATTCTGAAATTTTTTGCTTTTTCCTGCTCCTCTTAGCATGATAAAGAAGATTCAAAGAGAGTGAGATGCCAGCTCCTTTCATTCAGTCAGTAGCTTCAATCATTTCTGGACGTTTTTCAATGGCAAAAATCAATGAATATTGTAAATGCACAAACAGTAATTTCTCCGCATTGCAAGGTGCAATTCTGAAATTTTTTGCTTTTTCCTGCTCCTCTTAGCATGATAAAGAAGATTCAAAGAGAGTGAGATGCCAGCTCCTTTCATTCAGTCAGTAGCTTCAATCATTTCTGGACGTTTTTCAATGGCAAAAATCAATGAATATTGTAAATGCACAAACAGTAATTTCTCCGCATTGCAAGGTGCAATTCTGAAATTTTTTGCTTTTTCCTGCTCCTCTTAGCATGATAAAGAAGATTCAAAGAGAGTGAGATGCCAGCTCCTTTCATTCAGTCAGTAGCTTCAAACATTTCTGGAATATGAATAACATGATGTTTTTCAATGGCAAAAATCAATGAATATTGTAAATGCACAAACAGTAATTTCTCCGCATTGCAAGGTGCAAGTCTGAAATTTTTTGCTTTTTCCTGCTCCTCTTAGCATGATAAAGAAGATTCAAAGAGAGTGAGATGCCAGCTACTTTCATTCAGTCAGTAGCTTCAATCATTTCTGGACGTTTTTCAATGGTAAAAATCAATGAATATTGTAAATGCACAAACAGTAATTTCTCCACATTGCAATGTGCAATTCTAAAATTTTTTGCTTTTTCCTGCTCCTCTTAGCATGATAAAGAAGATTCAAAGAGAGTGAGATGCCAGCTCCTTTCATTCAGTCAGTAGCTTCAAACATTTCTGGTATATGAATAACATGATGTTTTTCAATGGCAAAAATCAATGAATATTGTAATTGCACAAACAGTAATTTCTCCGCATTGCAAGGTGCAATTCTGAAATTTTTTGCTTTTTCCTGCTCCTCTTAGCATGATAAAGAAGATTCAAAGAGAGTGAGATGCCAACTCCTTTCATTCAGTCAGTAGCTTCAAACATTTCTGGTATATGAATAACATGATGTTTTTCAATGGCAAAAATCAATGAATATTGTAAATGCACAAACAGTAATTTCTCCGCATTGCAAGGTGCAATTCTGAAATTTTTTGCTTTTTCCTGCTCCTCTTAGCATGATAAAGAAGATTCAAAGAGAGTGAGGTGCCAGCTCCTTTCATTCAGTCAGTAGCTTCAAACATTTCTGGTATATGAATAACATGTTTTTCAATGGCAAAAATCAATGAATATTGTAAATGCACAAACAGTAATTTCTCCGCATTGCAAGGTGCAATTCTGAAATTTTTTGCTTTTTCCTGCTCCTCTTAGCATGATAAAGAAGATTCAAAGAGAGTGAGATGCCAGCTCCTTTCATTCAATCAGTAGCTTCAATCATTTCTGGACGTTTTTCAATGGCAAAAATCAATGAATATTGTAAATGCACAAACAGTAATTTCTCCGCATTGCAAGGTGCAATTCTGAAATTTTTTGCTTTTTCCTGCTCCTCTTAGCATGATAAAGAAGATTCAAAGAGAGTGAGATGCCAGCTCCTTTCATTCAGTCAGTAGCTTCAATCATTTCTGGACGTTTTTCAATGGCAACAATCAATGAATATTGTAAATGCACAAACAGTAATTTCTCCGCATTGCAAGGTGCAATTCTGAAATTTTTTGCTTTTTCCTGCTCCTCTTAGCATGATAAAGAAGATTCAAAGAGAGTGAGATGCCAGCTCCTTTGATTCAGTCAGTAGCTTCAAACATTTCTGGTATATGAATAACATGATGTTTTTCAATGGCAAAAATCAATGAATATTGTAAATGCACAAACAGTAATTTCTCCGCATTGCAAGGTGCAAGTCTGAAATTTTTTGCTTTTTCCTGCTCCTCTTAGCATGATAAAGAAGATTCAAAGAGAGTGAGATGCCAGCTACTTTCATTCAGTCAGTAGCTTCAATCATTTCTGGACGTTTTTCAATGGTAAAAATCAATGAATATTGTAAATGCACAAACAGTAATTTCTCCACATTGCAAGGTGCAATTCTGAAATTTTTTGCTTTTTCCTGCTCCTCTTAGCATGATAAAGAAGATTCAAAGAGAGTGAGATGCCAGCTCCTTTGATTCAGTCAGTAGCTTCAAACATTTCTGGTATATGAATAACATGATGTTTTTCAATGGCAAAAATCAATGAATATTGTAAATGCACAAACAGTAATTTCTCCGCATTGCAAGGTGCAAGTCTGAAATTTTTTGCTTTTTCCTGCTCCTCTTAGCATGATAAAGAAGATTCAAAGAGAGTGAGATGCCAGCTACTTTCATTCAGTCAGTAGCTTCAATCATTTCTGGACGTTTTTCAATGGTAAAAATCAATGAATATTGTAAATGCACAAACAGTAATTTCTCCACATTGCAAGGTGCAATTCTGAAATTTTTTGCTTTTTCCTGCTCCTCTTAGCATGATAAAGAAGATTCAAATAGAGTGAGATGCCAGCTCCTTTCATTCAGTCAGTAGCTTCAAACATTTCTGGTATATGAATAACATGATGTTTTTCAATGGCAAAAATCAATGAATATTGTAAATGCACAAACAGTAATTTCTCCGCATTGCAAGGTGCAAGTCTGAAATTTTTTGCTTTTTCCTGCTCCTCTTAGCATGATAAAGAAGATTCAAAGAGAGTGAGATGCCAGCTACTTTCATTCAGTCAGTAGCTTCAATCATTTCTGGACGTTTTTCAATGGTAAAAATCAATGAATATTGTAAATGCACAAACAGTAATTTCTCCACATTGCAAGGTGCAATTCTGAAATTTTTTGCTTTTTCCTGCTCCTCTTAGCATGATAAAGAAGATTCAAAGAGAGTGAGATGCCAGCTCCTTTCATTCAGTCAGTAGCTTCAAACATTTCTGGTATATGAATAACATGATGTTTTTCAATGGCAAAAATCAATGAATATTGTAAATGCACAAACAGTAATTTCTCCACATTGCAAGGTGCAATTCTGAAATTTTTTGCTTTTTCCTGCTCCTCTTAGCATGATAAAGAAGATTCAAAGAGAGTGAGATGCCAGCTCCTTTCATTCAGTCAGTAGCTTCAAACATTTCTGGTATATGAATAACATGATGTTTTTCAATGGCAAAAATCAATGAATATTGTAAATGCACAAACAGTAATTTCTCCGCATTGCAAGGTGCAATTCTGAAATTTTTTGCTTTTTCCTGCTCCTCTTAGCATGATAAAAAAGATTCAAAGAGAGTGAGATGCCAGCTCCTTTCATTCAGTCAGTAGCTTCAATCATTTCTGGACGTTTTTCAATGGCAAAAATCAATGAATATTGTAAATGCACAAACAGTAATTTCTCCGCATTGCAAGGTGCAATTCTGAAATTTTTTGCTTTTTCCTGCTCCTCTTAGCATGATAAAGAAGATTCAAAGAGAGTGAGATGTCAGCTCCTTTCATTCAGTCAGTAGCTTCAAACATTTCTGGTATATGAATAACATGATGTTTTTCAATGGCTAAAATCAATGAATATTGTAAATGCACAAACAGTAATTTCTCCGCATTGCAAGGTGCAATTCTGAAATTTTTTGCT
The DNA here is from genome assembly GCF_046119375.1 of Phyllobates terribilis. Classification (NCBI taxonomy): domain Eukaryota; kingdom Metazoa; phylum Chordata; class Amphibia; order Anura; family Dendrobatidae; genus Phyllobates; species Phyllobates terribilis. The sequence continues at coordinate 294,079 of NW_027363844.1, forward strand.
TTTTCCTGCTCCTCTTAGCATGATAAAGAAGATTCAAAGAGAGTGAGATGCCAGCTCCTTTCATTCAGTCAGTAGCTTCAATCATTTCTGGACGTTTTTCAATGGCAAAAATCAATGAATATTGTAAATGCACAAACAGTAATTTCTCCGCATTGCAAGGTGCAATTCTGAAATTTTTTGCTTTTTCCTGCTCCTCTTAGCATGATAAAGAAGATTCAAAGAGAGTGAGATGCCAGCTCCTTTCATTCAGTCAGTAGCTTCTATCATTTCTGGACGTTTTTCAATGGCAAAAATCAATGAATATTGTAAATGCACAAACAGTAATTTCTCCGCATTGCAAGGTGCAATTCTGAAATTTTTTGCTTTTTCCTGCTCCTCTTAGCATGATAAAGAAGATTCAAAGAGAGTGAGATGCCAGCTCCTTTCATTCAGTCAGTAGCTTCAAACATTTCTGGAATATGAATAACATGATGTTTTTCAATGGCAAAAATCAATGAATATTGTAAATGCACAAACAGTAATTTCTCCGCATTGCAAGGTGCAAGTCTGAAATTTTTTGCTTTTTCCTGCTCCTCTTAGCATGATAAAGAAGATTCAAAGAGAGTGAGATGCCAGCTACTTTCATTCAGTCAGTAGCTTCAATCATTTCTGGACGTTTTTCAATGGTAAAAATCAATGAATATTGTAAATGCACAAACAGTAATTTCTCCACATTGCAATGTGCAATTCTAAAATTTTTTGCTTTTTCCTGCTCCTCTTAGCATGATAAAGAAGATTCAAAGAGAGTGAGATGCCAGCTCCTTTCATTCAGTCAGTAGCTTCAAACATTTCTGGTATATGAATAACATGATGTTTTTCAATGGCAAAAATCAATGAATATTGTAAATGCACAAACAGTAATTTCTCCGCATTGCAAGGTGCAATTCTGAAATTTTTTGCTTTTTCCTGCTCCTCTTAGCATGATAAAGAAGATTCAAAGAGAGTGAGATGCCAACTCCTTTCATTCAGTCAGTAGCTTCAAACATTTCTGGTATATGAATAACATGATGTTTTTCAATGGCAAAAATCAATGAATATTGTAAATGCACAAACAGTAATTTCTCCGCATTGCAAGGTGCAATTCTGAAATTTTTTGCTTTTTCCTGCTCCTCTTAGCATGATAAAGAAGATTCAAAGAGAGTGAGGTGCCAGCTCCTTTCATTCAGTCAGTAGCTTCAAACATTTCTGGTATATGAATAACATGTTTTTCAATGGCAAAAATCAATGAATATTGTAAATGCACAAACAGTAATTTCTCCGCATTGCAAGGTGCAATTCTGAAATTTTTTGCTTTTTCCTGCTCCTCTTAGCATGATAAAGAAGATTCAAAGAGAGTGAGATGCCAGCTCCTTTCATTCAATCAGTAGCTTCAATCATTTCTGGACGTTTTTCAATGGCAAAAATCAATGAATATTGTAAATGCACAAACAGTAATTTCTCCGCATTGCAAGGTGCAATTCTGAAATTTTTTGCTTTTTCCTGCTCCTCTTAGCATGATAAAGAAGATTCAAAGAGAGTGAGATGCCAGCTCCTTTCATTCAGTCAGTAGCTTCAATCATTTCTGGACGTTTTTCAATGGCAAAAATCAATGAATATTGTAAATGCACAAACAGTAATTTCTCCGCATTGCAAGGTGCAATTCTGAAATTTTTTGCTTTTTCCTGCTCCTCTTAGCATGATAAAGAAGATTCAAAGAGAGTGAGATGCCAGCTCCTTTGATTCAGTCAGTAGCTTCAAACATTTCTGGTATATGAATAACATGATGTTTTTCAATGGCAAAAATCAATGAATATTGTAAATGCACAAACAGTAATTTCTCCGCATTGCAAGGTGCAAGTCTGAAATTTTTTGCTTTTTCCTGCTCCTCTAAGCATGATAAAGAGGATTCAAAGAGAGTGAGATGCCAGCTACTTTCATTCAGTCAGTAGCTTCAATCATTTCTGGACGTTTTTCAATGGTAAAAATCAATGAATATTGTAAATGCACAAACAGTAATTTCTCCACATTGCAAGGTGCAATTCTGAAATTTTTTGCTTTTTCCTGCTCCTCTTAGCATGATAAAGAAGATTCAAAGAGAGTGAGATGCCAGCTCCTTTCATTCAGTCAGTAGCTTCAAACATTTCTGGTATATGAATAACACGATGTTTTTCAATGGCAAAAATCAATGAATATTGTAAATGCACAAACAGTAATTTCTCCGCATTGCAAGGTGCAAGTCTGAAATTTTTTGCTTTTTCCTGCTCCTCTTAGCATGATAAAGAAGATTCAAAGAGAGTGAGATGCCAGCTACTTTCATTCAGTCAGTAGCTTCAATCATTTCTGGACGTTTTTCAATGGTAAAAATCAATGAATATTGTAAATGCACAAACAGTAATTTCTCCACATTGCAAGGTGCAATTCTGAAATTTTTTGCTTTTTCCTGCTCCTCTTAGCATGATAAAGAAGATTCAAAGAGAGTGAGATGCCAGCTCCTTTCATTCAGTCAGTAGCTTCAAACATTTCTGGTATATGAATAACATGATGTTTTTCAATGGCAAAAATCAATGAATATTGTAAATGCACAAACAGTAATTTCTCCGCATTGCAAGGTGCAATTCTGAAATTTTTTGCTTTTTCCTGCTCCTCTTAGCATGATAAAGAAGATTCAAAGAGAGTGAGATGCCAGCTCCTTTCATTCAGTCAGTAGCTTCAATCATTTCTGGACGTTTTTCAATGGCAAAAATCAATGAATATTGTAAATGCACAAACAGTAATTTCTCCGCATTGCAAGGTGCAATTCTGAAATTTTTTGCTTTTTCCTGCTCCTCTTAGCATGATAAAGAAGATTCAAAGAGAGTGAGATGTCAGCTCCTTTCATTCAGTCAGTAGCTTCAAACATTTCTGGTATATGAATAACATGATGTTTTTCAATGGCAAAAATCAATGAATATTGTAAATGCACAAACAGTAATTTCTCCGCATTGCAAGGTGCAATTCTGAAATTTTTTGCTTTTTCCTGCTCCTCTTAGCATGATAAAGAAGATTCAAAGAGAGTGAGATGCCAGCTCCTTTCATTCAGTCAGTAGCTTCAATCATTTCTGGACGTTTTTCAATGGCAAAAATCAATGAATATTGTAAATGCACAAACAGTAATTTCTCCGCATTGCAAGGTGCAATTCTGAAATTTTTTGCTTTTTCCTGCTCCTCTTAGCATGATAAAGAAGATTCAAAGAGAGTGAGATGCCAGCTCCTTTCGTTCAGTCAGTAGCTTCAATCATTTCTGGACGTTTTTCAATGGCAAAAATCATTGAATATTATAAATGCACAAACAGTAATTTCTCCGCATTGCAAGGTGCAATTCTGAAATTTTTTACTTTTTCCTGCTCCTCTTAGCATGATAAAGAAGATTCAAAGAGAGTGAGATGCCAGCTCCTTTCATTCAGTCAGTAGCTTCAATCATTTCTGGTATATGAATAACATGATGTTTTTCAATGGCAAAAATCAATGAATATTGTAAATGCACAAACAGTAATTTCTCCGCATTGCAAGGTGCAATTCTGAAATTTTTTGCTTTTTCCTGCTCCTCTTAGCATGATAAAGAAGATTCAAAGAGAGTGAGATGCCAGCTCCTTTCATTCAGTCAGTAGCTTCAATCATTTCTGGACGTTTTTCAATGGCAAAAATCAATGAATATTGTAAATGCACAAACAGTAATTTCTCCGCATTGCAAGGTGCAATTCTGAAATTTTTTGCTTTTTCCTGCTCCTCTTAGCATGATAAACAAGATTCAAAGAGAGTGAGATGCCAGCTCCTTTCATTCAGTCAGTAGCTTCAATCATTTCTGGACGTTTTTCAATGGCAAAAATCAATGAATATTGTAAATGCACAAACAGTAATTTCTCCGCATTGCAAGGTGCAATTCTGAAATTATTTGCTTTTTCCTGCTCCTCTTAGCATGATAAAGAAGATTCAAAGAGAGTGAGGTGCCAGCTCCTTTCATTCAGTCAGTAGCTTCAAACATTTCTGGTATATGAATAACATGTTTTTCAATGGCAAAAATCAATGAATATTGTAAATGCACAAACAGTAATTTCTCCGCATTGCAAGGTGCAATTCTGAAATTTTTTGCTTTTTCCCGCTCCTCTTAGCATGATAAAGAAGATTCAAAGAGAGTGAGGTGCCAGCTCCTTTCATTCAGTCAGTAGCTTCAAACATTTCTGGTATATGAATAACATGTTTTTCAATGGCAAAAATCAATGAATATTGTAAATGCACAAACAGTAATTTCTCCGCATTGCAAGGTGCAATTCTGAAATTTTTTGATTTTTCCTGCTCCTCTTAGCATGATAAAGAAGATTCAAAGAGAGTGAGATGCCAGCTCCTTTCATTCAGTCAGTAGCTTCAATCATTTCTGGACGTTTTTCAATGGCAAAAATCAATGAATATTGTAAATGCACAAACAGTAATTTCTCCGCATTGCAAGGTGCAATTCTGAAATTTTTTGCTTTTTCCTGCTCCTCTTAGCATGATAAAGAAGATTCAAAGAGAGTGAGATGCCAGCTCCTTTCATTCAGTCAGTAGCTTCAAACATTTCTGGTATATGAAAAACATGATGTTTTTCAATGGCAAAAATCAATGAATATTGTAAATGCACAAACAGTAATTTCTCCGCATTGCAAGGTGCAATTCTGAAATTTTTTGCTTTTTCCTGCTCCTCTTAGCATGATAAAGAAGATTCAAAGAGAGTGAGATGCCAGCTCCTTTCATTCAGTCAGTAGCTTCAAACATTTCTGGTATATGAATAACATGATGTTTTTCAATGGCAAAAATCAATGAATATTGTAAATGCACAAACAGTAATTTCTCCGCATTGCAAGGTGCAAGTCTGAAATTTTTTGCTTTTTCCTGCTCCTCTTAGCATGATAAAGAAGATTCAAAGAGAGTGAGATGCCAGCTACTTTCATTCAGTCAGTAGCTTCAATCATTTCTGGACGTTTTTCAATGGTAAAAATCAATGAATATTGTAAATGCACAAACAGTAATTTCTCCACATTGCAAGGTGCAATTCTGAAATTTTTTGCTTTTTCCTGCTCCTCTTAGCATGATAAAGAAGATTCAAAGAGAGTGAGATGCCAGCTCCTTTCATTCAGTCAGTAGCTTCAAACATTTCTGGTATATGAATAACATGATGTTTTTCAATGGCAAAAATCAATGAATATTGTAAATGCACAAACAGTAATTTCTCCGCATTGCAAGGTGCAATTCTGAAATTTTTTGCTTTTTCCTGCTCCTCTTAGCATGATAAAGAAGATTCAAAGAGAGTGAGATGCCAGCTCCTTTCATTCAGTCAGTAGCTTCAATCATTTCTGGATGTTTTTCAATGGCAAAAATCAATGAATATTGTAAATGCACAAACTGTAATTTCTCCGCATTGCAAGGTGCAATTCTGAAATTTTTTGCTTTTTCCTGCTCCTCTTAGCATGATAAAGAAGATTCAAAGAGAGTGAGATGCCATCTCCTTTCATTCAGTCAGTAGCTTCAATCATTTCTGGACGTTTTTCAGTGGCAAAAATCAATGAATATTGTAAATGCACAAACAGTAATTTCTCCGCATTGCAAGGTGCAATTCTGAAATTTTTTGCTTTTTCCTGCTCCTCTTAGCATGATAAAGAAGATTCAAAGAGAGTGAGATGCCAGCTCCTTTCATTCAGTCAGTACCTTCAAACATTTCTGGACGTTTTTCAATGGCAAAAATCAATGAATATTGTAAATGCACAAACAGTAATTTCTCCGCATTGCAAGGTGCAAGTCTGAAATTTTTTGCTTTTTCCTGCTCCTCTTAGCATGATAAAGAAGATTCAAAGAGAGTGAGATGCCAGCTACTTTCATTCAGTCAGTAGCTTCAATCATTTCTGGACGTTTTTCAATGGTAAAAATCAATGAATATTGTAAATGCACAAACAGTAATTTCTCCACATTGCAAGGTGCAATTCTGAAATTTTTTGCTTTTTCCTGCTCCTCTTAGCATGATAAAGAAGATTCAAAGAGAGTGAGATGCCAGCTCCTTTCATTCAGTCAGTAGCTTCAAACATTTCTGGTATATGAATAACATGATGTTTTTCAATGGCAAAAATCAATGAATATTGTAAATGCACAAACAGTAATTTCTCCGCATTGCAAGGTGCAATTCTGAAATTTTTTGCTTTTTCCTGCTCCTCTTAGCATGATAAAGAAGATTCAAAGAGAGTGAGATGCCAGCTCCTTTCATTCAGTCAGTAGCTTCAATCATTTCTGGATGTTTTTCAATGGCAAAAATCAATGAATATTGTAAATGCACAAACTGTAATTTCTCCGCATTGCAAGGTGCAATTCTGAAATTTTTTGCTTTTTCCTGCTCCTCTTAGCATGATAAAGAAGATTCAAAGAGAGTGAGATGCCAGCTCCTTTCATTCAGTCAGTAGCTTCAATCATTTCTGGACGTTTTTCAATGGCAAAAATCAATGAATATTGTAAATGCACAAAAAGTAATTTCTCCGCATTGCAAGGTGCAATTCTGAAATTTTTTGCTTTTTCCTGCTCCTCTTAGCATGATAAAGAAGATTCAAAGAGAGTGAGATGCCAGCTCCTTGCATTCAGTCAGTAGCTTCAATCATTTCTGGACGTTTTTCAATGGCAAAAATCAATGAATATTGTAAATGCACAAACAGTAATTTCTCCGCATTGCAAGGTGCAATTCTGAAATTTTTTGCTTTTTCCCGCTCCTCTTAGCATGATAAAGAAGATTCAAAGAGAGTGAGGTGCCAGCTCCTATCATTCAGTCAGTAGCTTCAAACATTTCTGGTATATGAATAACATGTTTTTCAATGGCAAAAATCAATGAATATTGTAAATGCACAAACAGTAATTTCTCCGCATTGCAAGGTGCAATTCTGAAATTTTTTGATTTTTCCTGCTCCTCTTAGCATGATAAAGAAGATTCAAAGAGAGTGAGATGCCAGCTCCTTTCATTCAGTCAGTAGCTTCAATCATTTCTGGACGTTTTTCAATGGCAAAAATCAATGAATATTGTAAAAGCACAAACAGTAATTTCTCCGCATTGCAAGGTGCAATTCTGAAATTTTTTGCTTTTTCCTGCTCCTCTTAGCATGATAAAGAAGATTCAAAGAGAGTGAGATGCCAGCTCCTTTCATTCAGTCAGTAGCTTCAAACATTTCTGGTATATGAATAACATGATGTTTTTCAATGGCAAAAATCAATGAGTATTGTAAATGCACAAACAGTAATTTCTCCGCATTGCAAGGTGCAATTCTGAAATTTTTTGCTTTTTCCTGCTCCTCTTAGCATGATAAAGAAGATTCAAAGAGAGTGAGATGCCAGCTCCTTTCATTCAGTCAGTAGCTTCAAACATTTCTGGTATATGAATAACATGATGTTTTTCAATGGCAAAAATCAATGAATATTGTAAATGCACAAACAGTAATTTCTCCGCATTGCAAGGTGCAAGTCTGAAATTTTTTGCTTTTTCCTGCTCCTCTTAGCATGATAAAGAAGATTCAAAGAGAGTGAGATGCCAGCTACTTTCATTCAGTCAGTAGCTTCAATCATTTCTGGACGTTTTTCAATGGTAAAAATCAATGAATATTGTAAATGCACAAACAGTAATTTCTCCACATTGCAAGGTGCAATTCTGAAATTTTTTGCTTTTTCCTGCTCCTCTTAGCATGATAAAGAAGATTCAAAGAGAGTGAGATGCCAGCTCCTTTCATTCAGTCAGTAGCTTCAAACATTTCTGGTATATGAATAACATGATGTTTTTCAATGGCAAAAATCAATGAATATTGTAAATGCACAAACAGTAATTTCTCCGCATTGCAAGGTGCAATTCTGAAATTTTTTGCTTTTTCCTGCTCCTCTTAGCATGATAAAGCAGATTCAAAGAGAGTGAGATGCCAGCTCCTTTCATTCAGTCAGTAGCTTCAATCATTTCTGGATGTTTTTCAATGGCAAAAATCAATGAATATTGTAAATGCACAAACTGTAATTTCTCCGCATTGCAAGGTGCAATTCTGAAATTTTTTGCTCTTTCCTGCTCCTCTTAGCATGATAAAGAAGATTCAAAGAGAGTGAGATGCCAGCTCCTTTCATTCAGTCAGTAGCTTCAATCATTTCTGGACGTTTTTCAGTGGCAAAAATCAATGAATATTGTAAATGCACAAACAGTAATTTCTCCGCATTGCAAGGTGCAATTCTGAAATTTTTTGCTTTTTCCTGCTCCTCTTAGCATGATAAAGAAGATTCAAAGAGAGTGAGATGCCAGCTCCTTTCATTCAGTCAGTACCTTCAATCATTTCTGGACGTTTTTCAATGGCAAAAATCAATGAATATTGTAAATGCACAAACAGTAATTTCTCCGCATTGCAAGGTGCAATTCTGAAATTTTTTGCTTTTTCCTGCTCCTCTTAGCATGATATAGAAGATTCAAAGAGAGTGAGATGCCAGCTCCTTTCATTCAGTCAGTAGCTTCAAACATTTCTGGTATATGAATAACATGATGTTTTTCAATGGCAAAAATCAATGAATATTGTAAATGCACAAACAGTAATTTCTCCGCATTGCAAGGTGCAAGTCTGAAATTTTTTGCTTTTTCCTGCTCCTCTTAGCATGATAAAGAAGATTCAAAGAGAGTGAGATGCCAGTTACTTTCATTCAGTCAGTAGCTTCAATCATTTCTGGACGTTTTTCAATGGTAAAAATCAATGAATATTGTAAATGCACAAACAGTAATTTCTCCACATTGCAAGGTGCAATTCTGAAATTTTTTGCTTTTTCCTGCTCCTCTTAGCATGATAAAGAAGATTCAAAGAGAGTGAGATGCCAGCTCCTTTCATTCAGTCAGTAGCTTCAAACATTTCTGGTATATGAATAACATGATGTTTTTCAATGGCAAAAATCAATGAATATTGTAAATGCACAAACAGTAATTTCTCCGCATTGCAAGGTGCAATTCTGAAATTTTTTGCTTTTTCCTGCTCCTCTTAGCATGATAAAGAAGATTCAAAGAGAGTGAGATGCCAGCTCCTTTCATTCAGTCAGTAGCTTCAAACATTTCTGGTATATGAATAACATGATGTTTTTCAATGGCAAAAATCAATGAATATTGTAAATGCACAAACAGTAATTTCTCCGCATTGCAAGGTGCAATTCTGAAATTTTTTGCTTTTTCCTGCTCCTCTTAGCATGATAAAGAAGATTCAAAAAGAGTGAGATGCCAGCTCCTTTCATTCAGTCAGTAGCTTCAATCATTTCTGGATGTTTTTCAATGGCAAAAATCAATGAATATTGTAAATGCACAAACAGTAATTTCTCCGCATTGCAAGGTGCAATTCTGAAATTTTTTGCTTTTTCCTGCTCCTCTTAGCATGATAAAGAAGATTCAAAGAGAGTGAGATGTCAGCTCCTTTCATTCAGTCAGTAGCTTCAAACATTTCTGGTATATGAATAACATGATGTTTTTCAATGGCAAAAATCAATGAATATTGTAAATGCACAAACAGTAATTTCTCCGCATTGCAAGGTGCAATTCTGAAATTTTTTGCTTTTTCCTGCTCCTCTTAGCATGATAAAGAAGATTCAAAGAGAGTGAGATGCCAGCTCCTTTCATTCAGTCAGTAGCTTCAATCATTTCTGGATGTTTTTCAATGGCAAAAATCAATGAATATTGTAAATGCACAAACAGTAATTTCTCCGCATTGCAAGGTGCAATTCTGAAATTTTTTGCTTTTTCCTGCTCCTCTTAGCATGATAAAGAAGATTCAAAGAGAGTGAGATGCCAGCTCCTTTCATTCAGTCAGTAGCTTCAAACATTTCTGGTATATGAATAACATGATGTTTTTCAATGGCAAAAATCAATGAATATTGTAAATGCACAAACAGTAATTTCTCCGCATTGCAAGGTGCAAGTCTGAAATTTTTTTGCTTTTTCCTGCTCCTCTTAGCATGATAAAGAAGATTCAAAGAGAGTGAGATGCCAGCTACTTTCATTCAGTCAGTAGCTTCAATCATTTCTGGACGTTTTTCAATGGTAAAAATCAATGAATATTGTAAATGCACAAACAGTAATTTCTCCACATTGCAAGGTGCAATTCTGAAATTTTTTGCTTTTTCCTGCTCCTCTTAGCATGATAAAGAAGATTCAAAGAGAGTGAGATGCCAGCTCCTTTCATTCAGTCAGTAGCTTCAAACATTTCTGGTATATGAATAACATGATGTTTTTCAATGGCAAAAATCAATGAATATTGTAAATGCACAAACAGTAATTTCTCCGCATTGCAAGGTGCAATTCTGAAATTTTTTGCTTTTTCCTGCTCCTCTTAGCATGATAAAGAAGATTCAAAGAGAGTGAGATGCCAGCTCCTTTCATTCAGTCAGTAGCTTCAAACATTTCTGGTATATGAATAACATGATGTTTTTCAATGGCAAAAATCAATGAATATTGTAAATGCACAAACAGTAATTTCTCCGCATTGCAAGGTGCAAGTCTGAAATTTTTTGCTTTTTCCTGCTCCTCTTAGCATGATAAAGAAGATTCAAAGAGAGTGAGATGCCAGCTACTTTCATTCAGTCAGTAGCTTCAATCATTTCTGGACGTTTTTCAATGGTAAAAATCAATGAATATTGTAAATGCACAAACAGTAATTTCTCCACATTGCAAGGTGCAATTCTGAAATTTTTTGCTTTTTCCTGCTCCTCTTAGCATGATAAAGAAGATTCAAAGAGAGTGAGATGCCAGCTCCTTTCATTCAGTCAGTAGCTTCAATCATTTCTGGATGTTTTTCAATGGCAAAAATCAATGAATATTGTAAATGCACAAACAGTAATTTCTCCACATTGCAAGGTGCAATTCTGAAATTTTTTGCTTTTTCCTGCTCCTCTTAGCATGATAAAGAAGATTCAAAGAGAGTGAGATGCCAGCTCCTTTCGTTCAGTCAGTAGCATCAATCATTTCTGGACGTTTTTCAATGGCAAAAATCATTGAATATTATAAATGCACAAACAGTAATTTCTCCGCATTGCAAGGTGCAATTCTGAAATTTTTTGCTTTTTCCCGCTCCTCTTAGCATGATAAAGAAGATTCAAAGAGAGTGAGGTGCCAGCTCCTTTCATTCAGTCAGTAGCTTCAAACATTTCTGGTATATGAATAACATGTTTTTCAATGGCAAAAATCAATGAATATTGTAAATGCACAAACAGTAATTTCTCCGCATTGCAAGGTGCAATTCTGAAATTTTTTGCTTTTTCCTGCTCCTCTTAGCATGATAAAGAAGATTCAAAGAGAGTGAGATGCCAGCTCCTTTCATTCAGTCAGTAGCTTCAATCATTTCTGGACGTTTTTCAATGGCAAAAATCAATGAATATTGTAAATGCACAAACAGTAATTTCTCCGCATTGCAAGGTGCAATTCTGAAATTTTTTGCTTTTTCCTGCTCCTCTTAGCATGATAAAGAAGATTCAAAGAGAGTGAGATGCCAGCTCCTTTCATTCAGTCAGTACCTTCAATCATTTCTGGACGTTTTTCAATGGCAAAAATCAATGAATATTGTAAATGCACAAACAGTAATTTCTCCGCATTGCAAGGTGCAATTCTGAAATTTTTTGCTTTTTCCTGCTCCTCTTAGCATGATATAGAAGATTCAAAGAGAGTGAGATGCCAGCTCCTTTCATTCAGTCAGTAGCTTCAAACATTTCTGGTATATGAATAACATGATGTTTTTCAATGGCAAAAATCAATGAATATTGTAAATGCACAAACAGTAATTTCTCCGCATTGCAAGGTGCAAGTCTGAAATTTTTTGCTTTTTCCTGCTCCTCTTAGCATGATAAAGAAGATTCAAAGAGAGTGAGATGCCAGTTACTTTCATTCAGTCAGTAGCTTCAATCATTTCTGGACGTTTTTCAATGGTAAAAATCAATGAATATTGTAAATGCACAAACAGTAATTTCTCCACATTGCAAGGTGCAATTCTGAAATTTTTTGCTTTTTCCTGCTCCTCTTAGCATGATAAAGAAGATTCAAAGAGAGTGAGATGCCAGCTCCTTTCATTCAGTCAGTAGCTTCAAACATTTCTGGTATATGAATAACATGATGTTTTTCAATGGCAAAAATCAATGAATATTGTAAATGCACAAACAGTAATTTCTCCGCATTGCAAGGTGCAATTCTGAAATTTTTTGCTTTTTCCTGCTCCTCTTAGCATGATAAAGAAGATTCAAAGAGAGTGAGATGCCAGCTCCTTTCATTCAGTCAGTAGCTTCAAACATTTCTGGTATATGAATAACATGATGTTTTTCAATGGCAAAAATCAATGAATATTGTAAATGCACAAACAGTAATTTCTCCGCATTGCAAGGTGCAATTCTGAAATTTTTTGCTTTTTCCTGCTCCTCTTAGCATGATAAAGAAGATTCAAAAAGAGTGAGATGCCAGCTCCTTTCATTCAGTCAGTAGCTTCAATCATTTCTGGATGTTTTTCAATGGCAAAAATCAATGAATATTGTAAATGCACAAACAGTAATTTCTCCGCATTGCAAGGTGCAATTCTGAAATTTTTTGCTTTTTCCTGCTCCTCTTAGCATGATAAAGAAGATTCAAAGAGAGTGAGATGTCAGCTCCTTTCATTCAGTCAGTAGCTTCAAACATTTCTGGTATATGAATAACATGATGTTTTTCAATGGCAAAAATCAATGAATATTGTAAATGCACAAACAGTAATTTCTCCGCATTGCAAGGTGCAATTCTGAAATTTTTTGCTTTTTCCTGCTCCTCTTAGCATGATAAAGAAGATTCAAAGAGAGTGAGATGCCAGCTCCTTTCATTCAGTCAGTAGCTTCAATCATTTCTGGATGTTTTTCAATGGCAAAAATCAATGAATATTGTAAATGCACAAACAGTAATTTCTCCGCATTGCAAGGTGCAATTCTGAAATTTTTTGCTTTTTCCTGCTCCTCTTAGCATGATAAAGAAGATTCAAAGAGAGTGAGATGCCAGCTCCTTTCATTCAGTCAGTAGCTTCAAACATTTCTGGTATATGAATAACATGATGTTTTTCAATGGCAAAAATCAATGAATATTGTAAATGCACAAACAGTAATTTCTCCGCATTGCAAGGTGCAAGTCTGAAATTTTTTTGCTTTTTCCTGCTCCTCTTAGCATGATAAAGAAGATTCAAAGAGAGTGAGATGCCAGCTACTTTCATTCAGTCAGTAGCTTCAATCATTTCTGGACGTTTTTCAATGGTAAAAATCAATGAATATTGTAAATGCACAAACAGTAATTTCTCCACATTGCAAGGTGCAATTCTGAAATTTTTTGCTTTTTCCTGCTCCTCTTAGCATGATAAAGAAGATTCAAAGAGAGTGAGATGCCAGCTCCTTTCATTCAGTCAGTAGCTTCAAACATTTCTGGTATATGAATAACATGATGTTTTTCAATGGCAAAAATCAATGAATATTGTAAATGCACAAACAGTAATTTCTCCGCATTGCAAGGTGCAATTCTGAAATTTTTTGCTTTTTCCTGCTCCTCTTAGCATGATAAAGAAGATTCAAAGAGAGTGAGATGCCAGCTCCTTTCATTCAGTCAGTAGCTTCAAACATTTCTGGTATATGAATAACATGATGTTTTTCAATGGCAAAAATCAATGAATATTGTAAATGCACAAACAGTAATTTCTCCGCATTGCAAGGTGCAAGTCTGAAATTTTTTGCTTTTTCCTGCTCCTCTTAGCATGATAAAGAAGATTCAAAGAGAGTGAGATGCCAGCTACTTTCATTCAGTCAGTAGCTTCAATCATTTCTGGACGTTTTTCAATGGTAAAAATCAATGAATATTGTAAATGCACAAACAGTAATTTCTCCACATTGCAAGGTGCAATTCTGAAATTTTTTGCTTTTTCCTGCTCCTCTTAGCATGATAAAGAAGATTCAAAGAGAGTGAGATGCCAGCTCCTTTCATTCAGTCAGTAGCTTCAATCATTTCTGGATGTTTTTCAATGGCAAAAATCAATGAATATTGTAAATGCACAAACAGTAATTTCTCCACATTGCAAGGTGCAATTCTGAAATTTTTTGCTTTTTCCTGCTCCTCTTAGCATGATAAAGAAGATTCAAAGAGAGTGAGATGCCAGCTCCTTTCGTTCAGTCAGTAGCATCAATCATTTCTGGACGTTTTTCAATGGCAAAAATCATTGAATATTATAAATGCACAAACAGTAATTTCTCCGCATTGCAAGGTGCAATTCTGAAATTTTTTGCTTTTTCCCGCTCCTCTTAGCATGATAAAGAAGATTCAAAGAGAGTGAGGTGCCAGCTCCTTTCATTCAGTCAGTAGCTTCAAACATTTCTGGTATATGAATAACATGTTTTTCAATGGCAAAAATCAATGAATATTGTAAATGCACAAACAGTAATTTCTCCGCATTGCAAGGTGCAATTCTGAAATTTTTTGCTTTTTCCTGCTCCTCTTAGCATGATAAAGAAGATTCAAAGAGAGTGAGATGCCAGCTCCTTTCATTCAGTCAGTAGCTTCAATCATTTCTGGACGTTTTTCAATGGCAAAAATCAATGAATATTGTAAATGCACAAACAGTAATTTCTCCGCATTGCAAGGTGCAATTCTGAAATTTTTTGCTTTTTCCTGCTCCTCTTAGCATGATAAAGAAGATTCAAAGAGAGTGAGATGTCAGCTCCTTTCATTCAGTCAGTAGCTTCAAACATTTCTGGTATATGAATAACATGATGTTTTTCAATGGCAAAAATCAATGAATATTGTAAATGCACAAACAGTAATTTCTCCGCATTGCAAGGTGCAATTCTGAAATTTTTTGCTTTTTCCTGCTCCTCTTAGCATGATAAAGAAGATTCAAAGAGAGTGAGATGCCAGCTCCTTTCATTCAGTCAGTAGCTTCAATCATTTCTGGACGTTTTTCAATGGCAAAAATCAATGAATATTGTAAATGCACAAACAGTAATTTCTCCGCATTGCAAGGTGCAATTCTGAAATTTTTTGCTTTTTCCTGCTCCTCTTAGCATGATAAAGAAGATTCAAAGAGAGTGAGATGCCAGCTCCTTTCGTTCAGTCAGTAGCTTCAATCATTTCTGGACGTTTTTCAATGGCAAAAATCATTGAATATTATAAATGCACAAACAGTAATTTCTCCGCATTGCAAGGTGCAATTCTGAAATTTTTTACTTTTTCCTGCTCCTCTTAGCATGATAAAGAAGATTCAAAGAGAGTGAGATGCCAGCTCCTTTCATTCAGTCAGTAGCTTCAATCATTTCTGGTATATGAATAACATGATGTTTTTCAATGGCAAAAATCAATGAATATTGTAAATGCACAAACAGTAATTTCTCCGCATTGCAAGGTGCAATTCTGAAATTTTTTGCTTTTTCCTGCTCCTCTTAGCATGATAAAGAAGATTCAAAGAGAGTGAGATGCCAGCTCCTTTCATTCAGTCAGTAGCTTCAAACATTTCTGGTATATGAATAACATGATGTTTTTCAATGGCAAAAATCAATGAATATTGTAAATGCACAAACAGTAATTTCTCCGCATTGCAAGGTGCAAGTCTGAAATTTTTTGCTTTTTCCTGCTCCTCTTAGCATGATAAAGAAGATTCAAAGAGAGTGAGATGCCAGCTACTTTCATTCAGTCAGTAGCTTCAATCATTTCTGGACGTTTTTCAATGGTAAAAATCCATGAATATTGTAAATGCACAAACAGTAATTTCTCCACATTGCAAGGTGCAATTCTGAAATTTTTTGCTTTTTCCTGCTCCTCTTAGCATGATAAAGAAGATTCAAAGAGAGTGAGATGCCAGCTCCTTTCATTCAGTCAGTAGCTTCAAACATTTCTGGTATATGAATAACATGATGTTTTTCAATGGCAAAAATCAATGAATATTGTAAATGCACAAACAGTAATTTCTCCGCATTGCAAGGTGCAATTCTGAAATTTTTTGCTTTTTCCTGCTCCTCTTAGCATGATAAAGAAGATTCAAAGAGAGTGAGATGCCAGCTCCTTTCATTCAGTCAGTAGCTTCAATCATTTCTGGATGTTTTTCAATGGCAAAAATCAATGAATATTGTAAATGCACAAACTGTAATTTCTCCGCATTGCAAGGTGCAATTCTGAAATTTTTTGCTTTTTCCTGCTCCTCTTAGCATGATAAAGAAGATTCAAAGAGAGTGAGATGCCAGCTCCTTTCATTCAGTCAGTAGCTTCAATCATTTCTGGACGTTTTTCAATGGCAAAAATCAATGAATATTGTAAATGCACAAACAGTAATTTCTCCGCATTGCAAGGTGCAATTCTGAAATTTTTTGCTTTTTCCTGCTCCTCTTAGCATGATAAAGAAGATTCAAAGAGAGTGAGATGCCAGCTCCTTTCATTCAGTCAGTAGCTTCAATCATTTCTGGACGTTTTTCAATGGCAAAAATCAATGAATATTGTAAATGCACAAACAGTAATTTCTCCGCATTGCAAGGTGCAATTCTGAAACTTTTTGCTTTTTCCCGCTCCTCTTAGCATGATAAAGAAGATTCAAAGAGAGTGAGGTGCCAGCTCCTTTCATTCAGTCAGTAGCTTCAAACATTTCTGGTATATGAATAACATGTTTTTCAATGGCAAAAATCAATGAATATTGTAAATGCACAAACAGTAATTTCTCCGCATTGCAAGGTGCAATTCTGAAATTTTTTGATTTTTCCTGCTCCTCTTAGCATGATAAAGAAGATTCAAAGAGAGTGAGATGCCAGCTCCTTTCATTCAGTCAGTAGCTTCAATCATTTCTGGACGTTTTTCAATGGCAAAAATCAATGAATATTGTAAAAGCACAAACAGTAATTTCTCCGCATTGCAAGGTGCAATTCTGAAATTTTTTGCTTTTTCCTGCTCCTCTTAGCATGATAAAGAAGATTCAAAGAGAGTGAGATGCCAGCTCCTTTCATTCAGTCAGTAGCTTCAAACATTTCTGGTATATGAATAACATGATGTTTTTCAATGGCAAAAATCAATGAATATTGTAAATGCACAAACAGTAATTTCTCCGCATTGCAAGGTGCAATTCTGAAATTTTTTGCTTTTTCCTGCTCCTCTTAGCATGATAAAGAAGATTCAAAGAGAGTGAGATGCCAGCTCCTTTCATTCAGTCAGTAGCTTCAAACATTTCTGGTATATGAATAACATGATGTTTTTCAATGTCAAAAATCAATGAATATTGTAAATGCACAAACAGTAATTTCTCCGCATTGCAAGGTGCAAGTCTGAAATTTTTTGCTTTTTCCTGCTCCTCTTAGCATGATAAAGAAGATTCAAAGAGAGTGAGATGCCAGCTACTTTCATTCAGTCAGTAGCTTCAATCATTTCTGGACGTTTTTCAATGGTAAAAATCAATGAATATTGTAAATGCACAAACAGTAATTTCTCCACATTGCAAGGTGCAATTCTGAAATTTTTTGCTTTTTCCTGCTCCTCTTAGCATGATAAAGAAGATTCAAAGAGAGTGAGATGCCAGCTCCTTTCATTCAGTCAGTAGCTTCAAACATTTCTGGTATATGAATAACATGATGTTTTTCAATGGCAAAAATCAATGAATATTGTAAATGCACAAACAGTAATTTCTCCGCATTGCAAGGTGCAAGTCTGAAATTTTTTGCTTTTTCCTGCTCCTCTTAGCATGATAAAGCAGATTCAAAGAGAGTGAGATGCCAGCTCCTTTCATTCAGTCAGTAGCTTCAATCATTTCTGGATGTTTTTCAATGGCAAAAATCAATGAATATTGTAAATGCACAAACTGTAATTTCTCCGCATTGCAAGGTGCAATTCTGAAATTTTTTGCTTTTTCCTGCTCCTCTTAGCATGATAAAGAAGATTCAAAGAGAGTGAGATGCCAGCTCCTTTCATTCAGTCAGTAGCTTCAATCATTTCTGGACGTTTTTCAGTGGCAAAAATCAATGAATATTGTAAATGCACAAACAGTAATTTCTCCGCATTGCAAGGTGCAAGTCTGAAATTTTTTGCTTTTTCCTGCTCCTCTTAGCATGATAAAGAAGATTCAAAGAGAGTGAGATGCCAGCTCCTTTCATTCAGTCAGTACCTTCAATCATTTCTGGACGTTTTTCAATGGCAAAAATCAATGAATATTGTAAATGTACAAACAGTAATTTCTCCGCATTGCAAGGTGCAATTCTGAAATTTTTTGCTTTTTCCCGCTCCTCTTAGCATGATAAAGAAGATTCAAAGAGAGTGAGGTGCCAGCTCCTTTCATTCAGTCAGTAGCTTCAAACATTTCTGGTATATGAATAACATGTTTTTCAATGGCAAAAATCAATGAATATTGTAAATGCACAAACAGTAATTTCTCCGCATTGCAAGGTGCAATTCTGAAATTTTTTGATTTTTCCTGCTCCTCTTAGCATGATAAAGAAGATTCAAAGAGAGTGACATGCCAGCTCCTTTCATTCAGTCAGTAGCTTCAATCATTTCTGGACGTTTTTCAATGGCAAAAATCAATGAATATTGTAAATGCACAAACAGTAATTTCTCCGCATTGCAAGGTGCAATTCTGAAATTTTTTGCTTTTTCCTGCTCCTCTTAGCATGATAAAGAAGATTCAAAGAGAGTGAGATGCCAGCTCCTTTCATTCAGTCAGTAGCTTCAATCATT
This sequence comes from Phyllobates terribilis, assembly GCF_046119375.1. Lineage (NCBI taxonomy): Eukaryota > Metazoa > Chordata > Amphibia > Anura > Dendrobatidae > Phyllobates > Phyllobates terribilis. Next base: position 312,821 of record NW_027363844.1, read on the forward strand.
TCTGGACGTTTTTCAATGGCAAAATCAATGAATATTGTAAATGCACAAACAGTAATTTCTCCGCATTGCAAGGTGCAATTCTGAAATTTTTTGCTTTTTCCTGCTCCTCTTAGCATGATAAAGAAGATTCAAAGAGAGTGAGATGCCAGCTCCTTTCATTCAGTCAGTAGCTTCAAACATTTCTGGTATATGAATAACATGATGTTTTTCAATGGCAAAAATCAATGAATATTGTAAATGCACAAACAGTAATTTCTCCGCATTGCAAGGTGCAAGTCTGAAATTTTTTGCTTTTTCCTGCTCCTCTTAGCATGATAAAGAAGATTCAAAGAGAGTGAGATGCCAGTTACTTTCATTCAGTCAGTAGCTTCAATCATTTCTGGACTTTTTCAATGGTAAAAATCAATGAATATTGTAAATGCACAAACAGTAATTTCTCCACATTGCAAGGTGCAATTCTGAAATTTTTTGCTTTTTCCTGCTCCTCTTTGCATGATAAAGAAGATTCAAAGAGAGTGAGATGCCAGCTCCTTTCATTCAGTCAGTAGCTTCAAACATTTCTGGTATATGAATAACATGATGTTTTTCAATGGCAAAAATCAATGAATATTGTAAATGCACAAACAGTAATTTCTCCGCATTGCAAGGTGCAATTCTGAAATTTTTTGCTTTTTCCTGCTCCTCTTAGCATGATAAAGAAGATTCAAAGAGAGTGAGATGCCAGCTCCTTTCATTCAGTCAGTAGCTTCAAACATTTCTGGTATATGAATAACATGATGTTTTTCAATGGCAAAAATCAATGAATATTGTAAATGCACAAACAGTAATTTCTCCGCATTGCAAGGTGCAATTCTGAAATTTTTTGCTTTTTCCTGCTCCTCTTAGCATGATAAAGAAGATTCAAAAAGAGTGAGATGCCAGCTCCTTTCATTCAGTCAGTAGCTTCAATCATTTCTGGATGTTTTTCAATGGCAAAAATCAATGAATATTGTAAATGCACAAACAGTAATTTCTCCGCATTGCAAGGTGCAATTCTGAAATTTTTTGCTTTTTCCTGCTCCTCTTAGCATGATAAAGAAGATTCAAAGAGAGTGAGATGTCAGCTCCTTTCATTCAGTCAGTAGCTTCAAACATTTCTGGTATATGAATAACATGATGTTTTTCAAAGGCAAAAATCAATGAATATTGTAAATGCACAAACAGTAATTTCTCCGCATTGCAAGGTGCAATTCTGAAATTTTTTGCTTTTTCCTGCTCCTCTTAGCATGATAAAGAAGATTCAAAGAGAGTGAGATGCCAGCTCCTTTCATTCAGTCAGTAGCTTCAATCATTTCTGGATGTTTTTCAATGGCAAAAATCAATGAATATTGTAAATGCACAAACAGTAATTTCTCCGCATTGCAAGGTGCAATTCTGAAATTTTTTGCTTTTTCCTGCTCCTCTTAGCATGATAAAGAAGATTCAAAGAGAGTGAGATGCCAGCTCCTTTCATTCAGTCAGTAGCTTCAAACATTTCTGGTATATGAATAACATGATGTTTTTCAATGGCAAAAATCAATGAATATTGTAAATGCACAAACAGTAATTTCTCCGCATTGCAAGGTGCAAGTCTGAAATTTTTTTGCTTTTTCCTGCTCCTCTTAGCATGATAAAGAAGATTCAAAGAGAGTGAGATGCCAGCTACTTTCATTCAGTCAGTAGCTTCAATCATTTCTGGACGTTTTTCAATGGTAAAAATCAATGAATATTGTAAATGCACAAACAGTAATTTCTCCACATTGCAAGGTGCAATTCTGAAATTTTTTGCTTTTTCCTGCTCCTCTTAGCATGATAAAGAAGATTCAAAGAGAGTGAGATGCCAGCTCCTTTCATTCAGTCAGTAGCTTCAAACATTTCTGGTATATGAATAACATGATGTTTTTCAATGGCAAAAATCAATGAATATTGTAAATGCACAAACAGTAATTTCTCCGCATTGCAAGGTGCAATTCTGAAATTTTTTGCTTTTTCCTGCTCCTCTTAGCATGATAAAGAAGATTCAAAGAGAGTGAGATGCCAGCTCCTTTCATTCAGTCAGTAGCTTCAATCATTTCTGGTATATGAATAACATGATGTTTTTCAATAGCAAAAATCAATGAATATTGTAAATGCACAAACAGTAATTTCTCCGCATTGCAAGGTGCAAGTCTGAAATTTTTTGCTTTTTCCTGCTCCTCTTAGCATGATAAAGAAGATTCAAAGAGAGTGAGATGCCAGCTACTTTCATTCAGTCAGTAGCTTCAATCATTTCTGGACGTTTTTCAATGGTAAAAATCAATGAATATTGTAAATGCACAAACAGTAATTTCTCCACATTGCAAGGTGCAATTCTGAAATTTTTTGCTTTTTCCTGCTCCTCTTAGCATGATAAAGAAGATTCAAAGCGAGTGAGATGCCAGCTCCTTTCATTCAGTCAGTAGCTTCAAACATTTCTGGTATATGAATAACATGATGTTTTTCAATGGCAAAAATCAATGAATATTGTAAATGCACAAACAGTAATTTCTCCGCATTGCAAGGTGCAATTCTGAAATTTTTTGCTTTTTCCTGCTCCTCTTAGCATGATAAAGAAGATTCAAAGAGAGTGAGATGCCAGCTCCTTTCATTCAGTCAGTAGCTTCAAACATTTCTGGTATATGAATAACATGATGTTTTTCAATGGCAAAAATCAATGAATATTGTAAATGCACAAACAGTAATTTCTCCGCATTGCAAGGTGCAATTCTGAAATTTTTTGCTTTTTCCTGCTCCTCTTAGCATGATAAAGAAGATTCAAAGAGAGTGAGATGCCAGCTCCTTTCATTCAGTCAGTAGCTTCAAACATTTCTGGTATATGAATAACATGATGTTTTTCAATGGCAAAAATCAATGAATATTGTAAATGCACAAACAGTAATTTCTCCGCATTGCAAGGTGCAAGTCTGAAATTTTTTGCTTTTTCCTGCTCCTCTTAGCATGATAAAGAAGATTCAAAGAGAGTGAGATGCCAGCTACTTTCATTCAGTCAGTAGCTTCAATCATTTCTGGACGTTTTTCAATGGTAAAAATCAATGAATATTGTAAATGCACAAACAGTAATTTCTCCACATTGCAAGGTGCAATTCTGAAATTTTTTGCTTTTTCCTGCTCCTCTTAGCATGATAAAGAAGATTCAAAGAGAGTGAGATGCCAGCTCCTTTCATTCAGTCAGTAGCTTCAATCATTTCTGGATGTTTTTCAATGGCAAAAATCAATGAATATTGTAAATGCACAAACAGTAATTTCTCCGCATTGCAAGGTGCAATTCTGAAATTTTTTGCTTTTTCCTGCTCCTCTTAGCATGATAAAGAAGATTCAAAGAGAGTGAGATGCCAGCTCCTTTCGTTCAGTCAGTAGCATCAATCATTTCTGGACGTTTTTCAATGGCAAAAATCATTGAATATTATAAATGCACAAACAGTAATTTCTCCGCATTGCAAGGTGCAATTCTGAAATTTTTTGCTTTTTCCCGCTCCTCTTAGCATGATAAAGAAGATTCAAAGAGAGTGAGGTGCCAGCTCCTTTCATTCAGTCAGTAGCTTCAAACATTTCTGGTATATGAATAACATGATGTTTTTCAATGGCAAAAATCAATGAATATTGTAAATGCACAAACAGTAATTTCTCCGCATTGCAAGGTGCAATTCTGAAATTTTTTGCTTTTTCCTGCTCCTCTTAGCATGATAAAGAAGATTCAAAGAGAGTGAGATGCCAGCTCCTTTCATTCAGTCAGTAGCTTCAATCATTTCTGGACGTTTTTCAATGGCAAAAATCAATGAATATTGTAAATGCACAAACAGTAATTTCTCCGCATTGCAAGGTGCAATTCTGAAATTTTTTGCTTTTTCCTGCTCCTCTTAGCATGATAAAGAAGATTCAAAGAGAGTGAGATGCCAGCTCCTTTCGTTCAGTCAGTAGCTTCAATCATTTCTGGACGTTTTTCAATGGCAAAAATCATTGAATATTATAAATGCACAAACAGTAATTTCTCCGCATTGCAAGGTGCAATTCTGAAATTTTTTACTTTTTCCTGCTCCTCTTAGCATGATAAAGAAGATTCAAAGAGAGTGAGATGCCAGCTCCTTTCATTCAGTCAGTAGCTTCAATCATTTCTGGTATATGAATAACATGATGTTTTTCAATGGCAAAAATCAATGAATATTGTAAATGCACAAACAGTAATTTCTCCGCATTGCAAGGTGCAATTCTGAAATTTTTTGCTTTTTCCTGCTCCTCTTAGCATGATAAAGAAGATTCAAAGAGAGTGAGATGCCAGCTCCTTTCATTCAGTCAGTAGCTTCAAACATTTCTGGTATATGAATAACATGATGTTTTTCAATGGCAAAAATCAATGAATATTGTAAATGCACAAACAGTAATTTCTCCGCATTGCAAGGTGCAAGTCTGAAATTTTTTGCTTTTTCCTGCTCCTCTTAGCATGATAAAGAAGATTCAAAGAGAGTGAGATGCCAGCTACTTTCATTCAGTCAGTAGCTTCAATCATTTCTGGACGTTTTTCAATGGTAAAAATCCATGAATATTGTAAATGCACAAACAGTAATTTCTCCACATTGCAAGGTGCAATTCTGAAATTTTTTGCTTTTTCCTGCTCCTCTTAGCATGATAAAGAAGATTCAAAGAGAGTGAGATGCCAGCTCCTTTCATTCAGTCAGTAGCTTCAAACATTTCTGGTATATGAATAACATGATGTTTTTCAATGGCAAAAATCAATGAATATTGTAAATGCACAAACAGTAATTTCTCCGCATTGCAAGGTGCAATTCTGAAATTTTTTGCTTTTTCCTGCTCCTCTTAGCATGATAAAGAAGATTCAAAGAGAGTGAGATGCCAGCTCCTTTCATTCAGTCAGTAGCTTCAATCATTTCTGGATGTTTTTCAATGGCAAAAATCAATGAATATTGTAAATGCACAAACTGTAATTTCTCCGCATTGCAAGGTGCAATTCTGAAATTTTTTGCTTTTTCCTGCTCCTCTTAGCATGATAAAGAAGATTCAAAGAGAGTGAGATGCCAGCTCCTTTCATTCAGTCAGTAGCTTCAATCATTTCTGGACGTTTTTCAATGGCAAAAATCAATGAATATTGTAAATGCACAAACAGTAATTTCTCCGCATTGCAAGGTGCAATTCTGAAATTTTTTGCTTTTTCCTGCTCCTCTTAGCATGATAAAGAAGATTCAAAGAGAGTGAGATGCCAGCTCCTTTCATTCAGTCAGTAGCTTCAATCATTTCTGGACGTTTTTCAATGGCAAAAATCAATGAATATTGTAAATGCACAAACAGTAATTTCTCCGCATTGCAAGGTGCAATTCTGAAACTTTTTGCTTTTTCCCGCTCCTCTTAGCATGATAAAGAAGATTCAAAGAGAGTGAGGTGCCAGCTCCTTTCATTCAGTCAGTAGCTTCAAACATTTCTGGTATATGAATAACATGTTTTTCAATGGCAAAAATCAATGAATATTGTAAATGCACAAACAGTAATTTCTCCGCATTGCAAGGTGCAATTCTGAAATTTTTTGATTTTTCCTGCTCCTCTTAGCATGATAAAGAAGATTCAAAGAGAGTGAGATGCCAGCTCCTTTCATTCAGTCAGTAGCTTCAATCATTTCTGGACGTTTTTCAATGGCAAAAATCAATGAATATTGTAAAAGCACAAACAGTAATTTCTCCGCATTGCAAGGTGCAATTCTGAAATTTTTTGCTTTTTCCTGCTCCTCTTAGCATGATAAAGAAGATTCAAAGAGAGTGAGATGCCAGCTCCTTTCATTCAGTCAGTAGCTTCAAACATTTCTGGTATATGAATAACATGATGTTTTTCAATGGCAAAAATCAATGAATATTGTAAATGCACAAACAGTAATTTCTCCGCATTGCAAGGTGCAATTCTGAAATTTTTTGCTTTTTCCTGCTCCTCTTAGCATGATAAAGAAGATTCAAAGAGAGTGAGATGCCAGCTCCTTTCATTCAGTCAGTAGCTTCAAACATTTCTGGTATATGAATAACATGATGTTTTTCAATGTCAAAAATCAATGAATATTGTAAATGCACAAACAGTAATTTCTCCGCATTGCAAGGTGCAAGTCTGAAATTTTTTGCTTTTTCCTGCTCCTCTTAGCATGATAAAGAAGATTCAAAGAGAGTGAGATGCCAGCTACTTTCATTCAGTCAGTAGCTTCAATCATTTCTGGACGTTTTTCAATGGTAAAAATCAATGAATATTGTAAATGCACAAACAGTAATTTCTCCACATTGCAAGGTGCAATTCTGAAATTTTTTGCTTTTTCCTGCTCCTCTTAGCATGATAAAGAAGATTCAAAGAGAGTGAGATGCCAGCTCCTTTCATTCAGTCAGTAGCTTCAAACATTTCTGGTATATGAATAACATGATGTTTTTCAATGGCAAAAATCAATGAATATTGTAAATGCACAAACAGTAATTTCTCCGCATTGCAAGGTGCAAGTCTGAAATTTTTTGCTTTTTCCTGCTCCTCTTAGCATGATAAAGCAGATTCAAAGAGAGTGAGATGCCAGCTCCTTTCATTCAGTCAGTAGCTTCAATCATTTCTGGATGTTTTTCAATGGCAAAAATCAATGAATATTGTAAATGCACAAACTGTAATTTCTCCGCATTGCAAGGTGCAATTCTGAAATTTTTTGCTTTTTCCTGCTCCTCTTAGCATGATAAAGAAGATTCAAAGAGAGTGAGATGCCAGCTCCTTTCATTCAGTCAGTAGCTTCAATCATTTCTGGACGTTTTTCAGTGGCAAAAATCAATGAATATTGTAAATGCACAAACAGTAATTTCTCCGCATTGCAAGGTGCAATTCTGAAATTTTTTGCTTTTTCCTGCTCCTCTTAGCATGATAAAGAAGATTCAAAGAGAGTGAGATGCCAGCTCCTTTCATTCAGTCAGTACCTTCAATCATTTCTGGACGTTTTTCAATGGCAAAAATCAATGAATATTGTAAATGTACAAACAGTAATTTCTCCGCATTGCAAGGTGCAATTCTGAAATTTTTTGCTTTTTCCCGCTCCTCTTAGCATGATAAAGAAGATTCAAAGAGAGTGAGGTGCCAGCTCCTTTCATTCAGTCAGTAGCTTCAAACATTTCTGGTATATGAATAACATGTTTTTCAATGGCAAAAATCAATGAATATTGTAAATGCACAAACAGTAATTTCTCCGCATTGCAAGGTGCAATTCTGAAATTTTTTGATTTTTCCTGCTCCTCTTAGCATGATAAAGAAGATTCAAAGAGAGTGACATGCCAGCTCCTTTCATTCAGTCAGTAGCTTCAATCATTTCTGGACGTTTTTCAATGGCAAAAATCAATGAATATTGTAAATGCACAAACAGTAATTTCTCCGCATTGCAAGGTGCAATTCTGAAATTTTTTGCTTTTTCCTGCTCCTCTTAGCATGATAAAGAAGATTCAAAGAGAGTGAGATGCCAGCTCCTTTCATTCAGTCAGTAGCTTCAATCATTTCTGGACGTTTTTCAATGGCAAAAATCAATGAATATTGTAAATGCACAAACAGTAATTTCTCCGCATTGCAAGGTGCAATTCTGAAATTTTTTGCTTTTTCCTGCTCCTCTTAGCATGATAAAGAAGATTCAAAGAGAGTGAGATGCCAGCTCCTTTCATTCAGTCAGTAGCTTCAAACATTTCTGGTATATGAATAACATGATGTTTTTCAATGGCAAAAATCAATGAATATTGTAAATGCACAAACAGTAATTTCTCCGCATTGCAAGGTGCAAGTCTGAAATTTTTTGCTTTTTCCTGCTCCTCTTAGCATGATAAAGAAGATTCAAAGAGAGTGAGATGCCAGTTACTTTCATTCAGTCAGTAGCTTCAATCATTTCTGGACGTTTTTCAATGGTAAAAATCAATGAATATTGTAAATGCACAAACAGTAATTTCTCCACATTGCAAGGTGCAATTCTGAAATTTTTTGCTTTTTCCTGCTCCTCTTTGCATGATAAAGAAGATTCAAAGAGAGTGAGATGCCAGCTCCTTTCATTCAGTCAGTAGCTTCAAACATTTCTGGTATATGAATAACATGATGTTTTTCAATGGCAAAAATCAATGAATATTGTAAATGCACAAACAGTAATTTCTCCGCATTGCAAGGTGCAATTCTGAAATTTTTTGCTTTTTCCTGCTCCTCTTAGCATGATAAAGAAGATTCAAAGAGAGTGAGATGCCAGCTCCTTTCATTCAGTCAGTAGCTTCAAACATTTCTGGTATATGAATAACATGATGTTTTTCAATGGCAAAAATCAATGAATATTGTAAATGCACAAACAGTAATTTCTCCGCATTGCAAGGTGCAATTCTGAAATTTTTTGCTTTTTCCTGCTCCTCTTAGCATGATAAAGAAGATTCAAAAAGAGTGAGATGCCAGCTCCTTTCATTCAGTCAGTAGCTTCAATCATTTCTGGATGTTTTTCAATGGCAAAAATCAATGAATATTGTAAATGCACAAACAGTAATTTCTCCGCATTGCAAGGTGCAATTCTGAAATTTTTTGCTTTTTCCTGCTCCTCTTAGCATGATAAAGAAGATTCAAAGAGAGTGAGATGTCAGCTCCTTTCATTCAGTCAGTAGCTTCAAACATTTCTGGTATATGAATAACATGATGTTTTTCAATGGCAAAAATCAATGAATATTGTAAATGCACAAACAGTAATTTCTCCGCATTGCAAGGTGCAATTCTGAAATTTTTTGCTTTTTCCTGCTCCTCTTAGCATGATAAAGAAGATTCAAAGAGAGTGAGATGCCAGCTCCTTTCATTCAGTCAGTAGCTTCAATCATTTCTGGATGTTTTTCAATGGCAAAAATCAATGAATATTGTAAATGCACAAACAGTAATTTCTCCGCATTGCAAGGTGCAATTCTGAAATTTTTTGCTTTTTCCTGCTCCTCTTAGCATGATAAAGAAGATTCAAAGAGAGTGAGATGCCAGCTCCTTTCATTCAGTCAGTAGCTTCAAACATTTCTGGTATATGAATAACATGATGTTTTTCAATGGCAAAAATCAATGAATATTGTAAATGCACAAACAGTAATTTCTCCGCATTGCAAGGTGCAAGTCTGAAATTTTTTTGCTTTTTCCTGCTCCTCTTAGCATGATAAAGAAGATTCAAAGAGAGTGAGATGCCAGCTACTTTCATTCAGTCAGTAGCTTCAATCATTTCTGGACGTTTTTCAATGGTAAAAATCAATGAATATTGTAAATGCACAAACAGTAATTTCTCCACATTGCAAGGTGCAATTCTGAAATTTTTTGCTTTTTCCTGCTCCTCTTAGCATGATAAAGAAGATTCAAAGAGAGTGAGATGCCAGCTCCTTTCATTCAGTCAGTAGCTTCAAACATTTCTGGTATATGAATAACATGATGTTTTTCAATGGCAAAAATCAATGAATATTGTAAATGCACAAACAGTAATTTCTCCGCATTGCAAGGTGCAATTCTGAAATTTTTTGCTTTTTCCTGCTCCTCTTAGCATGATAAAGAAGATTCAAAGAGAGTGAGATGCCAGCTCCTTTCATTCAGTCAGTAGCTTCAATCATTTCTGGTATATGAATAACATGATGTTTTTCAATAGCAAAAATCAATGAATATTGTAAATGCACAAACAGTAATTTCTCCGCATTGCAAGTTGCAAGTCTGAAATTTTTTGCTTTTTCCTGCTCCTCTTAGCATGATAAAGAAGATTCAAAGAGAGTGAGATGCCAGCTACTTTCATTCAGTCAGTAGCTTCAATCATTTCTGGACGTTTTTCAATGGTAAAAATCAATGAATATTGTAAATGCACAAACAGTAATTTCTCCACATTGCAAGGTGCAATTCTGAAATTTTTTGCTTTTTCCTGCTCCTCTTAGCATGATAAAGAAGATTCAAAGCGAGTGAGATGCCAGCTCCTTTCATTCAGTCAGTAGCTTCAAACATTTCTGGTATATGAATAACATGATGTTTTTCAATGGCAAAAATCAATGAATATTGTAAATGCACAAACAGTAATTTCTCCGCATTGCAAGGTGCAATTCTGAAATTTTTTGCTTTTTCCTGCTCCTCTTAGCATGATAAAGAAGATTCAAAGAGAGTGAGATGCCAGCTCCTTTCATTCAGTCAGTAGCTTCAATCATTTCTGGATGTTTTTCAATGGCAAAAATCAATGAATATTGTAAATGCACAAACTGTAATTTCTCCGCATTGCAAGGTGCAATTCTGAAATTTTTTGCTTTTTCCTGCTCCTCTTAGCATGATAAAGAAGATTCAAAGAGAGTGAGATGCCAGCTCCTTTCATTCAGTCAGTAGCTTCAATCATTTCTGGACGTTTTTCAATAGCAAAAACCAATGAATATTGTAAATGCACAAACAGTAATTTCTCCGCATTGCAAGGTGCAATTCTGAAATTTTTTGCTTTTTCCTGCTCCTCTTAGCATGATAAAGAAGATTCAAAGAGAGTGAGATGCCAGCTCCTTTCATTCAGTCAGTACCTTCAATCATTTCTGGACGTTTTTCAATGGCAAAAATCAATGAATATTGTAAATGCACAAACAGTAATTTCTCCGCATTGCAAGGTGCAATTCTGAAATTTTTTGCTTTTTCCCGCTCCTCTTAGCATGATAAAAAAGATTCAAAGAGAGTGAGGTGCCAGCTCCTTTCATTCAGTCAGTAGCTTCAAACATTTCTGGTATATGAATAACATGTTTTTCAATGGCAAAAATCAATGAATATTGTAAATGCACAAACAGTAATTTCTCCGCATTGCAAGGTGCAATTCTGAAATTTTTTGCTTTTTCCTGCTCCTCTTAGCATGATAAAGAAGATTCAAAGAGAGTGAGATGCCAGCTCCTTTCATTCAGTCAGTAGCTTCAATCATTTCTGGATGTTTTTCAATGGCAAAAATCAATGAATATTGTAAATGCACAAACAGTAATTTCTCCGCATTGCAAGGTGCAATTCTGAAATTTTTTGCTATTTCCTGCTCCTCTTAGCATGATAAAGAAGATTCAAAGAGAGTGAGATGCCAGCTCCTTTCGTTCAGTCAGTAGCTTCAATCATTTCTGGACGTTTTTCAATGGCAAAAATCATTGAATATTATAAATGCACAAACAGTAATTTCTCCGCATTGCAAGGTGCAATTCTGAAATTTTTTGCTTTTTCCCGCTCCTCTTAGCATGATAAAGAAGATTCAAAGAGAGTGAGGTGCCAGCTCCTTTCATTCAGTCAGTAGCTTCAAACATTTCTGGTATATGAATAACATGTTTTTCAATGGCAAAAATCAATGAATATTGTAAATGCACAAACAGTAATTTCTCCGCATTGCAAGGTGCAATTCTGAAATTTTTTGCTTTTTCCTGCTCCTCTTAGCATGATAAAGAAGATTCAAAGAGAGTGAGATGCCAGCTCCTTTCATTCAGTCAGTAGCTTCAATCATTTCTGGACGTTTTTCAATGGCAAAAATCAATGAATATTGTAAATGCACAAACAGTAATTTCTCCGCATTGCAAGGTGCAATTCTGAAATTTTTTGCTTTTTCCTGCTCCTCTTAGCATGATAAAGAAGATTCAAAGAGAGTGAGATGTCAGCTCCTTTCATTCAGTCAGTAGCTTCAAACATTTCTGGTATATGAATAACATGATGTTTTTCAATGGCAAAAATCAATGAATATTGTAAATGCACAAACAGTAATTTCTCCGCATTGCAAGGTGCAATTCTGAAATTTTTTGCTTTTTCCTGCTCCTCTTAGCATGATAAAGAAGATTCAAAGAGAGTGAGATGCCAGCTCCTTTCATTCAGTCAGTAGCTTCAATCATTTCTGGATGTTTTTCAATGGCAAAAATCAATGAATATTGTAAATGCACAAACAGTAATTTCTCCGCATTGCAAGGTGCAATTCTGAAATTTTTTGCTTTTTCCTGCTCCTCTTAGCATGATAAAGAAGATTCAAAGAGAGTGAGATGCCAGCTCCTTTCGTTCAGTCAGTAGCTTCAATCATTTCTGGACGTTTTTCAATGGCAAAAATCATTGAATATTATAAATGCACAAACAGTAATTTCATCGCATTGCAAGGTGCAATTCTGAAATTTTTTACTTTTTCCTGCTCCTCTTAGCATGATAAAGAAGATTCAAAGAGAGTGAGATGCCAGCTCCTTTCATTCAGTCAGTAGCTTCAATCATTTCTGGTATATGAATAACATGATGTTTTTCAATGGCAAAAATCAATGAATATTGTAAATGCACAAACAGTAATTTCTCCGCATTGCAAGGTGCAATTCTGAAATTTTTTGCTTTTTCCTGCTCCTCTTAGCATGATAAAGAAGATTCAAAGAGAGTGAGATGCCAGCTCCTTTCATTCAGTCAGTAGCTTCAAACATTTCTGGTATATGAATAACATGATGTTTTTCAATGGCAAAAATCAATGAATATTGTAAATGCACAAACAGTAATTTCTCCGCATTGCAAGGTGCAAGTCTGAAATTTTTTGCTTTTTCCTGCTCCTCTTAGCATGATAAAGAAGATTCAAAGAGAGTGAGATGCCAGCTACTTTCATTCAGTCAGTAGCTTCAATCATTTCTGGACGTTTTTCAATGGTAAAAATCAATGAATATTGTAAATGCACAAACAGTAATTTCTCCACATTGCAAGGTGCAATTCTGAAATTTTTTGCTTTTTCCTGCTCCTCTTAGCATGATAAAGAAGATTCAAAGAGAGTGAGATGCCAGCTCCTTTCATTCAGTCAGTAGCTTCAAACATTTCTGGTATATGAATAACATGATGTTTTTCAATGGCAAAAATCAATGAATATTGTAAATGCACAAACAGTAATTTCTCCGCATTGCAAGGTGCAATTCTGAAATTTTTTGCTTTTTCCTGCTCCTCTTAGCATGATAAAGAAGATTCAAAGAGAGTGAGATGCCAGCTCCTTTCATTCAGTCAGTAGCTTCAAACATTTCTGGTATATGAATAACATGATGTTTTTCAATGGCAAAAATCAATGAATATTGTAAATGCACAAACAGTAATTTCTCCGCATTGCAAGGTGCAAGTCTGAAATTTTTTGCTTTTTCCTGCTCCTCTTAGCATGATAAAGAAGATTCAAAGAGAGTGAGATGCCAGCTACTTTCATTCAGTCAGTAGCTTCAATCATTTCTGGACGTTTTTCAATGGTAAAAATCAATGAATATTGTAAATGCACAAACAGTAATTTCTCCACATTGCAAGGTGCAATTCTGAAATTTTTTGCTTTTTCCTGCTCCTCTTAGCATGATAAAGAAGATTCAAAGAGAGTGAGATGCCAGCTCCTTTCATTCAGTCAGTAGCTTCAATCATTTCTGGATGTTTTTCAATGGCAAAAATCAATGAATATTGTAAATGCACAAACTGTAATTTCTCCGCATTGCAAGGTGCAATTCTGAAATTTTTTGCTTTTTCCTGCTCCTCTTAGCATGATAAAGAAGATTCAAAGAGAGTGAGATGCCAGCTCCTTTCATTCAGTCAGTAGCTTCAATCATTTCTGGACGTTTTTCAATGGCAAAAACCAATGAATATTGTAAATGCACAAACAGTAATTTCTCCGCATTGCAAGGTGCAATTCTGAAATTTTTTGCTTTTTCCTGCTCCTCTTAGCATGATAAAGAAGATTCAAAGAGAGTGAGATGCCAGCTCCTTTCATTCAGTCAGTACCTTCAATCATTTCTGGACGTTTTTCAATGGCAAAAATCAATGAATATTGTAAATGCACAAACAGTAATTTCTCCGCATTGCAAGGTGCAATTCTGAAATTTTTTGCTTTTTCCTGCTCCTCTTAGCATGATAAAGAAGATTCAAAGAGAGTGAGATGCCAGCTCCTTTCATTCAGTCAGTAGCTTCAAACATTTCTGGTATATGAATAACATGATGTTTTTCAATGGCAAAAATCAATGAATATTGTAAATGCACAAACAGTAATTTCTCCGCATTGCAAGGTGCAATTCTGAAATTTTTTGCTTTTTCCTGCTCCTCTTAGCATGATAAAGAAGATTCAAAGAGAGTGAGATGCCAGCTCTTTTCATTCAGTCAGTAGCTTCAATCATTTCTGGATGTTTTTCAATGGCAAAAATCAATGAATATTGTAAATGCACAAACAGTAATTTCTCCGCATTGCAAGGTGCAATTCTGAAATTTTTTGCTTTTTCCTGCTCCTCTTAGCATGATAAAGAAGATTCAAAGAGAGTGTGATGTCAGCTCCTTTCATTCAGTCAGTAGCTTCAAACATTTCTGGTATATGAATAACATGATGTTTTTCAATGGCAAAAATCAATGAATATTGTAAATGCACAAACAGTAATTTCTCCGCATTGCAAGGTGCAATTCTGAAATTTTTTGCTTTTTCCTGCTCCTCTTAGCATGATAAAGAAGATTCAAAGAGAGTGAGATGCCAGCTCCTTTCATTCAGTCAGTAGCTTCAATCATTTCTGGATGTTTTTCAATGGCAAAAATCAATGAATATTGTAAATGCACAAACAGTAATTTCTCCGCATTGCAAGGTGCAATTCTGAAATTTTTTGCTTTTTCCTGCTCCTCTTAGCATGATAAAGAAGATTCAAAGAGAGTGAGATGCCAGCTCCTTTCATTCAGTCAGTAGCTTCAAACATTTCTGGTATATGAATAACATGATGTTTTTCAATGGCAAAAATCAATGAATATTGTAAATGCACAAACAGTAATTTCTCCGCATTGCAAGGTGCAAGTCTGAAATTTTTTGCTTTTTCCTGCTCCTCTTAGCATGATAAAGAAGATTCAAAGAGAGTGAGATGCCAGCTACTTTCATTCAGTCAGTAGCTTCAATCATTTCTGGACGTTTTTCAATGGTAAAAATCAATGAATATTGTAAATGCACAAACAGTAATTTCTCCGCATTGCAAGGTGCAATTCTGAAATTTTTTGCTTTTTCCTGCTCCTCTTAGCATGATAAAGAAGATTCAAAGAGAGTGAGATGTCAGCTCCTTTCATTCAGTCAGTAGCTTCAAACATTTCTGGTATATGAATAACATGATGTTTTTCAATGGCAAAAATCAATGAATATTGTAAATGCACAAACAGTAATTTCTCCGCATTGCAAGGTGCAATTCTGAAATTTTTTGCTTTTTCCTGCTCCTCTTAGCATGATAAAGAAGATTCAAAGAGAGTGAGATGCCAGCTCCTTTCGTTCAGTCAGTAGCTTCAATCATTTCTGGACGTTTTTCAATGGCAAAAATCATTGAATATTATAAATGCACAAACAGTAATTTCTCCGCATTGCAAGGTGCAATTCTGAAATTTTTTGCTTTTTCCCGCTCCTCTTAGCATGATAAAGAAGATTCAAAGAGAGTGAGGTGCCAGCTCCTTTCATTCAGTCAGTAGCTTCAAACATTTCTGGTATATGAATAACATGTTTTTCAATGGCAAAAATCAATGAATATTGTAAATGCACAAACAGTAATTTCTCCGCATTGCAAGGTGCAATTCTGAAATTTTTTGCTTTTTCCTGCTCCTCTTAGCATGATAAAGAAGATTCAAAGAGAGTGAGATGCCAGCTCCTTTCATTCAGTCAGTAGCTTCAATCGTTTCTGGACGTTTTTCAATGGCAAAAATCAATGAATATTGTAAATGCACAAACAGTAATTTCTCCGCATTGCAAGGTGCAATTCTGAAATTTTTTGCTTTTTCCTGCTCCTCTTAGCATGATAAAGAAGATTCAAAGAGAGTGAGATGTCAGCTCCTTTCATTCAGTCAGTAGCTTCAAACATTTCTGGTATATGAATAACATGATGTTTTTCAATGGCAAAAATCAATGAATATTGTAAATGCACAAACAGTAATTTCTCCGCATTGCAAGGTGCAATTCTGAAATTTTTTGCTTTTTCCTGCTCCTCTTAGCATGATAAAGAAGATTCAAAGCGAGTGAGATGCCAGCTCCTTTCATTCAGTCAGTAGCTTCAATCATTTCTGGATGTTTTTCAATGGCAAAAATCAATGAATATTGTAAATGCACAAACAGTAATTTCTCCGCATTGCAAGGTGCAATTCTGAAATTTTTTGCTTTTTCCTGCTCCTCTTAGCATGATAAAGAAGATTCAAAGAGAGTGAGATGCCAGCTCCTTTCATTCAGTCAGTAGCTTCAATCATTTCTGGATGTTTTTCAATGGCAAAAATCAATGAATATTGTAAATGCACAAACAGTAATTTCTCCGCATTGCAAGGTGCAATTCTGAAATTTTTTGCTTTTTCCTGCTCCTCTTAGCATGATAAAGAAGATTCAAAGAGAGTGAGATGCCAGCTCCTTTCGTTCAGTCAGTAGCTTCAATCATTTCTGGACGTTTTTCAATGGCAAAAATCATTGAATATTATAAATGCACAAACAGTAATTTCTCCGCATTGCAAGGTGCAATTCTGAAATTTTTTACTTTTTCCTGCTCCTCTTAGCATGATAAAGAAGATTCAAAGAGAGTGAGATGCCAGCTCCTTTCATTCAGTCAGTAGCTTCAAACATTTCTGGTATATGAATAACATGATGTTTTTCAATGGCAAAAATCAATGAATATTGTAAATGCACAAACAGTAATTTCTCCGCATTGCAAGGTGCAAGTCTGAAATTTTTTGCTTTTTCCTGCTCCTCTTAGCATGATAAAGAAGATTGAAAGAGAGTGAGATGCCAGCTACTTTCATTCAGTCAGTAGCTTCAATCATTTCTGGACGTTTTTCAATGGCAAAAATCAATGAATATTGTAAATGCACAAACAGTAATTTCTCCACATTGCAAGGTGCAATTCTGAAATTGTTTGCTTTTTCCTGCTCCTCTTAGCATGATAAAGAAGATTCAAAGAGAGTGAGATGCCAGCTCCTTTCATTCAGTCAGTAGCTTCAAACATTTCTGGTATATGAATAACATGATGTTTTTCAATGGCAAAAATCAATGAATATTGTAAATGCACAAACAGTAATTTCTCCGCATTGCAAGGTGCAATTCTGAAATTTTTTGCTTTTTCCTGCTCCTCTTAGCATGATAAAGAAGATTCAAAGAGAGTGAGATGCCAGCTCCTTTCATTCAGTCAGTAGCTTCAAACATTTCTGGTATATGAATAACATGATGTTTTTCAATGGCAAAAATCAATGAATATTGTAAATGCACAAACAGTAATTTCTCCGCATTGCAAGGTGCAAGTCTGAAATTTTTTGCTTTTTCCTGCTCCTCTTAGCATGATAAAGAAGATTCAAAGAGAGTGAGATGCCAGCTACTTTCATTCAGTCAGTAGCTTCAATCATTTCTGGACGTTTTTCAATGGTAAAAATCAATGAATATTGTAAATGCACAAACAGTAATTTCTCCGCATTGCAAGGTGCAATTCTGAAATTTTTTGCTTTTTCCTGCTCCTCTTAGCATGATAAAGAAGATTCAAAGAGAGTGAGATGTCAGCTCCTTTCATTCAGTCAGTAGCTTCAAACATTTCTGGTATATGAATAACATGATGTTTTTCAATGGCAAAAATCAATGAATATTGTAAATGCACAAACAGTAATTTCTCCGCATTGCAAGGTGCAATTCTGAAATTTTTTGCTTTTTCCTGCTCCTCTTAGCATGATAAAGAAGATTCAAAGAGAGTGAGATGCCAGCTCCTTTCGTTCAGTCAGTAGCTTCAATCATTTCTGGACGTTTTTCAATGGCAAAAATCATTGAATATTATAAATGCACAAACAGTAATTTCTCCGCATTGCAAGGTGCAATTCTGAAATTTTTTGCTTTTTCCCGCTCCTCTTAGCATGATAAAGAAGATTCAAAGAGAGTGAGGTGCCAGCTCCTTTCATTCAGTCAGTAGCTTCAAACATTTCTGGTATATGAATAACATGTTTTTCAATGGCAAAAATCAATGAATATTGTAAATGCACAAACAGTAATTTCTCCGCATTGCAAGGTGCAATTCTGAAATTTTTTGCTTTTTCCTGCTCCTCTTAGCATGATAAAGAAGATTCAAAGAGAGTGAGATGCCAGCTCCTTTCATTCAGTCAGTAGCTTCAATCATTTCTGGACGTTTTTCAATGGCAAAAATCAATGAATATTGTAAATGCACAAACAGTAATTTCTCCGCATTGCAAGGTGCAATTCTGAAATTTTTTGCTTTTTCCTGCTCCTCTTAGCATGATAAAGAAGATTCAAAGAGAGTGAGATGTCAGCTCCTTTCATTCAGTCAGTAGCTTCAAACATTTCTGGTATATGAATAACATGATGTTTTTCAATGGCAAAAATCAATGAATATTGTAAATGCACAAACAGTAATTTCTCCGCATTGCAAGGTGCAATTCTGAAATTTTTTGCTTTTTCCTGCTCCTCTTAGCATGATAAAGAAGATTCAAAGAGAGTGAGATGCCAGCTCCTTTCATTCAGTCAGTAGCTTCAATCATTTCTGGATGTTTTTCAATGGCAAAAATCAATGAATATTGTAAATGCACAAACAGTAATTTCTCCGCATTGCAAGGTGCAATTCTGAAATTTTTTGCTTTTTCCTGCTCCTCTTAGCATGATAAAGAAGATTCAAAGAGAGTGAGATGCCAGCTCCTTTCATTCAGTCAGTAGCTTCAATCATTTCTGGATGTTTTTCAATGGCAAAAATCAATGAATATTGTAAATGCACAAACAGTAATTTCTCCGCATTGCAAGGTGCAATTCTGAAATTTTTTGCTTTTTCCTGCTCCTCTTAGCATGATAAAGAAGATTCAAAGAGAGTGAGATGCCAGCTCCTTTCGTTCAGTCAGTAGCTTCAATCATTTCTGGACGTTTTTCAATGGCAAAAATCATTGAATATTATAAATGCACAAACAGTAATTTCTCCGCATTGCAAGGTGCAATTCTGAAATTTTTTACTTTTTCCTGCTCCTCTTAGCATGATAAAGAAGATTCAAAGAGAGTGAGATGCCAGCTCCTTTCATTCAGTCAGTAGCTTCAAACATTTCTGGTATATGAATAACATGATGTTTTTCAATGGCAAAAATCAATGAATATTGTAAATGCACAAACAGTAATTTCTCCGCATTGCAAGGTGCAAGTCTGAAATTTTTTGCTTTTTCCTGCTCCTCTTAGCATGATAAAGAAGATTCAAAGAGAGTGAGATGCCAGCTACTTTCATTCAGTCAGTAGCTTCAATCATTTCTGGACGTTTTTCAATGGTAAAAATCAATGAATATTGTAAATGCACAAACAGTAATTTCTCCACATTGCAAGGTGCAATTCTGAAATTGTTTGCTTTTTCCTGCTCCTCTTAGCATGATAAAGAAGATTCAAAGAGAGTGAGATGCCAGCTCCTTTCATTCAGTCAGTAGCTTCAAACATTTCTGGTATATGAATAACATGATGTTTTTCAATGGCAAAAATCAATGAATATTGTAAATGCACAAACAGTAATTTCTCCGCATTGCAAGGTGCAAGTCTGAAATTTTTTGCTTTTTCCTGCTCCTCTTAGCATGATAAAGAAGATTCAAAGAGAGTGAGATGCCAGCTACTTTCATTCAGTCAGTAGCTTCAATCATTTCTGGACGTTTTTCAATGGTAAAAATCAATGAATATTGTAAATGCACAAACAGTAATTTCTCCACATTGCAAGGTGCAATTCTGAAATTTTTTGCTTTTTCCTGCTCCTCTTAGCATGATAAAGAAGATTCAAAGAGAGTGAGATGCCAGCTCCTTTCATTCAGTCAGTAGCTTCAAACATTTCTGGTATATGAATAACATGATGTTTTTCAATGGCAAAAATCAATGAATATTGTAAATGCACAAACAGTAATTTCTCCGCATTGCAAGGTGCAATTCTGAAATTTTTTGCTTTTTCCTGCTCCTCTTAGCATGATAAAGAAGATTCAAAGAGAGTGAGATGCCAGCTCCTTTCATTCAGTCAGTAGCTTCAATCATTTCTGGATGTTTTTCAATGGCAAAAATCAATGAATATTGTAAATGCACAAACTGTAATTTCTCCGCATTGCAAGGTGCAATTCTGAAATTTTTTGCTTTTTCCTGCTCCTCTTAGCATGATAAAGAAGATTCAAAGAGAGTGAGATGCCAGCTCCTTTCATTCAGTCAGTAGCTTCAATCATTTCTGGACGTTTTTCAATGGCAAAAACCAATGAATATTGTAAATGCACAAACAGTAATTTCTCCGCATTGCAAGGTGCAATTCTGAAATTTTTTGCTTTATCTTGCTCCTCTTAGCATGATAAAGAAGATTCAAAGAGAGTGAGATGCCAGCTCCTTTCATTCAGTCAGTACCTTCAATCATTTCTGGACGTTTTTCAATGGCAAAAATCAATGAATATTGTAAATGCACAAACAGTAATTTCTCCGCATTGCAAGGTGCAATTCTGAAATTTTTTGCTTTTTCCTGCTCCTCTTAGCATGATAAAGAAGATTCAAAGAGAGTGAGATGCCAGCTCCTTTCATTCAGTCAGTAGCTTCAAACATTTCTGGTATATGAATAACATGATGTTTTTCAATGGCAAAAATCAATGAATATTGTAAATGCACAAACAGTAATTTCTCCGCATTGCAAGGTGCAATTCTGAAATTTTTTGCTTTTTCCTGCTCCTCTTAGCATGATAAAGAAGATTCAAAGAGAGTGAGATGCCAGCTCTTTTCATTCAGTCAGTAGCTTCAATCATTTCTGGATGTTTTTCAATGGCAAAAATCAATGAATATTGTAAATGCACAAACAGTAATTTCTCCGCATTGCAAGGTGCAATTCTGAAATTTTTTGCTTTTTCCTGCTCCTCTTAGCATGATAAAGAAGATTCAAAGAGAGTGAGATGCCAGCTCCTTTCATTCAGTCAGTAGCTTCAATCATTTCTGGATGTTTTTCAATGGCAAAAATCAATGAATATTGTAAATGCACAAACAGTAATTTCTCCGCATTGCAAGGTGCAATTCTGAAATTTTTTGCTTTTTCCTGCTCCTCTTAGCATGATAAAGAAGATTCAAAGAGAGTGAGATGCCAGCTCCTTTCATTCAGTCAGTAGCTTCAATCATTTCTGGATGTTTTTCAATGGCAAAAATCAATGAATATTGTAAATGCACAAACAGTAATTTCTCCGCATTGCAAGGTGCAATTCTGAAATTTTTTGCTTTTTCCTGCTCCTCTTAGCATGATAAAGAAGATTCAAAGAGAGTGAGATGCCAGCTCCTTTCGTTCAGTCAGTAGCTTCAATCATTTCTGGACGTTTTTCAATGGCAAAAATCATTGAATATTATAAATGCACAAACAGTAATTTCTCCGCATTGCAAGGTGCAATTCTGAAATTTTTTACTTTTTCCTGCTCCTCTTAGCATGATAAAGAAGATTCAAAGAGAGTGAGATGCCAGCTCCTTTCATTCAGTCAGTAGCTTCAAACATTTCTGGTATATGAATAACATGATGTTTTTCAATGGCAAAAATCAATGAATATTGTAAATGCACAAACAGTAATTTCTCCGCATTGCAAGGTGCAAGTCTGAAATTTTTTGCTTTTTCCTGCTCCTCTTAGCATGATAAAGAAGATTCAAAGAGAGTGAGATGCCAGCTACTTTCATTCAGTCAGTAGCTTCAATCATTTCTGGACGTTTTTCAATGGTAAAAATCAATGAATATTGTAAATGCACAAACAGTAATTTCTCCACATTGCAAGGTGCAATTCTGAAATTGTTTGCTTTTTCCTGCTCCTCTTAGCATGATAAAGAAGATTCAAAGAGAGTGAGATGCCAGCTCCTTTCATTCAGTCAGTAGCTTCAAACATTTCTGGTATATGAATAACATGATGTTTTTCAATGGCAAAAATCAATGAATATTGTAAATGCACAAACAGTAATTTCTCCGCATTGCAAGGTGCAATTCTGAAATTTTTTGCTTTTTCCTGCTCCTCTTAGCATGATAAAGAAGATTCAAAGAGAGTGAGATGCCAGCTCCTTTCATTCAGTCAGTAGCTTCAAACATTTCTGGTATATGAATAACATGATGTTTTTCAATGGCAAAAATCAATGAATATTGTAAATGCACAAACAGTAATTTCTCCGCATTGCAAGGTGCAAGTCTGAAATTTTTTGCTTTTTCCTGCTCCTCTTAGCATGATAAAGAAGATTCAAAGAGAGTGAGATGCCAGCTACTTTCATTCAGTCAGTAGCTTCAATCATTTCTGGACGTTTTTCAATGGTAAAAATCAATGAATATTGTAAATGCACAAACAGTAATTTCTCCACATTGCAAGGTGCAATTCTGAAATTTTTTGCTTTTTCCTGCTCCTCTTAGCATGATAAAGAAGATTCAAAGAGAGTGAGATGCCAGCTCCTTTCATTCAGTCAGTAGCTTCAAACATTTCTGGTATATGAATAACATGATGTTTTTCAATGGCAAAAATCAATGAATATTGTAAATGCACAAACAGTAATTTCTCCGCATTGCAAGGTGCAATTCTGAAATTTTTTGCTTTTTCCTGCTCCTCTTAGCATGATAAAGAAGATTCAAAGAGAGTGAGATGCCAGCTCCTTTCATTCAGTCAGTAGCTTCAATCATTTCTGGATGTTTTTCAATGGCAAAAATCAATGAATATTGTAAATGCACAAACTGTAATTTCTCCGCATTGCAAGGTGCAATTCTGAAATTTTTTGCTTTTTCCTGCTCCTCTTAGCATGATAAAGAAGATTCAAAGAGAGTGAGATGCCAGCTCCTTTCATTCAGTCAGTAGCTTCAATCATTTCTGGACGTTTTTCAATGGCAAAAACCAATGAATATTGTAAATGCACAAACAGTAATTTCTCCGCATTGCAAGGTGCAATTCTGAAATTTTTTGCTTTTTCCTGCTCCTCTTAGCATGATAAAGAAGATTCAAAGAGAGTGAGATGCCAGCTCCTTTCATTCAGTCAGTACCTTCAATCATTTCTGGACGTTTTTCAATGGCAAAAATCAATGAATATTGTAAATGCACAAACAGTAATTTCTCCGCATTGCAAGGTGCAATTCTGAAATTTTTTGCTTTTTCCTGCTCCTCTTAGCATGATAAAGAAGATTCAAAGAGAGTGAGATGCCAGCTCCTTTCATTCAGTCAGTAGCTTCAAACATTTCTGGTATATGAATAACATGATGTTTTTCAATGGCAAAAATCAATGAATATTGTAAATGCACAAACAGTAATTTCTCCGCATTGCAAGGTGCAATTCTGAAATTTTTTGCTTTTTCCTGCTCCTCTTAGCATGATAAAGAAGATTCAAAGAGAGTGAGATGCCAGCTCTTTTCATTCAGTCAGTAGCTTCAATCATTTCTGGATGTTTTTCAATGGCAAAAATCAATGAATATTGTAAATGCACAAACAGTAATTTCTCCGCATTGCAAGGTGCAATTCTGAAATTTTTTGCTTTTTCCTGCTCCTCTTAGCATGATAAAGAAGATTCAAAGAGAGTGTGATGTCAGCTCCTTTCATTCAGTCAGTAGCTTCAAACATTTCTGGTATATGAATAACATGATGTTTTTCAATGGCAAAAATCAATGAATATTGTAAATGCACAAACAGTAATTTCTCCGCATTGCAAGGTGCAATTCTGAAATTTTTTGCTTTTTCCTGCTCCTCTTAGCATGATAAAGAAGATTCAAAGAGAGTGAGATGCCAGCTCCTTTCATTCAGTCAGTAGCTTCAATCATTTCTGGATGTTTTTCAATGGCAAAAATCAATGAATATTGTAAATGTACAAACAGTAATTTCTCCGCATTGCAAGGTGCAATTCTGAAATTTTTTGCTTTTTCCTGCTCCTCTTAGCATGATAAAGAAGATTCAAAGAGAGTGAGATGCCAGCTCCTTTCATTCAGTCAGTAGCTTCAAACATTTCTGGTATATGAATAACATGATGTTTTTCAATAGCAAAAATCAATGAATATTGTAAATGCACAAACAGTAATTTCTCCGCATTGCAAGGTGCAATTCTGAAATTTTTTGCTTTTTCCTGCTCCTCTTAGCATGATAAAGAAGATTCAAAGAGAGTGAGATGCCAGCTCCTTTCATTCAGTCAGTAGCTTCAATCATTTCTGGATGTTTTTCAATGGCAAAAATCAATGAATATTGTAAATGCACAAACTGTAATTTCTCCGCATTGCAAGGTGCAATTCTGAAATTTTTTGCTTTTTCCTGCTCCTCTTAGCATGATAAAGAAGATTCAAAGAGAGTGAGATGCCAGCTCCTTTCATTCAGTCAGTAGCTTCAATCATTTCTGGACGTTTTTCAGTGGCAAAAATCAATGAATATTGTAAATGCACAAACAGTAATTTCTCCGCATTGCAAGGTGCAATTCTGAAATTTTTTGCTTTTTCCTGCTCCTCTTAGCATGATAAAGAAGATTCAAAGAGAGTGAGATGCCAGCTCCTTTCATTCAGTCAGTACCTTCAATCATTTCTGGACGTTTTTCAATGGCAAAAATCAATGAATATTGTAAATGCACAAACAGTAATTTCTCCGCATTGCAAGGTGCAATTCTGAAATTTTTTGCTTTTTCCCGCTCCTCTTAGCATGATAAAGAAGATTCAAAGAGAGTGAGGTGCCAGCTCCTTTCATTCAGTCAGTAGCTTCAAACATTTCTGGTATATGAATAACATGTTTTTCAATGGCAAAAATCAATGAATATTGTAAATGCACAAACAGTAATTTCTCCGCATTGCAAGGTGCAATTCTGAAATTTTTTGATTTTTCCTGCTCCTCTTAGCATGATAAAGAAGATTCAAAGAGAGTGAGATGCCAGCTCCTTTCATTCAGTCAGTAGCTTCAATCATTTCTGGACGTTTTTCAATGGCAAAAATTAATGAAGATTGTAAATGCACAAACAGTAATTTCTCCGCATTGCAAGGTGCAATTCTGAAATTTTTTGCTTTTTCCTGCTCCTCTTAGCATGATAAAGAAGATTCAAAGAGAGTGAGATGCCAGCTCCTTTCATTCAGTCAGTAGCTTCAATCATTTCTGGACGTTTTTCAATGGCAAAAATCAATGAATATTGTAAATGCACAAACAGTAATTTCTCCGCATTGCAAGGTGCAATTCTGAAATTTTTTGCTTTTTCCTGCTCCTCTTAGCATGATAAAGAAGATTCAAAGAGAGTGAGATGCCAGCTCCTTTCATTCAGTCAGTAGCTTCAAACATTTCTGGTATATGAATAACATGATGTTTTTCAATGGCAAAAATCAATGAATATTGTAAATGCACAAACAGTAATTTCTCCGCATTGCAAGGTGCAAGTCTGAAATTTTTTGCTTTTTCCTGCTCCTCTTAGCATGATAAAGAAGATTCAAAGAGAGTGAGATGCCAGTTACTTTCATTCAGTCAGTAGCTTCAATCATTTCTGGACGTTTTTCAATGGTAAAAATCAATGAATATTGTAAATGCACAAACAGTAATTTCTCCACATTGCAAGGTGCAATTCTGAAATTTTTTGCTTTTTCCTGCTCCTCTTAGCATGATAAAGAAGATTCAAAGAGAGTGAGATGCCAGCTCCTTTCATTCAGTCAGTAGCTTCAAACATTTCTGGTATATGAATAACATGATGTTTTTCAATGGCAAAAATCAATGAATATTGTAAATGCACAAACAGTAATTTCTCCGCATTGCAAGGTGCAATTCTGAAATTTTTTGCTTTTTCCTGCTCCTCTTAGCATGATAAAGAAGATTCAAAGAGAGTGAGATGCCAGCTCCTTTCATTCAGTCAGTAGCTTCAAACATTTCTGGTATATGAATAACATGATGTTTTTCAATGGCAAAAATCAATGAATATTGTAAATGCACAAACAGTAATTTCTCCGCATTGCAAGGTGCAATTCTGAAATTTTTTGCTTTTTCCTGCTCCTCTTAGCATGATAAAGAAGATTCAAAGAGAGTGAGATGCCAGCTCCTTTCATTCAGTCAGTAGCTTCAATCATTTCTGGACGTTTTTCAATGGCAAAAATCAATGAATATTGTAAATGCACAAACAGTAATTTCTCCGCATTGCAAGGTGCAATTCTGAAATTTTTTGCTTTTTCCTGCTCCTCTTAGCATGATAAAGAAGATTCAAAGAGAGTGAGATGCCAGCTCCTTTCATTCAGTCAGTAGCTTCAAACATTTCTGGTATATGAATAACATGATGTTTTTCAATGGCAAAAATCAATGAATATTGTAAATGCACAAACAGTAATTTCTCCGCATTGCAAGGTGCAAGTCTGAAATTTTTTGCTTTTTCCTGCTCCTCTTAGCATGATAAAGAAGATTCAAAGAGAGTGAGATGCCAGTTACTTTCATTCAGTCAGTAGCTTCAATCATTTCTGGACGTTTTTCAATGGTAAAAATCAATGAATATTGTAAATGCACAAACAGTAATTTCTCCACATTGCAAGGTGCAATTCTGAAATTTTTTGCTTTTTCCTGCTCCTCTTAGCATGATAAAGAAGATTCAAAGAGAGTGAGATGCCAGCTCCTTTCATTCAGTCAGTAGCTTCAAACATTTCTGGTATATGAATAACATGATGTTTTTCAATGGCAAAAATCAATGAATATTGTAAATGCACAAACAGTAATTTCTCCGCATTGCAAGGTGCAATTCTGAAATTTTTTGCTTTTTCCTGCTCCTCTTAGCATGATAAAGAAGATTCAAAGAGAGTGAGATGCCAGCTCCTTTCATTCAGTCAGTAGCTTCAAACATTTCTGGTATATGAATAACATGATGTTTTTCAATGGCAAAAATCAATGAATATTGTAAATGCACAAACAGTAATTTCTCCGCATTGCAAGGTGCAATTCTGAAATTTTTTGCTTTTTCCTGCTCCTCTTAGCATGATAAAGAAGATTCAAAGAGAGTGAGATGCCAGCTCCTTTCATTCAGTCAGTAGCTTCAATCATTTCTGGATGTTTTTCAATGGCAAAAATCAATGAATATTGTAAATGCACAAACAGTAATTTCTCCGCATTGCAAGGTGCAATTCTGAAATTTTTTGCTTTTTCCTGCTCCTCTTAGCATGATAAAGAAGATTCAAAGAGAGTGAGATGTCAGCTCCTTTCATTCAGTCAGTAGCTTCAAACATTTCTGGTATATGAATAACATGATGTTTTTCAATGGCAAAAATCAATGAATATTGTAAATGCACAAACAGTAATTTCTCCGCATTGCAAGGTGCAATTCTGAAATTTTTTGCTTTTTCCTGCTCCTCTTAGCATGATAAAGAAGATTCAAAGAGAGTGAGATGCCAGCTCCTTTCATTCAGTCAGTAGCTTCAATCATTTCTGGATGTTTTTCAATGGCAAAAATCAATGAATATTGTAAATGCACAAACAGTAATTTCTCCGTATTGCAAGGTGCAATTCTTAAATTTTTTGCTTTTTCCTGCTCCTCTTAGCATGATAAAGAAGATTCAAAGAGAGTGAGATGCCAGCTCCTTTCGTTCAGTCAGTAGCTTCTATCATTTCTGGACGTTTTTCAATGGCAAAAATCATTGAATATTATAAATGCACAAACAGTAATTTCTCCGCATTGCAAGGTGCAATTCTGAAATTTTTTACTTTTTCCTGCTCCTCTTAGCATGATAAAGAAGATTCAAAGAGAGTGAGATGCCAGCTCCTTTCATTCAGTCAGTAGCTTCAATCATTTCTGGTATATGAATAACATGATGTTTTTCAATGGCAAAAATCAATGAATATTGTAAATGCACAAACAGTAATTTCTCCGCATTGCAAGGTGCAATTCTGAAATTTTTTGCTTTTTCCTGCTCCTCTTAGCATGATAAAGAAGATTCAAAGAGAGTGAGATGCCAGCTCCTTTCATTCAGTCAGTACCTTCAATCATTTCTGGACGTTTTTCAATGGCAAAAATCAATGAATATTGTAAATGCACAAACAGTAATTTCTCCGCATTGCAAGGTGCAATTCTGAAATTTTTTGCTTTTTCCCGCTCCTCTTAGCATGATAAAGAAGATTCAAAGAGAGTGAGGTGCCAGCTCCTTTCATTCAGTCAGTAGCTTCAAACATTTCTGGTATATGAATAACATGTTTTTCAATGGCAAAAATCAATGAATATTGTAAATGCACAAACAGTAATTTCTCCGCATTGCAAGGTGCAATTCTGAAATTTTTTGATTTTTCCTGCTCCTCTTAGCATGATAAAGAAGATTCAAAGAGAGTGAGATGCCAGCTCCTTTCATTCAGTCAGTAGCTTCAATCATTTCTGGACGTTTTTCAATGGCAAAAATTAATGAAGATTGTAAATGCACAAACTGTAATTTCTCCGCATTGCAAGGTGCAATTCTGAAATTTTTTGCTTTTTCCTGCTCCTCTTAGCATGATAAAGAAGATTCAAAGAGAGTGAGATGCCAGCTCCTTTCATTCAGTCAGTAGCTTCAATCATTTCTGGACGTTTTTCAATGGCAAAAATCAATGAATATTGTAAATGCACAAACAGTAATTTCTCCGCATTGCAAGGTGCAATTCTGAAATTTTTTGCTTTTTCCTGCTCCTCTTAGCATGATAAAGAAGATTCAAAGAGAGTGAGATGCCAGCTCCTTTCATTCAGTCAGTAGCTTCAAACATTTCTGGTATATGAATAACATGATGTTTTTCAATGGCAAAAATCAATGAATATTGTAAATGCACAAACAGTAATTTCTCCGCATTGCAAGGTGCAATTCTGAAATTTTTTGCTTTTTCCTGCTCCTCTTAGCATGATAAAGAAGATTCAAAGAGAGTGAGATGCCAGTTACTTTCATTCAGTCAGTAGCTTCAATCATTTCTGGACGTTTTTCAATGGTAAAAATCAATGAATATTGTAAATGCACAAACAGTAATTTCTCCACATTGCAAGGTGCAATTCTGAAATTTTTTGCTTTTTCCTGCTCCTCTTAGCATGATAAAGAAGATTCAAAGAGAGTGAGATGCCAGCTCCTTTCATTCAGTCAGTAGCTTCAAACATTTCTGGTATATGAATAACATGATGTTTTTCAATGGCAAAAATCAATGAATATTGTAAATGCACAAACAGTAATTTCTCCGCATTGCAAGGTGCAATTCTGAAATTTTTTGCTTTTTCCTGCTCCTCTTAGCATGATAAAGAAGATTCAAAGAGAGTGAGATGCCAGTTACTTTCATTCAGTCAGTAGCTTCAATCATTTCTGGACGTTTTTCAATGGTAAAAATCAATGAATATTGTAAATGCACAAACAGTAATTTCTCCACATTGCAAGGTGCAATTCTGAAATTTTTTGCTTTTTCCTGCTCCTCTTAGCATGATAAAGAAGATTCAAAGAGAGTGAGATGCCAGCTCCTTTCATTCAGTCAGTAGCTTCAAACATTTCTGGTATATGAATAACATGATGTTTTTCAATGGCAAAAATCAATGAATATTGTAAATGCACAAACAGTAATTTCTCCGCATTGCAAGGTGCAATTCTGAAATTTTTTGCTTTTTCCTGCTCCTCTTAGCATGATAAAGAAGATTCAAAGAGAGTGAGATGCCAGCTCCTTTCATTCAGTCAGTAGCTTCAAACATTTCTGGTATATGAATGACATGATGTTTTTCAATGGCAAAAATCAATGAATATTGTAAATGCACAAACAGTAATTTCTCCGCATTGCAAGGTGCAATTCTGAAATTTTTTGCTTTTTCCTGCTCCTCTTAGCATGATAAAGAAGATTCAAAGAGAGTGAGATGCCAGCTCCTTTCATTCAGTCAGTAGCTTCAATCATTTCTGGATGTTTTTCAATGGCAAAAATCAATGAATATTGTAAATGCACAAACAGTAATTTCTCCGCATTGCAAGGTGCAATTCTGAAATTTTTTGCTTTTTCCTGCTCCTCTTAGCATGATAAAGAAGATTCAAAGAGAGTGAGATGTCAGCTCCTTTCATTCAGTCAGTAGCTTCAAACATTTCTGGTATATGAATAACATGATGTTTTTCAATGGCAAAAATCAATGAATATTGTAAATGCACAAACAGTAATTTCTCCGCATTGCAAGGTGCAATTCTGAAATTTTTTGCTTTTTCCTGCTCCTCTTAGCATGATAAAGAAGATTCAAAGAGAGTGAGATGCCAGCTCCTTTCATTCAGTCAGTAGCTTCAATCATTTCTGGATGTTTTTCAATGGCAAAAATCAATGAATATTGTAAATGCACAAACAGTAATTTCTCCGCATTGCAAGGTGCAATTCTTAAATTTTTTGCTTTTTCCTGCTCCTCTTAGCATGATAAAGAAGATTCAAAGAGAGTGAGATGCCAGCTCCTTTCGTTCAGTCAGTAGCTTCTATCATTTCTGGACGTTTTTCAATGGCAAAAATCATTGAATATTATAAATGCACAAACAGTAATTTCTCCGCATTGCAAGGTGCAATTCTGAAATTTTTTACTTTTTCCTGCTCCTCTTAGCATGATAAAGAAGATTCAAAGAGAGTGAGATGCCAGCTCCTTTCATTCAGTCAGTAGCTTCAATCATTTCTGGTATATGAATAACATGATGTTTTTCAATGGCAAAAATCAATGAATATTGTAAATGCACAAGCAGTAATTTCTCCGCATTGCAAGGTGCAATTCTGAAATTTTTTGCTTTTTCCTGCTCCTCTTAGCATGATAAAGAAGATTCAAAGAGAGTGAGATGCCAGCTCCTTTCATTCAGTCAGTACCTTCAATCATTTCTGGACGTTTTTCAATGGCAAAAATCAATGAATATTGTAAATGCACAAACAGTAATTTCTCCGCATTGCAAGGTGCAATTCTGAAATTTTTTGCTTTTTCCCGCTCCTCTTAGCATGATAAAGAAGATTCAAAGAGAGTGAGGTGCCAGCTCCTTTCATTCAGTCAGTAGCTTCAAACATTTCTGGTATATGAATAACATGTTTTTCAATGGCAAAAATCAATGAATATTGTAAATGCACAAACAGTAATTTCTCCGCATTGCAAGGTGCAATTCTGAAATTTTTTGATTTTTCCTGCTCCTCTTAGCATGATAAAGAAGATTCAAAGAGAGTGAGATGCCAGCTCCTTTCATTCAGTCAGTAGCTTCAATCATTTCTGGACGTTTTTCAATGGCAAAAATTAATGAAGATTGTAAATGCACAAACTGTAATTTCTCCGCATTGCAAGGTGCAATTCTGAAATTTTTTGCTTTTTCCTGCTCCTCTTAGCATGATAAAGAAGATTCAAAGAGAGTGAGATGCCAGCTCCTTTCATTCAGTCAGTAGCTTCAATCATTTCTGGATGTTTTTCAATGGCAAAAATCAATGAATATTGTAAATGCACAAACAGTAATTTCTCCGCATTGCAAGGTGCAATTCTGAAATTTTTTGCTTTTTCCTGCTCCTCTTAGCATGATAAAGAAGATTCAAAGAGAGTGAGATGCCAGCTCCTTTCATTCAGTCAGTAGCTTCAAACATTTCTGGTATATGAATAACATGATGTTTTTCAATGGCAAAAATCAATGAATATTGTAAATGCACAAACAGTAATTTCTCCGCAATGCAAGGTGCAATTCTGAAATTTTTTGCTTTTTCCTGCTCCTCTTAGCATGATAAAGAAGATTCAAAGAGAGTGAGATGCCAGCTCCTTTCATTCAGTCAGTAGCTTCAATCATTTCTGGATGTTTTTCAATGGCAAAAATCAATGAATATTGTAAATGCACAAACAGTAATTTCTCCGCATTGCAAGGTGCAATTCTGAAATTTTTTGCTTTTTCCTGCTCCTCTTAGCATGATAAAGAAGATTCAAAGAGAGTGAGATGTCAGCTCCTTTCATTCAGTCAGTAGCTTCAAACATTTCTGGTATATGAATAACATGATGTTTTTCAATGGCAAAAATCAATGAATATTGTAAATGCACAAACAGTAATTTCTCCGCATTGCAAGGTGCAATTCTGAAATTTTTTGCTTTTTCCTGCTCCTCTTAGCATGATAAAGAAGATTCAAAGAGAGTGAGATGCCAGCTCCTTTCATTCAGTCAGTAGCTTCAATCATTTCTGGATGTTTTTCAATGGCAAAAATCAATGAATATTGTAAATGCACAAACAGTAATTTCTCCGCATTGCAAGGTGCAATTCTGAAATTTTTTGCTTTTTCCTGCTCCTCTTAGCATGATAAAGAAGATTCAAAGAGAGTGAGATGCCAGCTCCTTTCATTCAGTCAGTAGCTTCTATCATTTCTGGACGTTTTTCAATGGCAAAAATCATTGAATATTATAAATGCACAAACAGTAATTTCTCCGCATTGCAAGGTGCAATTCTGAAATTTTTTACTTTTTCCTGCTCCTCTTAGCATGATAAAGAAGATTCAAAGAGAGTGAGATGCCAGCTCCTTTCATTCAGTCAGTAGCTTCAATCATTTCTGGTATATGAATAACATGATGTTTTTCAATGGCAGAAATCAATGAATATTGTAAATGCACAAATAGTAATTTCTCCGCATTGCAAGGTGCAATTCTGAAATTTTTTGCTTTTTCCTGCTCCTCTTAGCATGATAAAGAAGATTCAAAGAGAGTGAGATGCCAGCTCCTTTCATTCAGTCAGTAGCTTCAATCATTTCTGGACGTTTTTCAATGGCAAAAATTAATGAAGATTGTAAATGCACAAACAGTAATTTCTCCGCATTGCAAGGTGCAATTCTGAAATTTTTTGCTTTTTCCTGCTCCTCTTAGCATGATAAAGAAGATTCAAAGAGAGTGAGATGCCAGCTCCTTTCATTCAGTCAGTAGCTTCAATCATTTCTGGACGTTTTTCAATGGCAAAAATCAATGAATATTGTAAATGCACAAACAGTAATTTCTCCGCATTGCAAGGTGCAATTCTGAAATTTTTTGCTTTTTCCTGCTCCTCTTAGCATGATAAAGAAGATTCAAAGAGAGTGAGATGCCAGCTCCTTTCATTCAGTCAGTAGCTTCAAACATTTCTGGTATATGAATAACATGTTTTTCAATGGCAAAAATCAATGAATATTGTAAATGCACAAACAGTAATTTCTCCGCATTGCAAGGTGCAAGTCTGAAATTTTTTGCTTTTTCCTGCTCCTCTTAGCATGATAAAGAAGATTCAAAGAGAGTGAGATGCCAGTTACTTTCATTCAGTCAGTAGCTTCAATCATTTCTGGACGTTTTTCAATGGTAAAAATCAATGAATATTGTAAATGCACAAACAGTAATTTCTCCACATTGCAAGGTGCAATTCTGAAATTTTTTGCTTTTTCCTGCTCCTCTTAGCATGATAAAGAAGATTCAAAGAGAGTGAGATGCCAGCTCCTTTCATTCAGTCAGTAGCTTCAAACATTTCTGGTATATGAATAACATGATGTTTTTCAATGGCAAAAATCAATGAATATTGTAAATGCACAAACAGTAATTTCTCCGCATTGCAAGGTGCAATTCTGAAATTTTTTGCTTTTTCCTGCTCCTCTTAGCATGATAAAGAAGATTCAAAGATAGTGAGATGCCAGCTCCTTTCATTCAGTCAGTAGCTTCAAACATTTCTGGTATATGAATAACATGATGTTTTTCAATGGCAAAAATCAATGAATATTGTAAATGCACAAACAGTAATTTCTCCGCATTGCAAGGTGCAATTCTGAAATTTTTTGCTTTTTCCTGCTCCTCTTAGCATGATAAAGAAGATTCAAAGAGAGTGAGATGCCAGCTCCTTTCATTCAGTCAGTAGCTTCAATCATTTCTGGATGTTTTTCAATGGCAAAAATCAATGAATATTGTAAATGCACAAACAGTAATTTCTCCGCATTGCAAGGTGCAATTCTGAAATTTTTTGCTTTTTCCTGCTCCTCTTAGCATGATAAAGAAGATTCAAAGAGAGTGAGATGTCAGCTCCTTTCATTCAGTCAGTAGCTTCAAACATTTCTGGTATATGAATAACATGATGTTTTTCAATGGCAAAAATCAATGAATATTGTAAATGCACAAACAGTAATTTCTCCGCATTGCAAGGTGCAATTCTGAAATTTTTTGCTTTTTCCTGCTCCTCTTAGCATGATAAAGAAGATTCAAAGAGAGTGAGATGCCAGCTCCTTTCATTCAGTCAGTAGCTTCAATCATTTCTGGATGTTTTTCAATGGCAAAAATCAATGAATATTGTAAATGCACAAACAGTAATTTCTCCGCATTGCAAGGTGCAATTCTTAAATTTTTTGCTTTTTCCTGCTCCTCTTAGCATGATAAAGAAGATTCAAAGAGAGTGAGATGCCAGCTCCTTTCGTTCAGTCAGTAGCTTCTATCATTTCTGGACGTTTTTCAATGGCAAAAATCATTGAATATTATAAATGCACAAACAGTAATTTCTCCGCATTGCAAGGTGCAATTCTGAAATTTTTTACTTTTTCCTGCTCCTCTTAGCATGATAAAGAAGATTCAAAGAGAGTGAGATGCCAGCTCCTTTCATTCAGTCAGTAGCTTCAATCATTTCTGGTATATGAATAACATGATGTTTTTCAATGGCAAAAATCAATGAATATTGTAAATGCACAAACAGTAATTTCTCCGCATTGCAAGGTGCAATTCTGAAATTTTTTGCTTTTTCCTGCTCCTCTTAGCATGATAAAGAAGATTCAAAGAGAGTGAGATGCCAGCTCCTTTCATTCAGTCAGTACCTTCAATCATTTCTGGACGTTTTTCAATGGCAAAAATCAATGAATATTGTAAATGCACAAACAGTAATTTCTCCGCATTGCAAGGTGCAATTCTGAAATTTTTTGCTTTTTCCCGCTCCTCTTAGCATGATAAAGAAGATTCAAAGAGAGTGAGGTGCCAGCTCCTTTCATTCAGTCAGTAGCTTCAAACATTTCTGGTATATGAATAACATGTTTTTCAATGGCAAAAATCAATGAATATTGTAAATGCACAAACAGTAATTTCTCCGCATTGCAAGGTGCAATTCTGAAATTTTTTGATTTTTCCTGCTCCTCTTAGCATGATAAAGAAGATTCAAAGAGAGTGAGATGCCAGCTCCTTTCATTCAGTCAGTAGCTTCAATCATTTCTGGACGTTTTTCAATGGCAAAAATTAATGAAGATTGTAAATGCACAAACTGTAATTTCTCCGCATTGCAAGGTGCAATTCTGAAATTTTTTGCTTTTTCCTGCTCCTCTTAGCATGATAAAGAAGATTCAAAGAGAGTGAGATGCCAGCTCCTTTCATTCAGTCAGTAGCTTCAATCATTTCTGGACGTTTTTCAATGGCAAAAATCAATGAATATTGTAAATGCACAAACAGTAATTTCTCCGCATTGCAAGGTGAAATTCTGAAATTTTTTGCTTTTTCCTGCTCCTCTTAGCATGATAAAGAAGATTCAAAGAGAGTGAGATGCCAGCTCCTTTCATTCAGTCAGTAGCTTCAAACATTTCTGGTATATGAATAACATGATGTTTTTCAATGGCAAAAATCAATGAATATTGTAAATGCACAAACAGTAATTTCTCCGCATTGCAAGGTGCAATTCTGAAATTTTTTGCTTTTTCCTGCTCCTCTTAGCATGATAAAGAAGATTCAAAGAGAGTGAGATGCCAGTTACTTTCATTCAGTCAGTAGCTTCAATCATTTCTGGACGTTTTTCAATGGTAAAAATCAATGAATATTGTAAATGCACAAACAGTAATTTCTCCACATTGCAAGGTGCAATTCTGAAATTTTTTGCTTTTTCCTGCTCCTCTTAGCATGATAAAGAAGATTCAAAGAGAGTGAGATGCCAGCTCCTTTCATTCAGTCAGTAGCTTCAAACATTTCTGGTATATGAATAACATGATGTTTTTCAATGGCAAAAATCAATGAATATTGTAAATGCACAAACAGTAATTTCTCCGCATTGCAAGGTGCAATTCTGAAATTTTTTGCTTTTTCCTGCTCCTCTTAGCATGATAAAGAAGATTCAAAGAGAGTGAGATGCCAGCTCCTTTCATTCAGTCAGTAGCTTCAAACATTTCTGGTATATGAATAACATGATGTTTTTCAATGGCAAAAATCAATGAATATTGTAAATGCACAAACAGTAATTTCTCCGCATTGCAAGGTGCAATTCTGAAATTTTTTGCTTTTTCCTGCTCCTCTTAGCATGATAAAGAAGATTCAAAGAGAGTGAGATGCCAGCTCCTTTCATTCAGTCAGTAGCTTCAATCATTTCTGGATGTTTTTCAATGGCAAAAATCAATGAATATTGTAAATGCACAAACAGTAATTTCTCCGCATTGCAAGGTGCAATTCTGAAATTTTTTGCTTTTTCCTGCTCCTCTTAGCATGATAAAGAAGATTCAAAGAGAGTGAGATGTCAGCTCCTTTCATTCAGTCAGTAGCTTCAAACATTTCTGGTATATGAATAACATGATGTTTTTCAATGGCAAAAATCAATGAATATTGTAAATGCACAAACAGTAATTTCTCCGCATTGCAAGGTGCAATTCTGAAATTTTTTGCTTTTTCCTGCTCCTCTTAGCATGATAAAGAAGATTCAAAGAGAGTGAGATGCCAGCTCCTTTCATTCAGTCAGTAGCTTCAATCATTTCTGGATGTTTTTCAATGGCAAAAATCAATGAATATTGTAAATGCACAAACAGTAATTTCTCCGCATTGCAAGGTGCAATTCTGAAATTTTTTGCTTTTTCCTGCTCCTCTTAGCATGATAAAGAAGATTCAAAGAGAGTGAGATGCCAGCTCCTTTCATTCAGTCAGTAGCTTCTATCATTTCTGGACGTTTTTCAATGGCAAAAATCATTGAATATTATAAATGCACAAACAGTAATTTCTCCGCATTGCAAGGTGCAATTCTGAAATTTTTTACTTTTTCCTGCTCCTCTTAGCATGATAAAGAAGATTCAAAGAGAGTGAGATGCCAGCTCCTTTCATTCAGTCAGTAGCTTCAATCATTTCTGGTATATGAATAACATGATGTTTTTCAATGGCAGAAATCAATGAATATTGTAAATGCACAAACAGTAATTTCTCCGCATTGCAAGGTGCAATTCTGAAATTTTTTGCTTTTTCCTGCTCCTCTTAGCATGATAAAGAAGATTCAAAGAGAGTGAGATGCCAGCTCCTTTCATTCAGTCAGTAGCTTCAAACATTTCTGGTATATGAATAACATGTTTTTCAATGGCAAAAATCAATGAATATTGTAAATGCACAAACAGTAATTTCTCCGCATTGCAAGGTGCAAGTCTGAAATTTTTTGCTTTTTCCTGCTCCTCTTAGCATGATAAAGAAGATTCAAAGAGAGTGAGATGCCAGCTCCTTTCATTCAGTCAGTAGCTTCAAACATTTCTGGTATATGAATAACATGTTTTTCAATGGCAAAAATCAATGAATATTGTAAATGCACAAACAGTAATTTCTCCGCATTGCAAGGTGCAAGTCTGAAATTTTTTGCTTTTTCCTGCTCCTCTTAGCATGATAAAGAAGATTCAAAGAGAGTGAGATGCCAGTTACTTTCATTCAGTCAGTAGCTTCAATCATTTCTGGACGTTTTTCAATGGTAAAAAACAATGAATATTGTAAATGCACAAACAGTAATTTCTCCACATTGCAAGGTGCAATTCTGAAATTTTTTGCTTTTTCCTGCTCCTCTTAGCATGATAAAGAAGATTCAAAGAGAGTGAGATGCCAGCTCCTTTCATTCAGTCAGTAGCTTCAAACATTTCTGGTATATGAATAACATGATGTTTTTCAATGGCAAAAATCAATGAATATTGTAAATGCACAAACAGTAATTTCTCCGCATTGCAAGGTGCAATTCTGAAATTTTTTGCTTTTTCCTGCTCCTCTTAGCATGATAAAGAAGATTCAAAGAGAGTGAGATGCCAGCTCCTTTCATTCAGTCAGTAGCTTCAAACATTTCTGGTATATGAATAACATGATGTTTTTCAATGGCAAAAATCAATGAATATTGTAAATGCACAAACAGTAATTTCTCCGCATTGCAAGGTGCAATTCTGAAATTTTTTGCTTTTTCCTGCTCCTCTTAGCATGATAAAGAAGATTCAAAGAGAGTGAGATGCCAGCTCCTTTCATTCAGTCAGTAGCTTCAATCATTTCTGGATGTTTTTCAATGGCAAAAATCAATGAATATTGTAAATGCACAAACAGTAATTTCTCCGCATTGCAAGGTGCAATTCTGAAATTTTTTGCTTTTTCCTGCTCCTCTTAGCATGATAAAGAAGATTCAAAGAGAGTGAGATGTCAGCTCCTTTCATTCAGTCAGTAGCTTCAAACATTTCTGGTATATGAATAACATGATGTTTTTCAATGGCAAAAATCAATGA
The DNA here is from genome assembly GCF_046119375.1 of Phyllobates terribilis. Lineage (NCBI taxonomy): Eukaryota > Metazoa > Chordata > Amphibia > Anura > Dendrobatidae > Phyllobates > Phyllobates terribilis. The sequence goes on from NW_027363844.1 coordinate 351,155, forward strand.
ATATTGTAAATGCACAAACAGTAATTTCTCCGCATTGCAAGGTGCAATTCTGAAATTTTTTGCTTTTTCCTGCTCCTCTTAGCATGATAAAGAAGATTCAAAGAGAGTGAGATGCCAGCTCCTTTCATTCAGTCAGTAGCTTCAATCATTTCTGGATGTTTTTCAATGGCAAAAATCAATGAATATTGTAAATGCACAAACAGTAATTTCTCCGCATTGCAAGGTGCAATTCTTAAATTTTTTGCTTTTTCCTGCTCCTCTTAGCATGATAAAGAAGATTCAAAGAGAGTGAGATGCCAGCTCCTTTCGTTCAGTCAGTAGCTTCTATCATTTCTGGACGTTTTTCAATGGCAAAAATCATTGAATATTATAAATGCACAAACAGTAATTTCTCCGCATTGCAAGGTGCAATTCTGAAATTTTTTACTTTTTCCTGCTCCTCTTAGCATGATAAAGAAGATTCAAAGAGAGTGAGATGCCAGCTCCTTTCATTCAGTCAGTAGCTTCAATCATTTCTGGTATATGAATAACATGATGTTTTTCAATGGCAAAAATCAATGAATATTGTAAATGCACAAACAGTAATTTCTCCGCATTGCAAGGTGCAATTCTGAAATTTTTTGCTTTTTCCTGCTCCTCTTAGCATGATAAAGAAGATTCAAAGAGAGTGAGATGCCAGCTCCTTTCATTCAGTCAGTACCTTCAATCATTTCTGGACGTTTTTCAATGGCAAAAATCAATGAATATTGTAAATGCACAAACAGTAATTTCTCCGCATTGCAAGGTGCAATTCTGAAATTTTTTGCTTTTTCCCGCTCCTCTTAGCATGATAAAGAAGATTCAAAGAGAGTGAGGTGCCAGCTCCTTTCATTCAGTCAGTAGCTTCAAACATTTCTGGTATATGAATAACATGTTTTTCAATGGCAAAAATCAATGAATATTGTAAATGCACAAACAGTAATTTCTCCGCATTGCAAGGTGCAATTCTGAAATTTTTTGATTTTTCCTGCTCCTCTTAGCATGATAAAGAAGATTCAAAGAGAGTGAGATGCCAGCTCCTTTCATTCAGTCAGTAGCTTCAATCATTTCTGGACGTTTTTCAATGGCAAAAATTAATGAAGATTGTAAATGCACAAACTGTAATTTCTCCGCATTGCAAGGTGCAATTCTGAAATTTTTTGCTTTTTCCTGCTCCTCTTAGCATGATAAAGAAGATTCAAAGAGAGTGAGATGCCAGCTCCTTTCATTCAGTCAGTAGCTTCAATCATTTCTGGACGTTTTTCAATGGCAAAAATCAATGAATATTGTAAATGCACAAACAGTAATTTCTCCGCATTGCAAGGTGCAATTCTGAAATTTTTTGCTTTTTCCTGCTCCTCTTAGCATGATAAAGAAGATTCAAAGAGAGTGAGATGCCAGCTCCTTTCATTCAGTCAGTAGCTTCAAACATTTCTGGTATATGAATAACATGATGTTTTTCAATGGCAAAAATCAATGAATATTGTAAATGCACAAACAGTAATTTCTCCGCATTGCAAGGTGCAATTCTGAAATTTTTTGCTTTTTCCTGCTCCTCTTAGCATGATAAAGAAGATTCAAAGACAGTGAGATGCCAGTTACTTTCATTCAGTCAGTAGCTTCAATCATTTCTGGACGTTTTTCAATGGTAAAAATCAATGAATATTGTAAATGCACAAACAGTAATTTCTCCACATTGCAAGGTGCAATTCTGAAATTTTTTGCTTTTTCCTGCTCCTCTTAGCATGATAAAGAAGATTCAAAGAGAGTGAGATGCCAGCTCCTTTCATTCAGTCAGTAGCTTCAAACATTTCTGGTATATGAATAACATGATGTTTTTCAATGGCAAAAATCAATGAATATTGTAAATGCACAAACAGTAATTTCTCCGCATTGCAAGGTGCAATTCTGAAATTTTTTGCTTTTTCCTGCTCCTCTTAGCATGATAAAGAAGATTCAAAGAGAGTGAGATGCCAGCTCCTTTCATTCAGTCAGTAGCTTCAAACATTTCTGGTATATGAATAACATGATGTTTTTCAATGGCAAAAATCAATGAATATTGTAAATGCACAAACAGTAATTTCTCCGCATTGCAAGGTGCAATTCTGAAATTTTTTGCTTTTTCCTGCTCCTCTTAGCATGATAAAGAAGATTCAAAGAGAGTGAGATGCCAGCTCCTTTCATTCAGTCAGTAGCTTCAATCATTTCTGGATGTTTTTCAATGGCAAAAATCAATGAATATTGTAAATGCACAAACAGTAATTTCTCCGCATTGCAAGGTGCAATTCTGAAATTTTTTGCTTTTTCCTGCTCCTCTTAGCATGATAAAGAAGATTCAAAGAGAGTGAGATGTCAGCTCCTTTCATTCAGTCAGTAGCTTCAAACATTTCTGGTATATGAATAACATGATGTTTTTCAATGGCAAAAATCAATGAATATTGTAAATGCACAAACAGTAATTTCTCCGCATTGCAAGGTGCAATTCTGAAATTTTTTGCTTTTTCCTGCTCCTCTTAGCATGATAAAGAAGATTCAAAGAGAGTGAGATGCCAGATCCTTTCATTCAGTCAGTAGCTTCAATCATTTCTGGATGTTTTTCAATGGCAAAAATCAATGAATATTGTAAATGCACAAACAGTAATTTCTCCGCATTGCAAGGTGCAATTCTGAAATTTTTTGCTTTTTCCTGCTCCTCTTAGCATGATAAAGAAGATTCAAAGAGAGTGAGATGCCAGCTCCTTTCGTTCAGTCAGTAGCTTCTATCATTTCTGGACGTTTTTCAATGGCAAAAATCATTGAATATTATAAATGCACAAACAGTAATTTCTCCGCATTGCAAGGTGCAATTCTGAAATTTTTTACTTTTTCCTGCTCCTCTTAGCATGATAAAGAAGATTCAAAGAGAGTGAGATGCCAGCTCCTTTCATTCAGTCAGTAGCTTCAATCATTTCTGGTATATGAATAACATGATGTTTTTCAATGGCAGAAATCAATGAATATTGTAAATGCACAAACAGTAATTTCTCCGCATTGCAAGGTGCAATTCTGAAATTTTTTGCTTTTTCCTGCTCCTCTTAGCATGATAAAGAAGATTCAAAGAGAGTGAGATGCCAGCTCCTTTCATTCAGTCAGTAGCTTCAATCATTTCTGGACGTTTTTCAATGGCAAAAATTAATGAAGATTGTAAATGCACAAACAGTAATTTCTCCGCATTGCAAGGTGCAATTCTGAAATTTTTTGCTTTTTCCTGCTCCTCTTAGCATGATAAAGAAGATTCAAAGAGAGTGAGATGCCAGCTCCTTTCATTCAGTCAGTAGCTTCAATCATTTCTGGACGTTTTTCAATGGCAAAAATCAATGAATATTGTAAATGCACAAACAGTAATTTCTCCGCATTGCAAGGTGCAATTCTGAAATTTTTTGCTTTTTCCTGCTCCTCTTAGCATGATAAAGAAGATTCAAAGAGAGTGAGATGCCAGCTCCTTTCATTCAGTCAGTAGCTTCAAACATTTCTGGTATATGAATAACATGTTTTTCAATGGCAAAAATCAATGAATATTGTAAATGCACAAACAGTAATTTCTCCGCATTGCAAGGTGCAAGTCTGAAATTTTTTGCTTTTTCCTGCTCCTCTTAGCATGATAAAGAAGATTCAAAGAGAGTGAGATGCCAGTTACTTTCATTCAGTCAGTAGCTTCAATCATTTCTGGACGTTTTTCAATGGTAAAAATCAATGAATATTGTAAATGCACAAACAGTAATTTCTCCACATTGCAAGGTGCAATTCTGAAATTTTTTGCTTTTTCCTGCTCCTCTTAGCATGATAAAGAAGATTCAAAGAGAGTGAGATGCCAGCTCCTTTCATTCAGTCAGTAGCTTCAAACATTTCTGGTATATGAATAACATGATGTTTTTCAATGGCAAAAATCAATGAATATTGTAAATGCACAAACAGTAATTTCTCCGCATTGCAAGGTGCAATTCTGAAATTTTTTGCTTTTTCCTGCTCCTCTTAGCATGATAAAGAAGATTCAAAGAGAGTGAGATGCCAGCTCCTTTCATTCAGTCAGTAGCTTCAAACATTTCTGGTATATGAATAACATGATGTTTTTCAATGGCAAAAATCAATGAATATTGTAAATGCACAAACAGTAATTTCTCCGCATTGCAAGGTGCAATTCTGAAATTTTTTGCTTTTTCCTGCTCCTCTTAGCATGATAAAGAAGATTCAAAGAGAGTGAGATGCCAGCTCCTTTCATTCAGTCAGTAGCTTCAATCATTTCTGGATGTTTTTCAATGGCAAAAATCAATGAATATTGTAAATGCACAAACAGTAATTTCTCCGCATTGCAAGGTGCAATTCTGAAATTTTTTGCTTTTTCCTGCTCCTCTTAGCATGATAAAGAAGATTCAAAGAGAGTGAGATGTCAGCTCCTTTCATTCAGTCAGTAGCTTCAAACATTTCTGGTATATGAATAACATGATGTTTTTCAATGGCAAAAATCAATGAATATTGTAAATGCACAAACAGTAATTTCTCCGCATTGCAAGGTGCAATTCTGAAATTTTTTGCTTTTTCCTGCTCCTCTTAGCATGATAAAGAAGATTCAAAGAGAGTGAGATGCCAGCTCCTTTCATTCAGTCAGTAGCTTCAATCATTTCTGGATGTTTTTCAATGGCAAAAATCAATGAATATTGTAAATGCACAAACAGTAATTTCTCCGCATTGCAAGGTGCAATTCTTAAATTTTTTGCTTTTTCCTGCTCCTCTTAGCATGATAAAGAAGATTCAAAGAGAGTGAGATGCCAGCTCCTTTCGTTCAGTCAGTAGCTTCTATCATTTCTGGACGTTTTTCAATGGCAAAAATCATTGAATATTATAAATGCACAAACAGTAATTTCTCCGCATTGCAAGGTGCAATTCTGAAATTTTTTACTTTTTCCTGCTCCTCTTAGCATGGTAAAGAAGATTCAAAGAGAGTGAGATGCCAGCTCCTTTCATTCAGTCAGTAGCTTCAATCATTTCTGGTATATGAATAACATGATGTTTTTCAATGGCAAAAATCAATGAATATTGTAAATGCACAAACAGTAATTTCTCCGCATTGCAAGGTGCAATTCTGAAATTTTTTGCTTTTTCCTGCTCCTCTTAGCATGATAAAGAAGATTCAAAGAGAGTGAGATGCCAGCTCCTTTCATTCAGTCAGTACCTTCAATCATTTCTGGACGTTTTTCAATGGCAAAAATCAATGAATATTGTAAATGCACAAACAGTAATTTCTCCGCATTGCAAGGTGCAATTCTGAAATTTTTTGCTTTTTCCCGCTCCTCTTAGCATGATAAAGAAGATTCAAAGAGAGTGAGGTGCCAGCTCCTTTCATTCAGTCAGTAGCTTCAAACATTTCTGGTATATGAATAACATGTTTTTCAATGGCAAAAATCAATGAATATTGTAAATGCACAAACAGTAATTTCTCCGCATTGCAAGGTGCAATTCTGAAATTTTTTGATTTTTCCTGCTCCTCTTAGCATGATAAAGAAGATTCAAAGAGAGTGAGATGCCAGCTCCTTTCATTCAGTCAGTAGCTTCAATCATTTCTGGACGTTTTTCAATGGCAAAAATTAATGAAGATTGTAAATGCACAAACTGTAATTTCTCCGCATTGCAAGGTGCAATTCTGAAATTTTTTGCTTTTTCCTGCTCCTCTTAGCATGATAAAGAAGATTCAAAGAGAGTGAGATGCCAGCTCCTTTCATTCAGTCAGTAGCTTCAATCATTTCTGGACGTTTTTCAATGGCAAAAATCAATGAATATTGTAAATGCACAAACAGTAATTTCTCCGCATTGCAAGGTGCAATTCTGAAATTTTTTGCTTTTTCCTGCTCCTCTTAGCATGATAAAGAAGATTCAAAGAGAGTGAGATGCCAGTTACTTTCATTCAGTCAGTAGCTTCAATCATTTCTGGACGTTTTTCAATGGTAAAAATCAATGAATATTGTAAATGCACAAACAGTAATTTCTCCACATTGCAAGGTGCAATTCTGAAATTTTTTGCTTTTTCCTGCTCCTCTTAGCATGATAAAGAAGATTCAAAGAGAGTGAGATGCCAGCTCCTTTCATTCAGTCAGTAGCTTCAAACATTTCTGGTATATGAATAACATGATGTTTTTCAATGGCAAAAATCAATGAATATTGTAAATGCACAAACAGTAATTTCTCCGCATTGCAAGGTGCAATTCTGAAATTTTTTGCTTTTTCCTGCTCCTCTTAGCATGATAAAGAAGATTCAAAGAGAGTGAGATGCCAGCTCCTTTCATTCAGTCAGTAGCTTCAAACATTTCTGGTATATGAATAACATGATGTTTTTCAATGGCAAAAATCAATGAATATTGTAAATGCACAAACAGTAATTTCTCCGCATTGCAAGGTGCAATTCTGAAATTTTTTGCTTTTTCCTGCTCCTCTTAGCATGATAAAGAAGATTCAAAGAGAGTGAGATGCCAGCTCCTTTCATTCAGTCAGTAGCTTCAATCATTTCTGGATGTTTTTCAATGGCAAAAATCAATGAATATTGTAAATGCACAAACAGTAATTTCTCCGCATTGCAAGGTGCAATTCTGAAATTTTTTGCTTTTTCCTGCTCCTCTTAGCATGATAAAGAAGATTCAAAGAGAGTGAGATGTCAGCTCCTTTCATTCAGTCAGTAGCTTCAAACATTTCTGGTATATGAATAACATGATGTTTTTCAATGGCAAAAATCAATGAATATTGTAAATGCACAAACAGTAATTTCTCCGCATTGCAAGGTGCAATTCTGAAATTTTTTGCTTTTTCCTGCTCCTCTTAGCATGATAAAGAAGATTCAAAGAGAGTGAGATGCCAGCTCCTTTCGTTCAGTCAGTAGCTTCTATCATTTCTGGACGTTTTTCAATGGCAAAAATCATTGAATATTATAAATGCACAAACAGTAATTTCTCCGCATTGCAAGGTGCAATTCTGAAATTTTTTACTTTTTCCTGCTCCTCTTAGCATGATAAAGAAGATTCAAAGAGAGTGAGATGCCAGCTCCTTTCATTCAGTCAGTAGCTTCAATCATTTCTGGTATATGAATAACATGATGTTTTTCAATGGCAGAAATCAATGAATATTGTAAATGCACAAACAGTAATTTCTCCGCATTGCAAGGTGCAATTCTGAAATTTTTTGCTTTTTCCTGCTCCTCTTAGCATGATAAAGAAGATTCAAAGAGAGTGAGATGCCAGCTCCTTTCATTCAGTCAGTAGCTTCAAACATTTCTGGTATATGAATAACATGATGTTTTTCAATGGCAAAAATCAATGAATATTGTAAATGCACAAACAGTAATTTCTCCGCATTGCAAGGTGCAAGTCTGAAATTTTTTTGCTTTTTCCTGCTCCTCTTAGCATGATAAAGAAGATTCAAAGAGAGTGAGATGCCAGCTACTTTCATTCAGTCAGTAGCTTCAATCATTTCTGGACGTTTTTCAATGGTAAAAATCAATGAATATTGTAAATGCACAAACAGTAATTTCTCCACATTGCAAGGTGCAATTCTGAAATTTTTTGCTTTTTCCTGCTCCTCTTAGCATGATAAAGAAGATTCAAAGAGAGTGAGATGCCAGCTCCTTTCATTCAGTCAGTAGCTTCAAACATTTCTGGTATATGAATAACATGATGTTTTTCAATGGCAAAAATCAATGAATATTGTAAATGCACAAACAGTAATTTCTCCGCATTGCAAGGTGCAAGTCTGAAATTTTTTGCTTTTTCCTGCTCCTCTTAGCATGATAAAGAAGATTCAAAGAGAGTGAGATGCCAGCTACTTTCATTCAGTCAGTAGCTTCAATCATTTCTGGACGTTTTTCAATGGTAAAAATCAATGAATATTGTAAATGCACAAACAGTAATTTCTCCACATTGCAAGGTGCAATTCTGAAATTTTTTGCTTTTTCCTGCTCCTCTTAGCATGATAAAGAAGATTCAAAGAGAGTGAGATGCCAGCTCCTTTCATTCAGTCAGTAGCTTCAAACATTTCTGGTATATGAATAACATGATGTTTTTCAATGGCAAAAATCAATGAATATTGTAAATGCACAAACAGTAATTTCTCCGCATTGCAAGGTGCAATTCTGAAATTTTTTGCTTTTTCCTGCTCCTCTTAGCATGATAAAGAAGATTCAAAGAGAGTGAGATGCCAGCTCCTTTCATTCAGTCAGTAGCTTCAAACATTTCTGGTATATGAATAACATGATGTTTTTCAATGGCAAAAATCAATGAATATTGTAAATGCACAAACAGTAATTTCTCCGCATTGCAAGGTGCAATTCTGAAATTTTTTGCTTTTTCCTGCTCCTCTTAGCATGATAAAGAAGATTCAAAGAGAGTGAGATGCCAGCTCCTTTCATTCAGTCAGTAGCTTCAATCATTTCTGGATGTTTTTCAATGGCAAAAATCAATGAATATTGTAAATGCACAAACAGTAATTTCTCCGCATTGCAAGGTGCAATTCTGAAATTTTTTGCTTTTTCCTGCTCCTCTTAGCATGATAAAGAAGATTCAAAGAGAGTGAGATGTCAGCTCCTTTCATTCAGTCAGTAGCTTCAAACATTTCTGGTATATGAATAACATGATGTTTTTCAATGGCAAAAATCAATGAATATTGTAAATGCACAAACAGTAATTTCTCCGCATTGCAAGGTGCAATTCTGAAATTTTTTGCTTTTTCCTGCTCCTCTTAGCATGATAAAGAAGATTCAAAGAGAGTGAGATGCCAGCTCCTTTCATTCAGTCAGTAGCTTCAATCATTTCTCGATGTTTTTCAATGGCAAAAATCAATGAATATTGTAAATGCACAAACAGTAATTTCTCCGCATTGCAAGGTGCAATTCTGAAATTTTTTGCTTTTTCCTGCTCCTCTTAGCATGATAAAGAAGATTCAAAGAGAGTGAGATGCCAGCTCCTTTCGTTCAGTCAGTAGCTTCTATCATTTCTGGACGTTTTTCAATGGCAAAAATCATTGAATATTATAAATGCACAAACAGTAATTTCTCCGCATTGCAAGGTGCAATTCTGAAATTTTTTACTTTTTCCTGCTCCTCTTAGCATGATAAAGAAGATTCAAAGAGAGTGAGATGCCAGCTCCTTTCATTCAGTCAGTAGCTTCAATCATTTCTGGTATATGAATAACATGATGTTTTTCAATGGCAGAATTCAATGAATATTGTAAATGCACAAACAGTAATTTCTCCGCATTGCAAGGTGCAATTCTGAAATTTTTTGCTTTTTCCTGCTCCTCTTAGCATGATAAAGAAGATTCAAAGAGAGTGAGATGCCAGCTCCTTTCATTCAGTCAGTAGCTTCAAACATTTCTGGTATATGAATAACATGATGTTTTTCAATGGCAAAAATCAATGAATATTGTAAATGCACAAACAGTAATTTCTCCGCATTGCAAGGTGCAAGTCTGAAATTTTTTTGCTTTTTCCTGCTCCTCTTAGCATGATAAAGAAGATTCAAAGAGAGTGAGATGCCAGCTACTTTCATTCAGTCAGTAGCTTCAATCATTTCTGGACGTTTTTCAATGGTAAAAATCAATGAATATTGTAAATGCACAAACAGTAATTTCTCCACATTGCAAGGTGCAATTCTGAAATTTTTTGCTTTTTCCTGCTCCTCTTAGCATGATAAAGAAGATTCAAAGAGAGTGAGATGCCAGCTCCTTTCATTCAGTCAGTAGCTTCAAACATTTCTGGTATATGAATAACATGATGTTTTTCAATGGCAAAAATCAATGAATATTGTAAATGCACAAACAGTAATTTCTCCGCATTGCAAGGTGCAAGTCTGAAATTTTTTGCTTTTTCCTGCTCCTCTTAGCATGATAAAGAAGATTCAAAGAGAGTGAGATGCCAGCTACTTTCATTCAGTCAGTAGCTTCAATCATTTCTGGACGTTTTTCAATGGTAAAAATCAATGAATATTGTAAATGCACAAACAGTAATTTCTCCACATTGCAAGGTGCAATTCTGAAATTTTTTGCTTTTTCCTGCTCCTCTTAGCATGATAAAGAAGATTCAAAGAGAGTGAGATGCCAGCTCCTTTCATTCAGTCAGTAGCTTCAAACATTTCTGGTATATGAATAACATGATGTTTTTCAATGGCAAAAATCAATGAATATTGTAAATGCACAAACAGTAATTTCTCCGCATTGCAAGGTGCAATTCTGAAATTTTTTGCTTTTTCCTGCTCCTCTTAGCATGATAAAGAAGATTCAAAGAGAGTGAGATGCCAGCTCCTTTCATTCAGTCAGTAGCTTCAATCATTTCTGGATGTTTTTCAATGGCAAAAATCAATGAATATTGTAAATGCACAAACTGTAATTTCTCCGCATTGCAAGGTGCAATTCTGAAATTTTTTGCTTTTTCCTGCTCCTCTTAGCATGATAAAGAAGATTCAAAGAGAGTGAGATGCCAGCTCCTTTCATTCAGTCAGTACCTTCAATCATTTCTGGACGTTTTTCAATGGCAAAAATCAATGAATATTGTAAATGCACAAACAGTAATTTCTCCGCATTGCAAGGTGCAATTCTGAAATTTTTTGCTTTTTCCCGCTCCTCTTAGCATGATAAAGAAGATTCAAAGAGAGTGAGGTGCCAGCTCCTTTCATTCAGTCAGTAGCTTCAAACATTTCTGGTATATGAATAACATGTTTTTCAATGGCAAAAATCAATGAATATTGTAAATGCACAAACAGTAATTTCTCCGCATTGCAAGGTGCAATTCTGAAATTTTTTGCTTTTTCCTGCTCCTCTTAGCATGATAAAGAAGATTCAAAGAGAGTGAGATGCCAGCTCCTTTCATTCAGTCAGTAGCTTCAATCATTTCTGGATGTTTTTCAATGGCAAAAATCAATGAATATTGTAAATGCACAAACAGCAATTTCTCCGCATTGCAAGGTGCAATTCTGAAATTTTTTGCTTTTTCCTGCTCCTCTTAGCATGATAAAGAAGATTCAAAGAGAGTGAGATGTCAGCTCCTTTCATTCAGTCAGTAGCTTCAAACATTTCTGGTATATGAATAACATGATGTTTTTCAATGGCAAAAATCAATGAATATTGTAAATGCACAAACAGTAATTTCTCCGCATTGCAAGGTGCAATTCTGAAATTTTTTGCTTTTTCCTGCTCCTCTTAGCATGATAAAGAAGATTCAAAGAGAGTGAGATGCCAGCTCCTTTCATTCAGTCAGTAGCTTCAATCATTTCTGGATGTTTTTCAATGGCAAAAATCAATGAATATTGTAAATGCACAAACAGTAATTTCTCCGCATTGCAAGGTGCAATTCTGAAATTTTTTGCTTTTTCCTGCTCCTCTTAGCATGATAAAGAAGATTCAAAGAGAGTGAGATGCCAGATCCTTTCGTTCAGTCAGTAGCTTCAATCATTTCTGGACGTTTTTCAATGGCAAAAATCATTGAATATTATAAATGCACAAACAGTAATTTCTCCGCATTGCAAGGTGCAATTCTGAAATTTTTTCTTTTTCCCGCTCCTCTTAGCATGATAAAGAAGATTCAAAGAGAGTGAGGTGCCAGCTCCTTTCATTCAGTCAGTAGCTTCAAACATTTCTGGTATATGAATAACATGTTTTTCAATGGCAAAAATCAATGAATATTGTAAATGCACAAACAGTAATTTCTCCGCATTGCAAGGTGCAATTCTGAAATTTTTTGCTTTTTCCTGCTCCTCTTAGCATGATAAAGAAGATTCAAAGAGAGTGAGATGCCAGCTCCTTTCATTCAGTCAGTAGCTTCAATCATTTCTGGACGTTTTTCAATGGCAAAAATCAATGAATATTGTAAATGCACAAACAGTAATTTCTCCGCATTGCAAGGTGCAATTCTGAAATTTTTTGCTTTTTCCTGCTCCTCTTAGCATGATAAAGAAGATTCAAAGAGAGTGAGATGTCAGCTCCTTTCATTCAGTCAGTAGCTTCAAACATTTCTGGTATATGAATAACATGATGTTTTTCAATGGCAAAAATCAATGAATATTGTAAATGCACAAACAGTAATTTCTCCGCATTGCAAGGTGCAATTCTGAAATTTTTTGCTTTTTCCTGCTCCTCTTAGCATGATAAAGAAGATTCAAAGAGAGTGAGATGCCAGCTCCTTTCATTCAGTCAGTAGCTTCAATCATTTCTGGATGTTTTTCAATGGCAAAAATCAATGAATATTGTAAATGCACAAACAGTAATTTCTCCGCATTGCAAGGTGCAATTCTGAAATTTTTTGCTTTTTCCTGCTCCTCTTAGCATGATAAAGAAGATTCAAAGAGAGTGAGATGCCAGCTCCTTTCGTTCAGTCAGTAGCTTCAATCATTTCTGGACGTTTTTCAATGGCAAAAATCATTGAATATTATAAATGCACAAACAGTAATTTCTCCGCATTGCAAGGTGCAATTCTGAAATTTTTTACTTTTTCCTGCTCCTCTTAGCATGATAAAGAAGATTCAAAGAGAGTGAGATGCCAGCTCCTTTCATTCAGTCAGTAGCTTCAATCATTTCTGGTATATGAATAACATGATGTTTTTCAATGGCAAAAATCAATGAATATTGTAAATGCACAAACAGTAATTTCTCCGCATTGCAAGGTGCAATTCTGAAATTTTTTGCTTTTTCCTGCTCCTCTTAGCATGATAAAGAAGATTCAAAGAGAGTGAGATGCCAGCTCCTTTCATTCAGTCAGTAGCTTCAAACATTTCTGGTATATGAATAACATGATGTTTTTCAATGGCAAAAATCAATGAATATTGTAAATGCACAAACAGTAATTTCTCCGCATTGCAAGGTGCAAGTCTGAAATTTTTTGCTTTTTCCTGCTCCTCTTAGCATGATAAAGAAGATTCAAAGAGAGTGAGATGCCAGCTACTTTCATTCAGTCAGTAGCTTCAATCATTTCTGGACGTTTTTCAATGGTAAAAATCAATGAATATTGTAAATGCACAAACAGTAATTTCTCCACATTGCAAGGTGCAATTCTGAAATTTTTTGCTTTTTCCTGCTCCTCTTAGCATGATAAAGAAGATTCAAAGAGAGTGAGATGCCAGCTCCTTTCATTCAGTCAGTAGCTTCAAACATTTCTGGTATATGAATAACATGATGTTTTTCAATGGCAAAAATCAATGAATATTGTAAATGCACAAACAGTAATTTCTCCGCATTGCAAGGTGCAATTCTGAAATTTTTTGCTTTTTCCTGCTCCTCTTAGCATGATAAAGAAGATTCAAAGAGAGTGAGATGCCAGCTCCTTTCATTCAGTCAGTAGCTTCAATCATTTCTGGATGTTTTTCAATGGCAAAAATCAATGAATATTGTAAATGCACAAACTGTAATTTCTCCTCATTGCAAGGTGCAATTCTGAAATTTTTTGCTTTTTCCTGCTCCTCTTAGCATGATAAAGAAGATTCAAAGAGAGTGAGATGCCAGCTCCTTTCATTCAGTCAGTAGCTTCAATCATTTCTGGACGTTTTTCAATGGCAAAAACCAATGAATATTGTAAATGCACAAACAGTAATTTCTCCGCATTGCAAGGTGCAATTCTGAAATTTTTTGCTTTTTCCTGCTCCTCTTAGCATGATAAAGAAGATTCAAAGAGAGTGAGATGCCAGCTCCTTTCATTCAGTCAGTAACTTCAATCATTTCTGGACGTTTTTCAATGGCAAAAATCAATGAATATTGTAAATGCACAAACAGTAATTTCTCCGCATTGCAAGGTGCAATTCTGAAATTTTTTGCTTTTTCCTGCTCCTCTTAGCATGATAAAGAAGATTCAAAGAGAGTGAGATGCCAGCTCCTTTCATTCAGTCAGTAGCTTCAAACATTTCTGGTATATGAATAACATGATGTTTTTCAATGGCAAAAATCAATGAATATTGTAAATGCACAAACAGTAATTTCTCCGCATTGCAAGGTGCAATTCTGAAATTTTTTGCTTTTTCCTGCTCCTCTTAGCATGATAAAGAAGATTCAAAGAGAGTGAGATGCCAGCTCCTTTCATTCAGTCAGTAGCTTCAATCATTTCTGGATGTTTTTCAATGGCAAAAATCAATGAATATTGTAAATGCACAAACAGTAATTTCTCCGCATTGCAAGGTGCAATTCTGAAATTTTTTGCTTTTTCCTGCTCCTCTTAGCATGATAAAGAAGATTCAAAGAGAGTGAGATGTCAGCTCCTTTCATTCAGTCAGTAGCTTCAAACATTTCTGGTATATGAATAACATGATTTTTTTCAATGGCAAAAATCAATGAATATTGTAAATGCACAAACAGTCATTTCTCCGCATTGCAAGGTGCAATTCTGAAATTTTTTGCTTTTTCCTGCTCCTCTTAGCATGATAAAGAAGATTCAAAGAGAGTGAGATGCCAGCTCCTTTCGTTCAGTCAGTAGCTTCAATCATTTCTGGACGTTTTTCAGTGGCAAAAATCATTGAATATTATAAATGCACAAACAGTAATTTCTCCGCATTGCAAGGTGCAATTCTGAAATTTTTTTTACTTTTTCCTGCTCCTCTTAGCATGATAAAGAAGATTCAAAGAGAGTGAGATGCCAGCTCCTTTCATTCAGTCAGTAGCTTCAATCATTTCTGGTATATGAATAACATGATGTTTTTCAATGGCAAAAATCAATGAATATTGTAAATGCACAAACAGTAATTTCTCCGCATTGCAAGGTGCAAGTCTGAAATTTTTTGCTTTTTCCTGCTCCTCTTAGCATGATAAAGAAGATTCAAAGAGAGTGAGATGCCAGCTACTTTCATTCAGTCAGTAGCTTCAATCATTTCTGGACGTTTTTCAATGGTAAAAATCAATGAATATTGTAAATGCACAAACAGTAATTTCTCCACATTGCAAGGTGCAATTCTGAAATTTTTTGCTTTTTCCTGCTCCTCTTAGCATGATAAAGAAGATTCAAAGAGAGTGAGATGCCAGCTCCTTTCATTCAGTCAGTAGCTTCAAACATTTCTGGTATATGAATAACATGATGTTTTTCAATGGCAAAAATCAATGAATATTGTAAATGCACAAACAGTAATTTCTCCGCATTGCAAGGTGCAATTCTGAAATTTTTTGCTTTTTCCTGCTCCTCTTAGCATGATAAAGAAGATTCAAAGAGAGTGAGATGCCAGCTCCTTTCATTCAGTCAGTAGCTTCAAACATTTCTGGTATATGAATAACATGATGTTTTTCAATGGCAAAAATCAATGAATATTGTAAATGCACAAACAGTAATTTCTCCGCATTGCAAGGTGCAAGTCTGAAATTTTTTGCTTTTTCCTGCTCCTCTTAGCATGATAAAGAAGATTCAAAGAGAGTGAGATGCCAGCTACTTTCATTCAGTCAGTAGCTTCAATCATTTCTGGACGTTTTTCAATGGTAAAAATCAATGAATATTGTAAATGCACAAACAGTAATTTCTCCACATTGCAAGGTGCAATTCTGAAATTTTTTGCTTTTTCCTGCTCCTCTTAGCATGATAAAGAAGATTCAAAGAGAGTGAGATGCCAGCTCCTTTCATTCAGTCAGTAGCTTCAAACATTTCTGGTATATGAATAACATGATGTTTTTCAATGGCAAAAATCAATGAATATTGTAAATGCACAAACAGTAATTTCTCCGCATTGCAAGGTGCAATTCTGAAATTTTTTGCTTTTTCCTGCTCCTCTTAGCATGATAAAGAAGATTCAAAGAGAGTGAGATGCCAGCTCCTTTCATTCAGTCAGTAGCTTCAATCATTTCTGGACGTTTTTCAATGGCAAAAATCAATGAATATTGTAAATGCACAAACAGTAATTTCTCCGCATTGCAAGGTGCAATTCTGAAATTTTTTGCTTTTTCCTGCTCCTCTTAGCATGATAAAGAAGATTCAAAGAGAGTGAGATGTCAGCTCCTTTCATTCAGTCAGTAGCTTCAAACATTTCTGGTATATGAATAACATGATGTTTTTCAATGGCAAAAATCAATGAATATTGTAAATGCACAAACAGTAATTTCTCCGCATTGCAAGGTGCAATTCTGAAATTTTTTGCTTTTTCCTGCTCCTCTTAGCATGATAAAGAAGATTCAAAGAGAGTGAGATGCCAGCTCCTTTCATTCAGTCAGTAGCTTCAATCATTTCTGGATGTTTTTCAATGGCAAAAATCAATGAATATTGTAAATGCACAAACAGTAATTTCTCCGCATTGCAAGGTGCAATTCTGAAATTTTTTGCTTTTTCCTGCTCCTCTTAGCATGATAAAGAAGATTCAAAGAGAGTGAGATGCCAGCTCCTTTCGTTCAGTCAGTAGCTTCAATCATTTCTGGACGTTTTTCAATGGCAAAAATCATTGAATATTATAAATGCACAAACAGTAATTTCTCCGCATTGCAAGGTGCAATTCTGAAATTTTTTACTTTTTCCTGCTCCTCTTAGCATGATAAAGAAGATTCAAAGAGAGTGAGATGCCAGCTCCTTTCATTCAGTCAGTAGCTTCAGTCATTTCTGGTATATGAATAACATGATGTTTTTCAATGGCAAAAATCAATGAATATTGTAAATGCACAAACAGTAATTTCTCCGCATTGCAAGGTGCAATTCTGAAATTTTTTGCTTTTTCCTGCTCCTCTTAGCATGATAAAGAAGATTCAAAGAGAGTGAGATGCCAGCTCCTTTTATTCAGTCAGTAGCTTCAAACATTTCTGGTATATGAATAACATGATGTTTTTCAATGGCAAAAATCAATGAATATTGTAAATGCACAAACAGTAATTTCTCCGCATTGCAAGGTGCAAGTCTGAAATTTTTTGCTTTTTCCTGCTCCTCTTAGCATGATAAAGAACATTCAAAGAGAGTGAGATGCCAGCTACTTTCATTCAGTCAGTAGCTTCAATCATTTCTGGACGTTTTTCAATGGTAAAAATCAATGAATATTGTAAATGCACAAACAGTAATTTCTCCACATTGCAAGGTGCAATTCTGAAATTTTTTGCTTTTTCCTGCTCCTCTTAGCATGATAAAGAAGATTCAAAGAGAGTGAGATGCCAGCTCCTTTCATTCAGTCAGTAGCTTCAAACATTTCTGGTATATGAATAACATGATGTTTTTCAATGGCAAAAATCAATGAATATTGTAAATGCACAAACAGTAATTTCTCCGCATTGCAAGGTGCAATTCTGAAATTTTTTGCTTTTTCCTGCTCCTCTTAGCATGATAAAGAAGATTCAAAGAGAGTGAGATGCCAGCTCCTTTCATTCAGTCAGTAGCTTCAATCATTTCTGGATGTTTTTCAATGGCAAAAATCAATGAATATTGTAAATGCACAAACTGTAATTTCTCCGCATTGCAAGGTGCAATTCTGAAATTTTTTGCTTTTTCCTGCTCCTCTTAGCATGATAAAGAAGATTCAAAGAGAGTGAGATGCCAGCTCCTTTCATTCAGTCAGTAGCTTCAATCATTTCTGGACGTTTTTCAATGGCAAAAACCAATGAATATTGTAAATGCACAAACAGTAATTTCTCCGCATTGCAAGGTGCAATTCTGAAATTTTTTGCTTTTTCCTGCTCCTCTTAGCATGATAAAGAAGATTCAAAGAGAGTGAGATGCCAGCTCCTTTCATTCAGTCAGTACCTTCAATCATTTCTGGACGTTTTTCATTGGCAAAAATCAATGAATATTGTAAATGCACAAACAGTAATTTCTCCGCATTGCAAGGTGCAATTCTGAAATTTTTTGCTTTTTCCCGCTCCTCTTAGCATGATAAAGAAGATTCAAAGAGAGTGAGGTGCCAGCTCCTTTCATTCAGTCAGTAGCTTCAAACATTTCTGGTATATGAATAACATGTTTTTCAATGGCAAAAATCAATGAATATTGTAAATGCACAAACAGTAATTTCTCCGCATTGCAAGGTGCAATTCTGAAATTTTTTGCTTTTTCCTGCTCCTCTTAGCATGATAAAGAAGATTCAAAGAGAGTGAGATGCCAGCTCCTTTCATTCAGTCAGTAGCTTCAATCATTTCTGGACGTTTTTCAATGGCAAAAATCAATGAATATTGTAAATGCACAAACAGTAATTTCTCCGCATTGCAAGGTGCAATTCTGAAATTTTTTGCTTTTTCCTGCTCCTCTTAGCATGATAAAGAAGATTCAAAGAGAGTGAGATGTCAGCTCCTTTCATTCAGTCAGTAGCTTCAAACATTTCTGGTATATGAATAACATGATGTTTTTCAATGGCAAAAATCAATGAATATTGTAAATGCACAAACAGTAATTTCTCCGCATTGCAAGGTGCAATTCTGAAATTTTTTGCTTTTTCCTGCTCCTCTTAGCATGATAAAGAAGATTCAAAGAGAGTGAGATGCCAGCTCCTTTCATTCAGTCAGTAGCTTCAATCATTTCTGGATGTTTTTCAATGGAAAAATCAATGAATATTGTAAATGCACAAACAGTAATTTCTCCGCATTGCAAGGTGCAATTCTGAAATTTTTTGCTTTTTCCTGCTCCTCTTAGCATGATAAAGAAGATTCAAAGAGAGTGAGATGCCAGCTCCTTTCGTTCAGTCAGTAGCTTCAATCATTTCTGGACGTTTTTCAATGGCAAAAATCATTGAATATTATAAATGCACAAACAGTAATTTCTCCGCATTGCAAGGTGCAATTCTGAAATTTTTTGCTTTTTCCCGCTCCTCTTAGCATGATAAAGAAGATTCAAAGAGAGTGAGGTGCCAGCTCCTTTCATTCAGTCAGTAGCTTCAAACATTTCTGGTATATGAATAACATGTTTTTCAATGGCAAAAATCAATGAATATTGTAAATGCACAAACAGTAATTTCTCCGCATTGCAAGGTGCAATTCTGAAATTTTTTGCTTTTTCCTGCTCCTCTTAGCATGATAAAGAAGATTCAAAGAGAGTGAGATGCCAGCTCCTTTCATTCAGTCAGTAGCTTCAATCATTTCTGGACGTTTTTCAATGGCAAAAATCAATGAATATTGTAAATGCACAAACAGTAATTTCTCCGCATTGCAAGGTGCAATTCTGAAATTTTTTGCTTTTTCCTGCTCCTCTTAGCATGATAAAGAAGATTCAAAGAGAGTGAGATGTCAGCTCCTTTCATTCAGTCAGTAGCTTCAAACATTTCTGGTATATGAATAACATGATGTTTTTCAATGGCAAAAATCAATGAATATTGTAAATGCACAAACAGTAATTTCTCCGCATTGCAAGGTGCAATTCTGAAATTTTTTGCTTTTTCCTGCTCCTCTTAGCATGATAAAGAAGATTCAAAGAGAGTGAGATGCCAGCTCCTTTCATTCAGTCAGTAGCTTCAATCATTTCTGGATGTTTTTCAATGGCAAAAATCAATGAATATTGTAAATGCACAAACAGTAATTTCTCCGCATTGCAAGGTGCAATTCTGAAATTTTTTGCTTTTTCCTGCTCCTCTTAGCATGATAAAGAAGATTCAAAGAGAGTGAGATGCCAGCTCCTTTCGTTCAGTCAGTAGCTTCAATCATTTCTGGACGTTTTTCAATGGCAAAAATCATTGAATATTATAAATGCACAAACAGTAATTTCTCCGCATTGCAAGGTGCAATTCTGAAATTTTATACTTTTTCCTGCTCCTCTTAGCATGATAAAGAAGATTCAAAGAGAGTGAGATGCCAGCTCCTTTCATTCAGTCAGTAGCTTCAAACATTTCTGGTATATGAATAACATGTTTTTCAATGGCAAAAATCAATGAATATTGTAAATGCACAAACAGTAATTTCTCCGCATTGCAAGGTGCAAGTCTGAAATTTTTTGCTTTTTCCTGCTCCTCTTAGCATGATAAAGAAGATTCAAAGAGAGTGAGATGCCAGCTACTTTCATTCAGTCAGTAGCTTCAATCATTTCTGGACGTTTTTCAATGGTAAAAATCAATGAATATTGTAAATGCACAAACAGTAATTTCTCCACATTGCAAGGTGCAATTCTGAAATTTTTTGCTTTTTCCTGCTCCTCTTAGCATGATAAAGAAGATTCAAAGAGAGTGAGATGCCAGCTCCTTTCATTCAGTCAGTAGCTTCAAACATTTCTGGTATATGAATAACATGATGTTTTTCAATGGCAAAAATCAATGAATATTGTAAATGCACAAACAGTAATTTCTCCGCATTGCAAGGTGCAATTCTGAAATTTTTTGCTTTTTCCTGCTCCTCTTAGCATGATAAAGAAGATTCAAAGAGAGTGAGATGCCAGCTCCTTTCATTCAGTCAGTAGCTTCAATCATTTCTGGAGGTTTTTCAATGGCAAAAATCAATGAATATTGTAAATGCACAAACTGTAATTTCTCCGCATTGCAAGGTGCAATTCTGAAATTTTTTGCTTTTTCCTGCTCCTCTTAGCATGATAAAGAAGATTCAAAGAGAGTGAGATGCCAGCTCCTTTCATTCAGTCAGTAGCTTCAATCATTTCTGGACGTTTTTCAATGGCAAAAACCAATGAATATTGTAAATGCACAAACAGTAATTTGTCCGCATTGCAAGGTGCAATTCTGAAATTTTTTGCTTTTTCCTGCTCCTCTTAGCATGATAAAGAAGATTCAAAGAGAGTGAGATGACAGCTCCTTTCATTCAGTCAGTACCTTCAATCATTTCTGGACGTTTTTCAATGGCAAAAATCAATGAATATTGTAAATGCACAAACAGTAATTTCTCCGCATTGCAAGGTGCAATTCTGAAATTTTTTGCTTTTTCCCGCTGCTCTTAGCATGATAAAGAAGATTCAAAGAGAGTAAGGTGCCAGCTCCTTTCATTCAGTCAGTAGCTTCAAACATTTCTGGTATATGAATAACATGTTTTTCAATGGCAAAAATCAATGAATATTGTAAATGCACAAACAGTAATTTCTCCGCATTGCAAGGTGCAATTCTGAAATTTTTTGCTTTTTCCTGCTCCTCTTAGCATGATAAAGAAGATTCAAAGAGAGTGAGATGCCAGCTCCTTTCATTCAGTCAGTAGCTTCAATCATTTCTGGACGTTTTTCAATGGCAAAAATCAATGAATATTGTAAATGCACAAACAGTAATTTCTCCGCATTGCAAGGTGCAATTCTGAAATTTTTTGCTTTTTCCTGCTCCTCTTAGCATGATAAAGAAGATTCAAAGAGAGTGAGATGTCAGCTCCTTTCATTCAGTCAGTAGCTTCAAACATTTCTGGTATATGAATAACATGATGTTTTTCAATGGCAAAAATCAATGAATATTGTAAATGCACAAACAGTAATTTCTCCGCATTGCAAGGTGCAATTCTGAAATTTTTTGCTTTTTCCTGCTCCTCTTAGCATGATAAAGAAGATTCAAAGAGAGTGAGATGCCAGCTCCTTTCATTCAGTCAGTAGCTTCAATCATTTCTGGATGTTTTTCAATGGCAAAAATCAATGAATATTGTAAATGCACAAACAGTAATTTCTCCGCATTGCAAGGTGCAATTCTGAAATTTTTTGCTTTTTCCTGCTCCTCTTAGCATGATAAAGAAGATTCAAAGAGAGTGAGATGCCAGCTCCTTTCGTTCAGTCAGTAGCTTCAATCATTTCTGGACGTTTTTCAATGGCAAAAATCATTGAATATTATAAATGCACAAACAGTAATTTCTCCGCATTGCAAGGTGCAATTCTGAAATTTTTTGCTTTTTCCCGCTCCTCTTAGCATGATAAAGAAGATTCAAAGAGAGTGAGGTGCCAGCTCCTTTCATTCAGTCAGTAGCTTCAAACATTTCTGGTATATGAATAACATGTTTTTCAATGGCAAAAATCAATGAATATTGTAAATGCACAAACAGTAATTTCTCCGCATTGCAAGGTGCAATTCTGAAATTTTTTGCTTTTTCCTGCTCCTCTTAGCATGATAAAGAAGATTCAAAGAGAGGGAGATGCCAGCTCCTTTCATTCAGTCAGTAGCTTCAATCATTTCTGGACGTTTTTCAATGGCAAAAATCAATGAATATTGTAAATGCACAAACAGTAATTTCTCCGCATTGCAAGGTGCAATTCTGAAATTTTTTGCTTTTTCCTGCTCCTCTTAGCATGATAAAGAAGATTCAAAGAGAGTGAGATGTCAGCTCCTTTCATTCAGTCAGTAGCTTCAAACATTTCTGGTATATGAATAACATGATGTTTTTCAATGGCAAAAATCAATGAATATTGTAAATGCACAAACAGTAATTTCTCCGCATTGCAAGGTGCAATTCTGAAATTTTTTGCTTTTTCCTGCTCCTCTTTGCATGATAAAGAAGATTCAAAGAGAGTGAGATGCCAGCTCCTTTCATTCAGTCAGTAGCTTCAATCATTTCTGGATGTTTTTCAATGGCAAAAATCAATGAATATTGTAAATGCACAAACAGTAATTTCTCCGCATTGCAAGGTGCAATTCTGAAATTTTTTGCTTTTTCCTGCTCCTCTTAGCATGATAAAGAAGATTCAAAGAGAGTGAGATGCCAGCTCCTTTCGTTCAGTCAGTAGCTTCAATCATTTCTGGACGTTTTTCAATGGCAAAAATCATTGAATATTATAAATGCACAAACAGTAATTTCTCCGCATTGCAAGGTGCAATTCTGAAATTTTTTACTTTTTCCTGCTCCTCTTAGCATGATAAAGAAGATTCAAAGAGAGTGAGATGCCAGCTCCTTTCATTCAGTCAGTAGCTTCAATCATTTCTGGTATATGAATAACATGATGTTTTTCAATGGCAAAAATCAATGAATATTGTAAATGCACAAACAGTAATTTCTCCGCATTGCAAGGTGCAATTCTGAAATTTTTTGCTTTTTCCTGCTCCTCTTAGCATGATAAAGAAGATTCAAAGAGAGTGAGATGCCAGCTCCTTTCATTCAGTCAGTAGCTTCAAACATTTCTGGTATATGAATAACATGATGTTTTTCAATGGCAAAAATCAATGAATATTGTAAATGCACAAACAGTAATTTCTCCGCATTCAAGGTGCAAGTCTGAAATTTTTTGCTTTTTCCTGCTCCTCTTAGCATGATAAAGAAGATTCAAAGAGAGTGAGATGCCAGCTACTTTCATTCAGTCAGTAGCTTCAATCATTTCTGGACGTTTTTCAATGGTAAAAATCAATGAATATTGTAAATGCACAAACAGTAATTTCTCCACATTGCAAGGTGCAATTCTGAAATTTTTTGCTTTTTCCTGCTCCTCTTAGCATGATAAAGAAGATTCAAAGAGAGTGAGATGCCAGCTCCTTTCATTCAGTCAGTAGCTTCAAACATTTCTGGTATATGAATAACATGATGTTTTTCAATGGCAAAAATCAATGAATATTGTAAATGCACAAACAGTAATTTCTCCGCATTGCAAGGTGCAATTCTGAAATTTTTTGCTTTTTCCTGCTCCTCTTAGCATGATAAAGAAGATTCAAAGAGAGTGAGATGCCAGCTCCTTTCATTCAGTCAGTAGCTTCAAACATTTCTGGTATATGAATAACATGATGTTTTTCAATGGCAAAAATCAATGAATATTGTAAATGCACAAACAGTAATTTCTCCGCATTGCAAGGTGCAAGTCTGAAATTTTTTGCTTTTTCCTGCTCCTCTTAGCATGATAAAGAAGATTCAAAGAGAGTGAGATGCCAGCTACTTTCATTCAGTCAGTAGCTTCAATCATTTCTGGACGTTTTTCAATGGTAAAAATCAATGAATATTGTAAATGCACAAACAGTAATTTCTCCACATTGCAAGGTGCAATTCTGAAATTTTTTGCTTTTTCCTGCTCCTCTTAGCATGATAAAGAAGATTCAAAGAGAGTGAGATGCCAGCTCCTTTCATTCAGTCAGTAGCTTCAAACATTTCTGGTATATGAATAACATGATGTTTTTCAATGGCAAAAATCAATGAATATTGTAAATGCACAAACAGTAATTTCTCCGCATTGCAAGGTGCTATTCTGAAATTTTTTGCTTTTTCCTGCTCCTCTTAGCATGATAAAGAAGATTCAAAGAGAGTGAGATGCCGGCTCCTTTCATTCAGTCAGTAGCTTCAATCATTTCTGGATGTTTTTCAATGGCAAAAATCAATGAATATTGTAAATGCACAATCTGTAATTTCTCCGCATTGCAAGGTGCAATTCTGAAATTTTTTGCTTTTTCCTGCTCCTCTTAGCATGATAAAGAAGATTCAAAGAGAGTGAGATGTCAGCTCCTTTCATTCAGTCAGTAGCTTCAAACATTTCTAGTATATGAATAACATGATGTTTTTCAATGGCAAAAATCAATGAATATTGTAAATGCACAAACAGTAATTTCTCCGCATTGCAAGGTGCAATTCTGAAATTTTTTGCTTTTTCCTGCTCCTCTTAGCATGATAAAGAAGATTCAAAGAGAGTGAGATGCCAGCTCCTTTCATTCAGTCAGTAGCTTCAATCATTTCTGGATGTTTTTCAATGGCAAAAATCAATGAATATTGTAAATGCACAAACAGTAATTTCTCCGCATTGCAAGGTGCAATTCTGAAATTTTTTGCTTTTTCCTGCTCCTCTTAGCATGATAAAGAAGATTCAAAGAGAGTGAGATGCCAGCTCCTTTCGTTCAGTCAGTAGCTTCAATCATTTCTGGACGTTTTTCAATGGCAAAAATCATTGAATATTATAAATGCACAAACAGTAATTTCTCCGCATTGCAAGGTGCAATTCTGAAATTTTTTGCTTTTTCCCGCTCCTCTTAGCATGATAAAGAAGATTCAAAGAGAGTGAGGTGCCAGCTCCTTTCATTCAGTCAGTAGCTTCAAACATTTCTGGTATATGAATAACATGTTTTTCAATGGCAAAAATCAATGAATATTGTAAATGCACAAACAGTAATTTCTCCGCATTGCAAGGTGCAATTCTGAAATTTTTTGCTTTTTCCTGCTCCTCTTAGCATGATAAAGAAGATTCAAAGAGAGTGAGATGCCAGCTCCTTTCATTCAGTCAGTAGCTTCAATCATTTCTGGACGTTTTTCAATGGCAAAAATCAATGAATATTGTAAATGCACAAACAGTAATTTCTCCGCATTGCAAGGTGCAATTCTGAAATTTTTTGCTTTTTCCTGCTCCTCTTAGCATGATAAAGAAGATTCAAAGAGAGTGAGATGTCAGCTCCTTTCATTCAGTCAGTAGCTTCAAACATTTCTGGTATATGAATAACATGATGTTTTTCAATGGCAAAAATCAATGAATATTGTAAATGCACAAACAGTAATTTCTCCGCATTGCAAGGTGCAATTCTGAAATTTTTTGCTTTTTCCTGCTCCTCTTAGCATGATAAAGAAGATTCAAAGAGAGTGAGATGCCAGCTCCTTTCATTCAGTCAGTAGCTTCAATCATTTCTGGATGTTTTTCAATGGCAAAAATCAATGAATATTGTAAATGCACAAACAGTAATTTCTCCGCATTGCAAGGTGCAATTCTGAAATTTTTTGCTTTTTCCTGCTCCTCTTAGCATGATAAAGAAGATTCAAAGAGAGTGAGATGCCAGCTCCTTTCGTTCAGTCAGTAGCTTCAATCATTTCTGGACGTTTTTCAATGGCAAAAATCATTGAATATTATAAATGCACAAACAGTAATTTCTCCGCATTGCAAGGTGCAATTCTGAAATTTTTTACTTTTTCCTGCTCCTCTTAGCATGATAAAGAAGATTCAAAGAGAGTGAGATGCCAGCTCCTTTCATTCAGTCAGTAGCTTCAATCATTTCTGGTATATGAATAACATGATGTTTTTCAATGGCAAAAATCAATGAATATTGTAAATGCACAAACAGTAATTTCTCCGCATTGCAAGGTGCAATTCTGAAATTTTTTGCTTTTTCCTGCTCCTCTTAGCATGATAAAGAAGATTCAAAGAGAGTGAGATGCCAGCTCCTTTCATTCAGTCAGTAGCTTCAAACATTTCTGGTATATGAATAACATGATGTTTTTCAATGGCAAAAATCAATGAATATTGTAAATGCACAAACAGTAATTTCTCCGCATTGCAAGGTGCAAGTCTGAAATTTTTTGCTTTTTCCTGCTCCTCTTAGCATGATAAAGAAGATTCAAAGAGAGTGAGATGCCAGCTACTTTCATTCAGTCAGTAGCTTCAATCATTTCTGGACGTTTTTCAATGGTAAAAATCAATGAATATTGTAAATGCACAAACAGTAATTTCTCCACATTGCAAGGTGCAATTCTGAAATTTTTTGCTTTTTCCTGCTCCTCTTAGCATGATAAAGAAGATTCAAAGAGAGTGAGATGCCAGCTCCTTTCATTCAGTCAGTAGCTTCAAACATTTCTGGTATATGAATAACATGATGTTTTTCAATGGCAAAAATCAATGAATATTGTAAATGCACAAACAGTAATTTCTCCGCATTGCAAGGTGCAATTCTGAAATTTTTTGCTTTTTCCTGCTCCTCTTAGCATGATAAAGAAGATTCAAAGAGAGTGAGATGCCAGCTCCTTTCATTCAGTCAGTAGCTTCAAACATTTCTGGTATATGAATAACATGATGTTTTTCAATGGCAAAAATCAATGAATATTGTAAATGCACAAACAGTAATTTCTCCGCATTGCAAGGTGCAAGTCTGAAATTTTTTGCTTTTTCCTGCTCCTCTTAGCATGATAAAGAAGATTCAAAGAGAGTGAGATGCCAGCTACTTTCATTCAGTCAGTAGCTTCAATCATTTCTGGACGTTTTTCAATGGTAAAAATCAATGAATATTGTAAATGCACAAACAGTAATTTCTCCACATTGCAAGGTGCAATTCTGAAATTTTTTGCTTTTTCCTGCTCCTCTTAGCATGATAAAGAAGATTCAAAGAGAGTGAGATGCCAGCTCCTTTCATTCAGTCAGTAGCTTCAAACATTTCTGGTATATGAATAACATGATGTTTTTCAATGGCAAAAATCAATGAATATTGTAAATGCACAAACAGTAATTTCTCCGCATTGCAAGGTGCTATTCTGAAATTTTTTGCTTTTTCCTGCTCCTCTTAGCATGATAAAGAAGATTCAAAGAGAGTGAGATGCCAGCTCCTTTCATTCAGTCAGTAGCTTCAATCATTTCTGGATGTTTTTCAATGGCAAAAATCAATGAATATTGTAAATGCACAAACTGTAATTTCTCCGCATTGCAAGGTGCAATTCTGAAATTTTTTGCTTTTTCCTGCTCCTCTTAGCATGATAAAGAATATTCAAAGAGAGTGAGATGCCAGCTCCTTTCATTCAGTCAGTAGCTTCAATCATTTCTGGACGTTTTTCAATGGCAAAAATCAATGAATATTGTAAATGCACAAACAGTAATTTCTCCGCATTGCAAGGTGCAATTCTGAAATTTTTTGCTTTTTCCTGCTCCTCTTAGCATGATAAAGAAGATTCAAAGAGAGTGAGATGCCAGCTCCTTTCATTCAGTCAGTACCTTCAATCATTTCTGGCCGTTTTTCAATGGCAAAAATCAATGAATATTGTAAATGCACAAACAGTAATTTCTCCGCATTGCAAGGTGCATTTCTGAAATTTTTTGCTTTTTCCCGCTCCTCTTAGCACGATAAAGAAGATTCAAAGAGAGTGAGGTGCCAGCTCCTTTCATTCAGTCAGTAGCTTCAAACATTTCTGGTATATGAATAACATGTTTTTCAATGGCAAAAATCAATGAATATTGTAAATGCACAAACAGTAATTTCTCCGCATTGCAAGGTGCAATTCTGAAATTTTTTGCTTTTTCCTGCTCCTCTTAGCATGATAAAGAAGATTCAAAGAGAGTGAGATGCCAGCTCCTTTCATTCAGTCAGTAGCTTCAATCATTTCTGGACGTTTTTCAATGGCAAAAATCAATGAATATTGTAAATGCACAAACAGTAATTTCTCCGCATTGCAAGGTGCAATTCTGAAATTTTTTGCTTTTTCCTGCTCCTCTTAGCATGATAAAGAAGATTCAAAGAGAGAGAGATGCCAGCTCCTTTCATTCAGTCAGTAGCTTCAATCATTTCTGGACGTTTTTCAATGGCAAAAATCAATGAATATTGTAAATGCACAAACAGTAATTTCTCCGCATTGCAAGGTGCAATTCTGAAATTTTTTGCTTTTTCCTGCTCCTCTTAGCATGATAAAGAAGATTCAAAGAGAGTGAGATGCCAGCTCCTTTCATTCAGTCAGTAGCTTCAAACATTTCTGGTATATGAATAACATGATGTTTTTCAATGGCAAAAATCAATGAATATTGTAAATGCACAAACAGTAATTTCTCCGCATTGCAAGGTGCAAGTCTGAAATTTTTTGCTTTTTCCTGCTCCTCTTAGCATGATAAAGAAGATTCAAAGAGAGTGAGATGCCAGCTACTTTCATTCAGTCAGTAGCTTCAATCATTTCTGGACGTTTTTCAATGGTAAAAATCAATGAATATTGTAAATGCACAAACAGTAATTTCTCCACATTGCAAGGTGCAATTCTGAATTTTTTTGCTTTTTCCTGCTCCTCTTAGCATGATAAAGAAGATTCAAAGAGAGTGAGATGCCAGCTCCTTTCATTCAGTCAGTAGCTTCAAACATTTCTGATATATGAATAACATGATGTTTTTCAATGGCAAAAATCAATGAATATTGTAAATGCACAAACAGTAATTTCTCCGCATTGCAAGGTGCAATTCTGAAATTTTTTGCTTTTTCCTGCTCCTCTTAGCATGATAAAGAAGATTCAAAGAGAGTGAGATGCCAGCTCCTTTCATTCAGTCAGTAGCTTCAAACATTTCTGGTATATGAATAACATGATGTTTTTCAATGGCAAAAATCAATGAATATTGTAAATGCACAAACAGTAATTTCTCCGCATTGCAAGGTGCAATTCTGAAATTTTTTGCTTTTTCCTGCTCCTCTTAGCATGATAAAGAAGATTCAAAGAGAGTGAGATGCCAGCTCCTTTCATTCAGTCAGTAGCTTCAATCATTTCTGGACGTTTTTCAATGGCAAAAATCAATGAATATTGTAAATGCACAAACAGTAATTTCTCCGCATTGCAAGGTGCAATTCTGAAATTTTTTGCTTTTTCCTGCTCCTCTTAGCATGATAAAGAAGATTCAAAGAGAGTGAGATGTCAGCTCCTTTCATTCAGTCATTAGCTTCAAACATTTCTGGTATATGAATAACATGATGTTTTTCAATGGCAAAAATCAATGAATATTGTAAATGCACAAACAGTAATTTCTCCGCATTGCAAGGTGCAATTCTGAAATTTTTTGCTTTTTCCTGCTCCTCTTAGCATGATAAAGAAGATTCAAAGAGAGTGAGATGCCAGCTCCTTTCATTCAGTCAGTAGCTTCAATCATTTCTGGACGTTTTTCAATGGCAAAAATCAATGAATATTGTAAATGCACAAACAGTAATTTCTCCGCATTGCAAGGTGCAATTCTGAAATTTTTTGCTTTTTCCTGCTCCTCTTAGCATGATAAAGAAGATTCAAAGAGAGTGAGATACCAGCTCCTTTCGTTCAGTCAGTAGCTTCAATCATTTCTGGACGTTTTTCAATGGCAAAAATCATTGAATATTATAAATGCACAAACAGTAATTTCTCCGCATTGCAAGGTGCAATTCTGAAATTTTTTACTTTTTCCTGCTCCTCTTAGCATGATAAAGAAGATTCAAAGAGAGTGAGATGCCAGCTCCTTTCATTCAGTCAGTAGCTTCAATCATTTCTGGTATATGAATAACATGATGTTTTTCAATGGCAAAAATCAATGAATATTGTAAATGCACAAACAGTAATTTCTCCGCATTGCAAGGTGCAATTCTGAAATTTTTTGCTTTTTCCTGCTCCTCTTAGCATGATAAAGAAGATTCAAAGAGAGTGAGATGCCAGCTCCTTTCATTCAGTCAGTAGCTTCAATCATTTCTGGACGTTTTTCAATGGCAAAAATCAATGAATATTGTAAATGCACAAACAGTAATTTCTCCGCATTGCAAGGTGCAATTCTGAAATTTTTTGCTTTTTCCTGCTCCTCTTAGCATGATAAACAAGATTCAAAGAGAGTGAGATGCCAGCTCCTTTCATTCAGTCAGTAGCTTCAATCATTTCTGGACGTTTTTCAATGGCAAAAATCAATGAATATTGTAAATGCACAAACAGTAATTTCTCCGCATTGCAAGGTGCAATTCTGAAATTTTTTGCTTTTTCCTGCTCCTCTTAGCATGATAAAGAAGATTCAAAGAGAGTGAGATGCCAGCTCCTTTCATTCAGTCAGTAGCTTCAATCATTTCTGGACGTTTTTCAATGGCAAAAATCAATGAATATTGTAAATGCACAAACAGTAATTTCTCCGAATTGCAAGGTGCAATTCTGAAATTTTTTGCTTTTTCCTGCTCCTCTTAGCATGATAAAGAAGATTCAAAGAGAGTGAGATGCCAGCTCCTTTCATTCAGTCAGTAGCTTCAATCATTTCTGGTATATGAATAACATGATGTTTTTCAATGGCAAAAATCAATGAATATTGTAAATGCACAAACAGTAATTTCTCCGCATTGCAAGGTGCAATTCTGAAATTTTTTGCTTTTTCCTGCTCCTCTTAGCATGATAAAGAAGATTCAAAGAGAGTGAGATGCCAGCTCCTTTCATTCAGTCAGTAGCTTCAATCATTTCTGGACGTTTTTCAATGGCAAAAATCAATGAATATTGTAAATGCACAAACAGTAATTTCTCCGCATTGCAAGGTGCAATTCTGAAATTTTTTGCTTTTTCCTGCTCCTCTTAGCATGATAAACATGATTCAAAGAGAGTGAGTTGCCAGCTCCTTTCATTCAGTCAGTAGCTTCAATAATTTCTGGACGTTTTTCAATTGCAAAAATCAATGAATATTGTAAATGCACAAACAGTAATTTCTCCGCATTGCAAGGTGCAATTCTGAAATTTTTTGCTTTTTCCTGCTCCTCTTAGCATGATAAAGACGATTCAAAGAGAGTGAGATGCCAGCTACTTTCATTCAGTCAGTAGCTTCAATCATTTCTGGTATATGAATAACATGATGTTTTTCAATGGCAAAAATCAATGAATATTGTAAATGCACAAACAGTAATTTCTCCGCATTGCAAGGTGCAATTCTGAAATTTTTTGCTTTTTCCTGCTCCTCTTAGCATGATAAAGAAGATTCAAAGAGAGTGAGGTGCCAGCTTCTTTCATTCAGTCAGTAGCTTCAAACATTTCTGGTATATGAATAACATGTTTTTCAATGGCAAAAATCAATGAATATTGTAAATGCACAAACAGTAATTTCTCCGCATTGCAAGGTGCAATTGTGAAATTTTTTGCTTTTTCCTGCTCCTCTTAGCATGATAAAGAAGATTCAAAGAGAGTGAGATGCCAGCTCCTTTCATTCAGTCAGTAGCTTCAATCATTTCTGGACGTTTTTCAATGGCAAAAATCAATGAATATTGTAAATGCACAAACAGTAATTTCTCCGCATTGCAAGGTGCAATTCTGAAATTTTTTGCTTTTTCCTGCTCCTCTTAGCATGATAAAGAAGATTCAAAGAGAGTGAGATGCCAGCTCCTTTCATTCAGTCAGTAGCTTCAATCATTTCTGGACGTTTTTCAATGGCAAAAATCAATGAATATTGTAAATGCACAAACAGTAATTTCTCCGCATTGCAAGGTGCAATTCTGAAATTTTTTGCTTTTTCCTGCTCCTCTTAGCATGATAAAGAAGATTCAAAGAGAGTGAGATGCCAGCTCCTTTCATTCAGTCAGTAGCTTCAAACATTTCTGGTATATGAATAACATGATGTTTTTCAATGGCAAAAATCAATGAATATTGTAAATGCACAAACAGTAATTTCTCCGCATTGCAAGGTGCAAGTCTGAAATTTTTTGCTTTTTCCTGCTCCTCTTAGCATGATAAAGAAGATTCAAAGAGAGTGAGATGCCAGCTACTTTCATTCAGTCAGTAGCTTCAATCATTTCTGGACGTTTTTCAATGGTAAAAATCAATGAATATTGTAAATGCACAAACAGTAATTTCTCCACATTGCAAGGTGCAATTCTGAAATTTTTTGCTTTTTCCTGCTCCTCTTAGCATGATAAAGAAGATTCAAAGAGAGTGAGATGCCAGCTCCTTTCATTCAGTCAGTAGCTTCAAACATTTCTGGTATATGAATAACATGATGTTTTCAATGGCAAAAATCAATGAATATTGTAAATGCACAAACAGTAAATTCTCCGCATTGCAAGGTGAAATTCTGAAATTTTTTGCTTTTTCCTGCTCCTCTTAGCATGATAAAGAAGATTCAAAGAGAGTGAGATGCCAGCTCCTT
Organism: Phyllobates terribilis; assembly: GCF_046119375.1. Taxonomy (NCBI): domain Eukaryota; kingdom Metazoa; phylum Chordata; class Amphibia; order Anura; family Dendrobatidae; genus Phyllobates; species Phyllobates terribilis. Next base: position 383,517 of record NW_027363844.1, read on the forward strand.
TCATTCAGTCAGTAGCTTCAAACATTTCTGGTATATGAATAACATGATGTTTTTCAATGGCAAAAATCAATGAATATTGTAAATGCACAAACAGTAATTTCTCCGCATTGCAAGGTGCAAGTCTGAAATTTTTTGCTTTTTCCTGCTCCTCTTAGCATGATAAAGAAGATTCAAAGAGAGTGAGATGCCAGCTACTTTCATTCAGTCAGTAGATTCAATCATTTCTGGACGTTTTTCAATGTTAAAAATCAATGAATATTGTAAATGCACAAACAGTAATTTCTCCACATTGCAAGGTGCAATTCTGAAATTTTTTGCTTTTTCCTGCTCCTCTTAGCATGATAATGAAGATTCAAAGAGAGTGAGATGCCAGCTCCATTCATTCAGTCAGTAGCTTCAAACATTTCTGGTATATGAATAACATGATGTTTTTAAATGGCAAAAATCAATGAATATTGTAAATGCACAAACAGTAATTTCTCCGCATTGCAAGGTGCAATTCTGAAATTTTTTGCTTTTTCCTGCTCCTCTTAGCATGATAAAGAAGATTCAAAGAGAGTGAGATGCCAGCTCCTTTCATTCAGTCAGTAGCTTCAATCATTTCTGGACGTTTTTCAATGGCAAAAATCAATGAATATTGTAAATGCACAAACAGTAATTTCTCCGCATTGCAAGGTGCAATTCTGAAATTTTTTGCTTTTTCCTGCTCCTCTTAGCATGATAAAGAAGATTCAAAGAGAGTGAGATGCCAGCTCCTTTCATTCAGTCAGTACTTTCAATCATTTCTGGACGTTTTTCAATGGCAAAAATCAATGAATATTGTAAATGCACAAACAGTAATTTCTCCGCATTGCAAGGTGCAATTCTGAAATTTTTTGCTTTTTCCTGCTCCTCTTAGCATGATAAAGAAGATTCAAAGAGAGTGAGATGCCAGCTCCTTTCATTCAGTCAGTAGCTTCAATCATTTCTGGACGTTTTTCAATGGCAAAAATCAATGAATATTGTAAATGCACAAACAGTAATTTCTCCGCATTGCAAGGTGCAATTCTGAAATTTTTTGCTTTTTCCTGCTCCTCTTAGCATGATAAAGAAGATTCAAAGAGAGTGAGATGCCAGCTCCTTTCATTCAGTCAGTACTTTCAATCATTTCTGGACGTTTTTCAATGGCAAAAATCAATGAATATTGTAAATGCACAAACAGTAATTTCTCCGCATTGCAAGGTGCAATTCTGAAATTTTTTGCTTTTTCCTGCTCCTCTTAGCATGATAAAGAAGATTCAAAGAGAGTGAGATGCCAGCTCCTTTCATTCAGTCAGTAGCTTCAATCATTTCTGGACGTTTTTCAATGGCAAAAATCAATGAATATTGTAAATGCACAAACAGTAATTTCTCCGCATTGCAAGGAGCAATTCTGAAATTTTTTGCTTTTTCCTGCTCCTCTTAGCATGATAAAGAAGATTCAAAGAGAGTGAGATGCCAGCTCCTTTCATTCAGTCAGTAGCTTCAAACATTTCTGGTATATGAATAACATGATGTTTTTCAATGGCAAAAATCAATGAATATTGTAAATGCACAAACAGCAATTTCTCCGCATTGCAAGGTGCAAGTCTGAAATTTTTTGCTTTTTCCTGCTCCTCTTAGCATGATAAAGAAGATTCAAAGAGAGTGAGATGCCAGCTACTTTCATTCAGTCAGTAGCTTCAATCATTTCTGGACGTTTTTCAATGGTAAAAATCAATGAATATTGTAAATGCACAAACAGTAATTTCTCCACATTGCAAGGTGCAATTCTGAAATTTTTTGCTTTTTCCTGCTCCTCTTAGCATGATAAAGAAGATTCAAAGAGAGTGAGATGCCAGCTCCTTTCATTCAGTCAGTAGCTTCAAACATTTCTGGTATATGAATAACATGATGTTTTCAATGGCAAAAATCAATGAATATTGTAAATGCACAAACAGTAAATTCTCCGCATTGCAAGGTGCAATTCTGAAATTTTTTGCTTTTTCCTGCTCCTCTTAGCATGATAAAGAAGATTCAAAGAGAGTGAGATGCCAGCTCCTTTCATTCAGTCAGTAGCTTCAAACATTTCTGGTATATGAATAACATGATGTTTTTCAATGGCAAAAATCAATGAATATTGTAAATGCACAAACAGTAATTTCTCCGCATTGCAAGGTGCAAGTCTGAAATTTTTTGCTTTTTCCTGCTCCTCTTAGCATGATAAAGAAGATTCAAAGAGAGTGAGATGCCAGCTACTTTCATTCAGTCAGTAGATTCAATCATTTCTGGACGTTTTTCAATGTTAAAAATCAATGAATATTGTAAATGCACAAACAGTAATTTCTCCACATTGCAAGGTGCAATTCTGAAATTTTTTGCTTTTTCCTGCTCCTCTTAGCATGATAATGAAGATTCAAAGAGAGTGAGATGCCAGCTCCTTTCATTCAGTCAGTAGCTTCAAACATTTCTGGTATATGAATAACATGATGTTTTTCAATGGCAAAAATCAATGAATATTGTAAATGCACAAACAGTAATTTCTCCGCATTGCAAGGTGCAATTCTGAAATTTTTTGCTTTTTCCTGCTCCTCTTAGCATGATAAAGAAGATTCAAAGAGAGTGAGATGCCAGCTCCTTTCATTCAGTCAGTAGCTTCAATCATTTCTGGACGTTTTTCAATGGCAAAAATCAATGAATATTGTAAATGCACAAACAGTAATTTCTCTGCATTGCAAGGTGCAATTCTGAAATTTTTTACTTTTTCCTGCTCCTCTTAGCATGATAAAGAAGATTCAAAGAGAGTGAGATGCCAGCTCCTTTCATTCAGTCAGTAGCTTCAATCATTTCTGGACGTTTTTCAATGGCAAAAATCAATGAATATTGTAAATGCACAAACAGTAATTTCTCTGCATTGCAAGGTGCAATTCTGAAATTTTTTGCTTTTTCCTGCTCCTCTTAGCATGATAAAGAAGATTCAAAGAGAGTGAGATGCCAGCTCCTTTCATTCAGTCAGTACTTTCAATCATTTCTGGACGTTTTTCAATGGCAAAAATCAATGAATATTGTAAATGCACAAACAGTAATTTCTCCGCATTGCAAGGTGCAATTCTGAAATTTTTTGGTTTTTCCTGCTCCGCTTAGCATGATAAAGAAGATTCAAAGAGAGTGAGATGCCAGCTCCTTTCATTCAGTCAGTAGCTTCAAACATTTCTGGTATATGAATAACATGATGTTTTTCAATGTCAAAAATCAATGAATATTGTAAATGCACAAACAGTAATTTCTCCGCATTGCAAGGTGCAATTCTGAAATTTTTTGCTTTTTCCTGCTCCTCTTAGCATGATAAAGAAGATTCAAAGAGAGTGAGATGCCAGCTCCTTTCATTCAGTCAGTAGCTTCAATCATTTCTGGACGTTTTTCAATGGCAAAAATCAATGAATATTGTAAATGCACAAACAGTAATTTCTCTGCATTGCAAGGTGCAATTCTGAAATTTTTTGCTTTTTCCTGCTCCTCTTAGCATGATAAAGAAGATTCAAAGAGAGTGAGATGTCAGCTCCTTTCATTCAGTCAGTAGCTTCAAACATTTCTGGTATATGAATAACATGATGTTTTTCAATGGCAAAAATCAATGAATATTGTAAATGCACAAACAGTAATTTCTCCGCATTGCAAGGTGCAATTCTGAAATTTTTTGCATTTTCCTGCTCCTCTTAGCATGATAAAGAAGATTCAAAGAGAGTGAGATGCCAGCTCCTTTCATTCAGTCAGTAGCTTCAATCATTTCTGGACGTTTTTCAATGGCAAAAATCAATGAATATTGTAAATGCACAAACAGTAATTTCTCTGCATTGCAAGGTGCAATTCTGAAATTTTTTGCTTTTTCCTGCTCCTCTTAGCATGATAAAGAAGATTCAAAGAGAGTGAGATGCCAGCTCCTTTCGTTCAGTCAGTAGCTTCAATCATTTCTGGACGTTTTTCAATGGCAAAAATCATTGAATATTATAAATGCACAAACAGTAATTTCTCCGCATTGCAAGGTGCAATTCTGAAATTTTTTACTTTTTCCTGCTCCTCTTAGCATGATAAAGAAGTTTCAAAGAGAGTGAGATGCCAGCTCCTTTCATTCAGTCAGTAGCTTCAATCATTTCTGGTATATGAATAACATGATGTTTTTCAATGGCAAAAATCAATGAATATTGTAAATGCACAAACAGTAATTTCTCCGCATTGCAAGGTGCAATTCTGAAATTTTTTGCTTTTTCCTGCTCCTCTTAGCATGATAAAGAAGATTCAAAGAGAGTGAGATGCCAGCTCCTTTCATTCAGTCAGTAGCTTCAATCATTTCTGGACGTTTTTCAATGGCAAAAATCAATGAATATTGTAAATGCACAAACAGTAATTTCTCCGCATTGCAAGGTGCAATTCTGAAATTTTTTGATTTTTCCTGCTCCTCTTAGCATGATAAAGAAGATTCAAAGAGAGTGAGATGCCAGCTACTTTCATTCAGTCAGTAGCTTCAAACATTTCTGGTATATGAATAACATAATGTTTTTCAATGGCAAAAATCAATGAATATTGTAAATGCACAAACAGTAATTTCTCCGCATTGCAAGGTGCAAGTCTGAAATTTTTTGCTTTTTCCTGCTCCTCTTAGCATGATAAAGAAGATTCAAAGAGAGTGAGATGCCAGCTACTTTCATTCAGTCAGTAGCTTCAATCATTTCTGGACGTTTTTCAATGGTAAAAATCAATGAATATTGTAAATGCACAAACAGTAATTTCTCCACATTGCAAGGTGCAATTCTGAAATTTTTTGCTTTTTCCTGCTCCTCTTAGCATGATAAAGAAGATTCAAAGAGAGTGAGATGCCAGCTCCTTTCATTCAGTCAGTAGCTTCAAACATTTCTGGTATATGAATAACATGATGTTTTTCAATGGCAAAAATCAATGAATATTGTAAATGCACAAACTGTAATTTCTCCGCATTGCAAGGTGCAATTCTGAAATTTTTTGCTTTTTCCTGCTCCTCTTAGCATGATAAAGAAGATTCAAAGAGAGTGAGATGCCAGCTCCTTTCATTCAGTCAGTAGCTTCAATCATTTCTGGACGTTTTTCAATGGCAAAAATCAATGAATATTGTAAATGCACAAACAGTAATTTCTCTGCATTGCAAGGTGCAATTCTGAAATTTTTTGCTTTTTCCTGCTCCTCTTAGCATGATAAAGAAGATTCAAAGAGAGTGAGATGCCAGCTCCTTTCGTTCAGTCAGTAGCTTCAATCATTTCTGGACGTTTTTCAATGGCAAAAATCATTGAATATTATAAATGCACAAACAGTAATTTCTCCGCATTGCAAGGTGCAATTCTGAAATTTTTTACTTTTTCCTGCTCCTCTTAGCATGATAAAGAAGTTTCAAAGAGAGTGAGATGCCAGCTCCTTTCATTCAGTCAGTAGCTTCAATCATTTCTGGTATATGAATAACATGATGTTTTTCAATGGCAAAAATCAATGAATATTGTAAATGCACAAACAGTAATTTCTCCGCATTGCAAGGTGCAATTCTGAAATTTTTTGCTTTTTCCTGCTCCTCTTAGCATGATAAAGAAGATTCAAAGAGAGTGAGATGCCAGCTCCTTTCATTCAGTCAGTAGCTTCAATCATTTCTGGACGTTTTTCAATGGCAAAAATCAATGAATATTGTAAATGCACAAACAGTAATTTCTCCGCATTGCAAGGTGCAATTCTGAAATTTTTTGCTTTTTCCTGCTCCGCTTAGCATGATAAAGAAGATTCAAAGAGAGTGAGATGCCAGCTCCTTTCATTCAGTCAGTAGCTTCAAACATTTCTGGTATATGAATAACATGATGTTTTTCAATGTCAAAAATCAATGAATATTGTAAATGCACAAACAGTAATTTCTCCGCATTGCAAGGTGCAATTCTGAAATTTTTTGCTTTTTCCTGCTCCTCTTAGCATGATAAAGAAGATTCAAAGAGAGTGAGATGCCAGCTCCTTTCATTCAGTCAGTAGCTTCAATCATTTCTGGACGTTTTTCAATGGCAAAAATCAATGAATATTGTAAATGCACAAACAGTAATTTCTCTGCATTGCAAGGTGCAATTCTGAAATTTTTTGCTTTTTCCTGCTCCTCTTAGCATGATAAAGAAGATTCAAAGAGAGTGAGATGTCAGCTCCTTTCATTCAGTCAGTAGCTTCAAACATTTCTGGTATATGAATAACATGATGTTTTTCAATGGCAAAAATCAATGAATATTGTAAATGCACAAACAGTAATTTCTCCGCATTGCAAGGTGCAATTCTGAAATTTTTTGCATTTTCCTGCTCCTCTTAGCATGATAAAGAAGATTCAAAGAGAGTGAGATGCCAGCTCCTTTCATTCAGTCAGTAGCTTCAATCATTTCTGGTATATGAATAACATGATGTTTTTCAATGGCAAAAATCAATGAATATTGTAAATGCACAAACAGTAATTTCTCCGCATTGCAAGGTGCAATTCTGAAATTTTTTGCTTTTTCCTGCTCCTCTTAGCATGATAAAGAAGATTCAAAGAGAGTGAGATGCCAGCTCCTTTCATTCAGTCAGTAGCTTCAATCATTTCTGGACGTTTTTCAATGGCAAAAATCAATGAATATTGTAAATGCACAAACAGTAATTTCTCCGCATTGCAAGGTGCAATTCTGAAATTTTTTGCTTTTTCCTGCTCCGCTTAGCATGATAAAGAAGATTCAAAGAGAGTGAGATGCCAGCTCCTTTCATTCAGTCAGTAGCTTCAAACATTTCTGGTATATGAATAACATGATGTTTTTCAATGTCAAAAATCAATGAATATTGTAAATGCACAAACAGTAATTTCTCCGCATTGCAAGGTGCAATTCTGAAATTTTTTGCTTTTTCCTGCTCCTCTTAGCATGATAAAGAAGATTCAAAGAGAGTGAGATGCCAGCTCCTTTCATTCAGTCAGTAGCTTCAATCATTTCTGGACGTTTTTCAATGGCAAAAATCAATGAATATTGTAAATGCACAAACAGTAATTTCTCTGCATTGCAAGGTGCAATTCTGAAATTTTTTGCTTTTTCCTGCTCCTCTTAGCATGATAAAGAAGATTCAAAGAGAGTGAGATGTCAGCTCCTTTCATTCAGTCAGTAGCTTCAAACATTTCTGGTATATGAATAACATGATGTTTTTCAATGGCAAAAATCAATGAATATTGTAAATGCACAAACAGTAATTTCTCCGCATTGCAAGGTGCAATTCTGAAATTTTTTGCATTTTCCTGCTCCTCTTAGCATGATAAAGAAGATTCAAAGAGAGTGAGATGCCAGCTCCTTTCATTCAGTCAGTAGCTTCAATCATTTCTGGACGTTTTTCAATGGCAAAAATCAATGAATATTGTAAATGCACAAACAGTAATTTCTCTGCATTGCAAGGTGCAATTCTGAAATTTTTTGCTTTTTCCTGCTCCTCTTAGCATGATAAAGAAGATTCAAAGAGAGTGAGATGCCAGCTCCTTTCGTTCAGTCAGTAGCTTCAATCATTTCTGGACGTTTTTCAATGGCAAAAATCATTGAATATTATAAATGCACAAACAGTAATTTCTCCGCATTGCAAGGTGCAATTCTGAAATTTTTTACTTTTTCCTGCTCCTCTTAGCATGATAAAGAAGTTTCAAAGAGAGTGAGATGCCAGCTCCTTTCATTCAGTCAGTAGCTTCAATCATTTCTGGTATATGAATAACATGATGTTTTTCAATGGCAAAAATCAATGAATATTGTAAATGCACAAACAGTAATTTCTCCGCATTGCAAGGTGCAATTCTGAAATTTTTTGCTTTTTCCTGCTCCTCTTAGCATGATAAAGAAGATTCAAAGAGAGTGAGATGCCAGCTCCTTTCATTCAGTCAGTAGCTTCAATCATTTCTGGTATATGAATAACATGATGTTTTTCAATGGCAAAAATCAATGAATATTGTAAATGCACAAACAGTAATTTCTCCGCATTGCAAGGTGCAATTCTGAAATTTTTTGCTTTTTCCTGCTCCTCTTAGCATGATAAAGAAGATTCAAAGAGAGTGAGATGCCAGCTCCTTTCATTCAGTCAGTAGCTTCAATCATTTCTGGACGTTTTTCAATGGCAAAAATCAATGAATATTGTAAATGCACAAACAGTAATTTCTCCGCATTGCAAGGTGCAATTCTGAAATTTTTTGCTTTTTCCTGCTCCTCTTAGCATGATAAAGAAGATTCAAAGAGAGTGAGATGCCAGCTCCTTTCATTCAGTCAGTAGCTTCAATCATTTCTGGTATATGAATAACATGATGTTTTTCAATGGCAAAAATCAATGAATATTGTAAATGCACAAACAGTAATTTCTCCGCATTGCAAGGTGCAATTCTGAAATTTTTTGCTTTTTCCTGCTCCTCTTAGCATGATAAAGAAGATTCAAAGAGAGTGAGATGCCAGCTCCTTTCATTCAGTCAGTACTTTCAATCATTTCTGGACGTTTTTCAATGGCAAAAATCAATGAATATTGTAAATGCACAAACAGTAATTTCTCCGCATTGCAAGGTGCAATTCTGAAATTTTTTGCTTTTTCCTGCTCCTCTTAGCATGATAAAGAAGATTCAAAGAGAGTGAGATGCCAGCTCCTTTCATTCAGTCAGTAGCTTCAATCATTTCTGGACGTTTTTCAATGGCAAAAATCAATGAATATTGTAAATGCACAAACAGTAATTTCTCCGCATTGCAAGGAGCAATTCTGAAATTTTTTGCTTTTTCCTGCTCCTCTTAGCATGATAAAGAAGATTCAAAGAGAGTGAGATGCCAGCTCCTTTCATTCAGTCAGTAGCTTCAAACATTTCTGGTATATGAATAACATGATGTTTTTCAATGGCAAAAATCAATGAATATTGTAAATGCACAAACAGCAATTTCTCCGCATTGCAAGGTGCAAGTCTGAAATTTTTTGCTTTTTCCTGCTCCTCTTAGCATGATAAAGAAGATTCAAAGAGAGTGAGATGCCAGCTACTTTCATTCAGTCAGTAGCTTCAATCATTTCTGGACGTTTTTCAATGGTAAAAATCAATGAATATTGTAAATGCACAAACAGTAATTTCTCCACATTGCAAGGTGCAATTCTGAAATTTTTTGCTTTTTCCTGCTCCTCTTAGCATGATAAAGAAGATTCAAAGAGAGTGAGATGCCAGCTCCTTTCATTCAGTCAGTAGCTTCAAACATTTCTGGTATATGAATAACATGATGTTTTCAATGGCAAAAATCAATGAATATTGTAAATGCACAAACAGTAAATTCTCCGCATTGCAAGGTGCAATTCTGAAATTTTTTGCTTTTTCCTGCTCCTCTTAGCATGATAAAGAAGATTCAAAGAGAGTGAGATGCCAGCTCCTTTCATTCAGTCAGTAGCTTCAAACATTTCTGGTATATGAATAACATGATGTTTTTCAATGGCAAAAATCAATGAATATTGTAAATGCACAAACAGTAATTTCTCCGCATTGCAAGGTGCAAGTCTGAAATTTTTTGCTTTTTCCTGCTCCTCTTAGCATGATAAAGAAGATTCAAAGAGAGTGAGATGCCAGCTACTTTCATTCAGTCAGTAGATTCAATCATTTCTGGACGTTTTTCAATGTTAAAAATCAATGAATATTGTAAATGCACAAACAGTAATTTCTCCACATTGCAAGGTGCAATTCTGAAATTTTTTGCTTTTTCCTGCTCCTCTTAGCATGATAATGAAGATTCAAAGAGAGTGAGATGCCAGCTCCTTTCATTCAGTCAGTAGCTTCAAACATTTCTGGTATATGAATAACATGATGTTTTTCAATGGCAAAAATCAATGAATATTGTAAATGCACAAACAGTAATTTCTCCGCATTGCAAGGTGCAATTCTGAAATTTTTTGCTTTTTCCTGCTCCTCTTAGCATGATAAAGAAGATTCAAAGAGAGTGAGATGCCAGCTCCTTTCATTCAGTCAGTAGCTTCAATCATTTCTGGACGTTTTTCAATGGCAAAAATCAATGAATATTGTAAATGCACAAACAGTAATTTCTCTGCATTGCAAGGTGCAATTCTGAAATTTTTTACTTTTTCCTGCTCCTCTTAGCATGATAAAGAAGATTCAAAGAGAGTGAGATGCCAGCTCCTTTCATTCAGTCAGTAGCTTCAATCATTTCTGGACGTTTTTCAATGGCAAAAATCAATGAATATTGTAAATGCACAAACAGTAATTTCTCTGCATTGCAAGGTGCAATTCTGAAATTTTTTGCTTTTTCCTGCTCCTCTTAGCATGATAAAGAAGATTCAAAGAGAGTGAGATGCCAGCTCCTTTCATTCAGTCAGTACTTTCAATCATTTCTGGACGTTTTTCAATGGCAAAAATCAATGAATATTGTAAATGCACAAACAGTAATTTCTCCGCATTGCAAGGTGCAATTCTGAAATTTTTTGGTTTTTCCTGCTCCGCTTAGCATGATAAAGAAGATTCAAAGAGAGTGAGATGCCAGCTCCTTTCATTCAGTCAGTAGCTTCAAACATTTCTGGTATATGAATAACATGATGTTTTTCAATGTCAAAAATCAATGAATATTGTAAATGCACAAACAGTAATTTCTCCGCATTGCAAGGTGCAATTCTGAAATTTTTTGCTTTTTCCTGCTCCTCTTAGCATGATAAAGAAGATTCAAAGAGAGTGAGATGCCAGCTCCTTTCATTCAGTCAGTAGCTTCAATCATTTCTGGACGTTTTTCAATGGCAAAAATCAATGAATATTGTAAATGCACAAACAGTAATTTCTCTGCATTGCAAGGTGCAATTCTGAAATTTTTTGCTTTTTCCTGCTCCTCTTAGCATGATAAAGAAGATTCAAAGAGAGTGAGATGTCAGCTCCTTTCATTCAGTCAGTAGCTTCAAACATTTCTGGTATATGAATAACATGATGTTTTTCAATGGCAAAAATCAATGAATATTGTAAATGCACAAACAGTAATTTCTCCGCATTGCAAGGTGCAATTCTGAAATTTTTTGCATTTTCCTGCTCCTCTTAGCATGATAAAGAAGATTCAAAGAGAGTGAGATGCCAGCTCCTTTCATTCAGTCAGTAGCTTCAATCATTTCTGGACGTTTTTCAATGGCAAAAATCAATGAATATTGTAAATGCACAAACAGTAATTTCTCTGCATTGCAAGGTGCAATTCTGAAATTTTTTGCTTTTTCCTGCTCCTCTTAGCATGATAAAGAAGATTCAAAGAGAGTGAGATGCCAGCTCCTTTCGTTCAGTCAGTAGCTTCAATCATTTCTGGACGTTTTTCAATGGCAAAAATCATTGAATATTATAAATGCACAAACAGTAATTTCTCCGCATTGCAAGGTGCAATTCTGAAATTTTTTACTTTTTCCTGCTCCTCTTAGCATGATAAAGAAGTTTCAAAGAGAGTGAGATGCCAGCTCCTTTCATTCAGTCAGTAGCTTCAATCATTTCTGGTATATGAATAACATGATGTTTTTCAATGGCAAAAATCAATGAATATTGTAAATGCACAAACAGTAATTTCTCCGCATTGCAAGGTGCAATTCTGAAATTTTTTGCTTTTTCCTGCTCCTCTTAGCATGATAAAGAAGATTCAAAGAGAGTGAGATGCCAGCTCCTTTCATTCAGTCAGTAGCTTCAATCATTTCTGGACGTTTTTCAATGGCAAAAATCAATGAATATTGTAAATGCACAAACAGTAATTTCTCCGCATTGCAAGGTGCAATTCTGAAATTTTTTGATTTTTCCTGCTCCTCTTAGCATGATAAAGAAGATTCAAAGAGAGTGAGATGCCAGCTACTTTCATTCAGTCAGTAGCTTCAAACATTTCTGGTATATGAATAACATAATGTTTTTCAATGGCAAAAATCAATGAATATTGTAAATGCACAAACAGTAATTTCTCCGCATTGCAAGGTGCAAGTCTGAAATTTTTTGCTTTTTCCTGCTCCTCTTAGCATGATAAAGAAGATTCAAAGAGAGTGAGATGCCAGCTACTTTCATTCAGTCAGTAGCTTCAATCATTTCTGGACGTTTTTCAATGGTAAAAATCAATGAATATTGTAAATGCACAAACAGTAATTTCTCCACATTGCAAGGTGCAATTCTGAAATTTTTTGCTTTTTCCTGCTCCTCTTAGCATGATAAAGAAGATTCAAAGAGAGTGAGATGCCAGCTCCTTTCATTCAGTCAGTAGCTTCAAACATTTCTGGTATATGAATAACATGATGTTTTTCAATGGCAAAAATCAATGAATATTGTAAATGCACAAACTGTAATTTCTCCGCATTGCAAGGTGCAATTCTGAAATTTTTTGCTTTTTCCTGCTCCTCTTAGCATGATAAAGAAGATTCAAAGAGAGTGAGATGCCAGCTCCTTTCATTCAGTCAGTAGCTTCAATCATTTCTGGACGTTTTTCAATGGCAAAAATCAATGAATATTGTAAATGCACAAACAGTAATTTCTCTGCATTGCAAGGTGCAATTCTGAAATTTTTTGCTTTTTCCTGCTCCTCTTAGCATGATAAAGAAGATTCAAAGAGAGTGAGATGCCAGCTCCTTTCGTTCAGTCAGTAGCTTCAATCATTTCTGGACGTTTTTCAATGGCAAAAATCATTGAATATTATAAATGCACAAACAGTAATTTCTCCGCATTGCAAGGTGCAATTCTGAAATTTTTTACTTTTTCCTGCTCCTCTTAGCATGATAAAGAAGTTTCAAAGAGAGTGAGATGCCAGCTCCTTTCATTCAGTCAGTAGCTTCAATCATTTCTGGTATATGAATAACATGATGTTTTTCAATGGCAAAAATCAATGAATATTGTAAATGCACAAACAGTAATTTCTCCGCATTGCAAGGTGCAATTCTGAAATTTTTTGCTTTTTCCTGCTCCTCTTAGCATGATAAAGAAGATTCAAAGAGAGTGAGATGCCAGCTCCTTTCATTCAGTCAGTAGCTTCAATCATTTCTGGACGTTTTTCAATGGCAAAAATCAATGAATATTGTAAATGCACAAACAGTAATTTCTCCGCATTGCAAGGTGCAATTCTGAAATTTTTTGCTTTTTCCTGCTCCGCTTAGCATGATAAAGAAGATTCAAAGAGAGTGAGATGCCAGCTCCTTTCATTCAGTCAGTAGCTTCAAACATTTCTGGTATATGAATAACATGATGTTTTTCAATGTCAAAAATCAATGAATATTGTAAATGCACAAACAGTAATTTCTCCGCATTGCAAGGTGCAATTCTGAAATTTTTTGCTTTTTCCTGCTCCTCTTAGCATGATAAAGAAGATTCAAAGAGAGTGAGATGCCAGCTCCTTTCATTCAGTCAGTAGCTTCAATCATTTCTGGACGTTTTTCAATGGCAAAAATCAATGAATATTGTAAATGCACAAACAGTAATTTCTCTGCATTGCAAGGTGCAATTCTGAAATTTTTTGCTTTTTCCTGCTCCTCTTAGCATGATAAAGAAGATTCAAAGAGAGTGAGATGTCAGCTCCTTTCATTCAGTCAGTAGCTTCAAACATTTCTGGTATATGAATAACATGATGTTTTTCAATGGCAAAAATCAATGAATATTGTAAATGCACAAACAGTAATTTCTCCGCATTGCAAGGTGCAATTCTGAAATTTTTTGCATTTTCCTGCTCCTCTCCTCTTAGCATGATAAAGAAGATTCAAAGAGTGTGAGATGCCAGCTCCTTTCATTCAGTCAGTAGCTTCAATCATTTCTGGTATATGAATAACATGATGTTTTTCAATGGCAAAAATCAATGAATATTGTAAATGCACAAACAGTAATTTCTCCGCATTGCAAGGTGCAATTCTGAAATTTTTTGCTTTTTCCTGCTCCTCTTAGCATGATAAAGAAGATTCAAAGAGAGTGAGATGCCAGCTCCTTTCATTCAGTCAGTAGCTTCAATCATTTCTGGACGTTTTTCAATGGCAAAAATCAATGAATATTGTAAATGCACAAACAGTAATTTCTCCGCATTGCAAGGTGCAATTCTGAAATTTTTTGCTTTTTCCTGCTCCGCTTAGCATGATAAAGAAGATTCAAAGAGAGTGAGATGCCAGCTCCTTTCATTCAGTCAGTAGCTTCAAACATTTCTGGTATATGAATAACATGATGTTTTTCAATGTCAAAAATCAATGAATATTGTAAATGCACAAACAGTAATTTCTCCGCATTGCAAGGTGCAATTCTGAAATTTTTTGCTTTTTCCTGCTCCTCTTAGCATGATAAAGAAGATTCAAAGAGAGTGAGATGCCAGCTCCTTTCATTCAGTCAGTAGCTTCAATCATTTCTGGACGTTTTTCAATGGCAAAAATCAATGAATATTGTAAATGCACAAACAGTAATTTCTCTGCATTGCAAGGTGCAATTCTGAAATTTTTTGCTTTTTCCTGCTCCTCTTAGCATGATAAAGAAGATTCAAAGAGAGTGAGATGTCAGCTCCTTTCATTCAGTCAGTAGCTTCAAACATTTCTGGTATATGAATAACATGATGTTTTTCAATGGCAAAAATCAATGAATATTGTAAATGCACAAACAGTAATTTCTCCGCATTGCAAGGTGCAATTCTGAAATTTTTTGCATTTTCCTGCTCCTCTTAGCATGATAAAGAAGATTCAAAGAGAGTGAGATGCCAGCTCCTTTCATTCAGTCAGTAGCTTCAATCATTTCTGGACGTTTTTCAATGGCAAAAATCAATGAATATTGTAAATGCACAAACAGTAATTTCTCTGCATTGCAAGGTGCAATTCTGAAATTTTTTGCTTTTTCCTGCTCCTCTTAGCATGATAAAGAAGATTCAAAGAGAGTGAGATGCCAGCTCCTTTCGTTCAGTCAGTAGCTTCAATCATTTCTGGACGTTTTTCAATGGCAAAAATCATTGAATATTATAAATGCACAAACAGTAATTTCTCCGCATTGCAAGGTGCAATTCTGAAATTTTTTACTTTTTCCTGCTCCTCTTAGCATGATAAAGAAGTTTCAAAGAGAGTGAGATGCCAGCTCCTTTCATTCAGTCAGTAGCTTCAATCATTTCTGGTATATGAATAACATGATGTTTTTCAATGGCAAAAATCAATGAATATTGTAAATGCACAAACAGTAATTTCTCCGCATTGCAAGGTGCAATTCTGAAATTTTTTGCTTTTTCCTGCTCCTCTTAGCATGATAAAGAAGATTCAAAGAGAGTGAGATGCCAGCTCCTTTCATTCAGTCAGTAGCTTCAATCATTTCTGGTATATGAATAACATGATGTTTTTCAATGGCAAAAATCAATGAATATTGTAAATGCACAAACAGTAATTTCTCCGCATTGCAAGGTGCAATTCTGAAATTTTTTGCTTTTTCCTGCTCCTCTTAGCATGATAAAGAAGATTCAAAGAGAGTGAGATGCCAGCTCCTTTCATTCAGTCAGTAGCTTCAATCATTTCTGGACGTTTTTCAATGGCAAAAATCAATGAATATTGTAAATGCACAAACAGTAATTTCTCCGCATTGCAAGGTGCAATTCTGAAATTTTTTGCTTTTTCCTGCTCCTCTTAGCATGATAAAGAAGATTCAAAGAGAGTGAGATGCCAGCTCCTTTCATTCAGTCAGTAGCTTCAATCATTTCTGGTATATGAATAACATGATGTTTTTCAATGGCAAAAATCAATGAATATTGTAAATGCACAAACAGTAATTTCTCCGCATTGCAAGGTGCAATTCTGAAATTTTTTGCTTTTTCCTGCTCCTCTTAGCATGATAAAGAAGATTCAAAGAGAGTGAGATGCCAGCTCCTTTCATTCAGTCAGTAGCTTCAATCATTTCTGGACGTTTTTCAATGTCAAAAATCAATGAATATTGTAAATGCACAAACAGTAATTTCTCCGCATTGCAAGGTGCAATTCTGAAATTTTTTGCTTTTTCCTGCTCCTCTTAGCATGATAAAGAAGATTCAAAGAGAGTGAGATGCCAGCTCCTTTCATTCAGTCAGTAGCTTCAATCATTTCTGGACGTTTTTCAATGGCAAAAATCAATGAATATTGTAAATGCACAAACAGTAATTTCTCTGCATTGCAAGGTGCAATTCTGAAATTTTTTGCTTTTTCCTGCTCCTCTTAGCATGATAAAGAAGATTCAAAGAGAGTGAGATGTCAGCTCCTTTCATTCAGTCAGTAGCTTCAAACATTTCTGGTATATGAATAACATGATGTTTTTCAATGGCAAAAATCAATGAATATTGTAAATGCACAAACAGTAATTTCTCCGCATTGCAAGGTGCAATTCTGAAATTTTTTGCATTTTCCTGCTCCTCTTAGCATGATAAAGAAGATTCAAAGAGAGTGATATGCCAGCTCCTTTCATTCAGTCAGTAGCTTCAATCATTTCTGGACGTTTTTCAATGGCAAAAATCAATGAATATTGTAAATGCACAAACAGTAATTTCTCTGCATTGCAAGGTGCAATTCTGAAATTTTTTGCTTTTTCCTGCTCCTCTTAGCATGATAAAGAAGATTCAAAGAGAGTGAGATGCCAGCTCCTTTCGTTCAGTCAGTAGCTTCAATCATTTCTGGACGTTTTTCAATGGCAAAAATCATTGAATATTATAAATGCACAAACAGTAATTTCTCCGCATTGCAAGGTGCAATTCTGAAATTTTTTACTTTTTCCTGCTCCTCTTAGCATGATAAAGAAGTTTCAAAGAGAGTGAGATGCCAGCTCCTTTCATTCAGTCAGTAGCTTCAATCATTTCTGGTATATGAATAACATGATGTTTTTCAATGGCAAAAATCAATGAATATTGTAAATGCACAAACAGTAATTTCTCCGCATTGCAAGGTGCAATTCTGAAATTTTTTGCTTTTTCCTGCTCCTCTTAGCATGATAAAGAAGATTCAAAGAGAGTGAGATGCCAGCTCCTTTCATTCAGTCAGTAGCTTCAATCATTTCTGGACGTTTTTCAATGGCAAAAATCAATGAATATTGTAAATGCACAAACAGTAATTTCTCCGCATTGCAAGGTGCAATTCTGAAATTTTTTGCTTTTTCCTGCTCCGCTTAGCATGATAAAGAAGATTCAAAGAGAGTGAGATGCCAGCTCCTTTCATTCAGTCAGTAGCTTCAAACATTTCTGGTATATGAATAACATGATGTTTTTCAATGTCAAAAATCAATGAATATTGTAAATGCACAAACAGTAATTTCTCCGCATTGCAAGGTGCAATTCTGAAATTTTTTGCTTTTTCCTGCTCCTCTTAGCATGATAAAGAAGATTCAAAGAGAGTGAGATGCCAGCTCCTTTCATTCAGTCAGTAGCTTCAATCATTTCTGGACGTTTTTCAATGGCAAAAATCAATGAATATTGTAAATGCACAAACAGTAATTTCTCTGCATTGCAAGGTGCAATTCTGAAATTTTTTGCTTTTTCCTGCTCCTCTTAGCATGATAAAGAAGATTCAAAGAGAGTGAGATGTCAGCTCCTTTCATTCAGTCAGTAGCTTCAAACATTTCTGGTATATGAATAACATGATGTTTTTCAATGGCAAAAATCAATGAATATTGTAAATGCACAAACAGTAATTTCTCCGCATTGCAAGGTGCAATTCTGAAATTTTTTGCATTTTCCTGCTCCTCTTAGCATGATAAAGAAGATTCAAAGAGAGTGAGATGCCAGCTCCTTTCATTCAGTCAGTAGCTTCAATCATTTCTGGACGTTTTTCAATGGCAAAAATCAATGAATATTGTAAATGCACAAACAGTAATTTCTCCGCATTGCAAGGTGCAATTCTGAAATTTTTTGCTTTTTCCTGCTCCTCTTAGCATGATAAAGAAGATTCAAAGAGAGTGAGATGCCAGCTCCTTTCGTTCAGTCAGTAGCTTCAATCATTTCTGGACGTTTTTCAATGGCAAAAATCATTGAATATTATAAATGCACAAACAGTAATTTCTCCGCATTGCAAGGTGCAATTCTGAAATTTTTTACTTTTTCCTGCTCCTCTTAGCATGATAAAGAAGTTTCAAAGAGAGTGAGATGCCAGCTCCTTTCATTCAGTCAGTAGCTTCAATCATTTCTGGTATATGAATAACATGATGTTTTTCAATGGCAAAAATCAATGAATATTGTAAATGCACAAACCGTAATTTCTCCGCATTGCAAGGTGCAATTCTGAAATTTTTTGCTTTTTCCTGCTCCTCTTAGCATGATAAAGAAGATTCAAAGAGAGTGAGATGCCAGCTCCTTTCATTCAGTCAGTAGCTTCAATCATTTCTGGACGTTTTTCAATGGCAAAAATCAATGAATATTGTAAATGCACAAACAGTAATTTCTCCGCATTGCAAGGAGCAATTCTGAAATTTTTTGCTTTTTCCTGCTCCTCTTAGCATGATAAAGAAGATTCAAAGAGAGTGAGATGCCAGCTCCTTTCATTCAGTCAGTAGCTTCAACCATTTCTGGTATATGAATAACATGATGTTTTTCAATGGCAAAAATCAATGAATATTGTAAATGCACAAACAGCAATTTCTCCGCATTGCAAGGTGCAAGTCTGAAATTTTTTGCTTTTTCCTGCTCCTCTTAGCATGATAAAGAAGATTCAAAGAGAGTGAGATGCCAGCTACTTTCATTCAGTCAGTAGCTTCAATCATTTCTGGACGTTTTTCAATGGTAAAAATCAATGAATATTGTAAATGCACAAACAGTAATTTCTCCACATTGCAAGGTGCAATTCTGAAATTTTTTGCTTTTTCCTGCTCCTCTTAGCATGATAAAGAAGATTCAAAGAGAGTGAGATGCCAGCTCCTTTCATTCAGTCAGTAGCTTCAAACATTTCTGGTATATGAATAACATGATGTTTTCAATGGCAAAAATCAATGAATATTGTAAATGCACAAACAGTAAATTCTCCGCATTGCAAGGTGCAATTCTGAAATTTTTTGCTTTTTCCTGCTCCTCTTAGCATGATAAAGAAGATTCAAAGAGAGTGAGATGCCAGCTCCTTTCATTCAGTCAGTAGCTTCAAACATTTCTGGTATATGAATAACATGATGTTTTTCAATGGCAAAAATCAATGAATATTGTAAATGCACAAACAGTAATTTCTCCGCATTGCAAGGTGCAAGTCTGAAATTTTTTGCTTTTTCCTGCTCCTCTTAGCATGATAAAGAAGATTCAAAGAGAGTGAGATGCCAGCTACTTTCATTCAGTCAGTAGATTCAATCATTTCTGGACGTTTTTCAATGTTAAAAATCAATGAATATTGTAAATGCACAAACAGTAATTTCTCCACATTGCAAGGTGCAATTCTGAAATTTTTTGCTTTTTCCTGCTCCTCTTAGCATGATAATGAAGATTCAAAGAGAGTGAGATGCCAGCTCCTTTCATTCAGTCAGTAGCTTCAAACATTTCTGGTATATGAATAACATGATGTTTTTCAATGGCAAAAATCAATGAATATTGTAAATGCACAAACAGTAATTTCTCCGCATTGCAAGGTGCAATTCTGAAATTTTTTGCTTTTTCCTGCTCCTCTTAGCATGATAAAGAAGATTCAAAGAGAGTGAGATGCCAGCTCCTTTCATTCAGTCAGTAGCTTCAATCATTTCTGGACGTTTTTCAATGGCAAAAATCAATGAATATTGTAAATGCACAAACAGTAATTTCTCTGCATTGCAAGGTGCAATTCTGAAATTTTTTACTTTTTCCTGCTCCTCTTAGCATGATAAAGAAGATTCAAAGAGAGTGAGATGCCAGCTCCTTTCATTCAGTCAGTAGCTTCAATCATTTCTGGACGTTTTTCAATGGCAAAAATCAATGAATATTGTAAATGCACAAACAGTAATTTCTCTGCATTGCAAGGTGCAATTCTGAAATTTTTTGCTTTTTCCTGCTCCTCTTAGCATGATAAAGAAGATTCAAAGAGAGTGAGATGCCAGCTCCTTTCATTCAGTCAGTACTTTCAATCATTTCTGGACGTTTTTCAATGGCAAAAATCAATGAATATTGTAAATGCACAAACAGTAATTTCTCCGCATTGCAAGGTGCAATTCTGAAATTTTTTGCTTTTTCCTGCTCCGCTTAGCATGATAAAGAAGATTCAAAGAGAGTGAGATGCCAGCTCCTTTCATTCAGTCAGTAGCTTCAAACATTTCTGGTATATGAATAACATGATGTTTTTCAATGTCAAAAATCAATGAATATTGTAAATGCACAAACAGTAATTTCTCCGCATTGCAAGGTGCAATTCTGAAATTTTTTGCTTTTTCCTGCTCCTCTTAGCATGATAAAGAAGATTCAAAGAGAGTGAGATGCCAGCTCCTTTCATTCAGTCAGTAGCTTCAATCATTTCTGGACGTTTTTCAATGGCAAAAATCAATGAATATTGTAAATGCACAAACAGTAATTTCTCTGCATTGCAAGGTGCAATTCTGAAATTTTTTGCTTTTTCCTGCTCCTCTTAGCATGATAAAGAAGATTCAAAGAGAGTGAGATGTCAGCTCCTTTCATTCAGTCAGTAGCTTCAAACATTTCTGGTATATGAATAACATGATGTTTTTCAATGGCAAAAATCAATGAATATTGTAAATGCACAAACAGTAATTTCTCCGCATTGCAAGGTGCAATTCTGAAATTTTTTGCATTTTCCTGCTCCTCTTAGCATGATAAAGAAGATTCAAAGAGAGTGAGATGCCAGCTCCTTTCATTCAGTCAGTAGCTTCAATCATTTCTGGACGTTTTTCAATGGCAAAAATCAATGAATATTGTAAATGCACAAACAGTAATTTCTCTGCATTGCAAGGTGCAATTCTGAAATTTTTTGCTTTTTCCTGCTCCTCTTAGCATGATAAAGAAGATTCAAAGAGAGTGAGATGCCAGCTCCTTTCGTTCAGTCAGTAGCTTCAATCATTTCTGGACGTTTTTCAATGGCAAAAATCATTGAATATTATAAATGCACAAACAGTAATTTCTCCGCATTGCAAGGTGCAATTCTGAAATTTTTTACTTTTTCCTGCTCCTCTTAGCATGATAAAGAAGTTTCAAAGAGAGTGAGATGCCAGCTCCTTTCATTCAGTCAGTAGCTTCAATCATTTCTGGTATATGAATAACATGATGTTTTTCAATGGCAAAAATCAATGAATATTGTAAATGCACAAACAGTAATTTCTCCGCATTGCAAGGTGCAATTCTGAAATTTTTTGCTTTTTCCTGCTCCTCTTAGCATGATAAAGAAGATTCAAAGAGAGTGAGATGCCAGCTCCTTTCATTCAGTCAGTAGCTTCAATCATTTCTGGACGTTTTTCAATGGCAAAAATCAATGAATATTGTAAATGCACAAACAGTAATTTCTCCGCATTGCAAGGTGCAATTCTGAAATTTTTTGATTTTTCCTGCTCCTCTTAGCATGATAAAGAAGATTCAAAGAGAGTGAGATGCCAGCTACTTTCATTCAGTCAGTAGCTTCAAACATTTCTGGTATATGAATAACATAATGTTTTTCAATGGCAAAAATCAATGAATATTGTAAATGCACAAACAGTAATTTCTCCGCATTGCAAGGTGCAAGTCTGAAATTTTTTGCTTTTTCCTGCTCCTCTTAGCATGATAAAGAAGATTCAAAGAGAGTGAGATGCCAGCTACTTTCATTCAGTCAGTAGCTTCAATCATTTCTGGACGTTTTTCAATGGTAAAAATCAATGAATATTGTAAATGCACAAACAGTAATTTCTCCACATTGCAAGGTGCAATTCTGAAATTTTTTGCTTTTTCCTGCTCCTCTTAGCATGATAAAGAAGATTCAAAGAGAGTGAGATGCCAGCTCCTTTCATTCAGTCAGTAGCTTCAAACATTTCTGGTATATGAATAACATGATGTTTTTCAATGGCAAAAATCAATGAATATTGTAAATGCACAAACTGTAATTTCTCCGCATTGCAAGGTGCAATTCTGAAATTTTTTGCTTTTTCCTGCTCCTCTTAGCATGATAAAGAAGATTCAAAGAGAGTGAGATGCCAGCTCCTTTCATTCAGTCAGTAGCTTCAATCATTTCTGGATGTTTTTCAATGGCAAAAATCAATGAATATTGTAAATGCACAAACTGTAATTTCTCCGCATTGCAAGGTGCAATTCTGAAATTTTTTCCTTTTTCCTGCTCCTCTTAGCATGATAAAGAAGATTCAAAGAGAGTGAGATGCCAGCTCCTTTCATTCAGTCAGTAGCTTCAATCATTTCTGGACGTTTTTCAATGGCAAAAATCAATGAATATTGTAAATGCACAAACAGTAATTTCTCCGCATTGCAAGGTGCAATTCTGAAATTTTTTGCTTTTTCCTGCTCCTCTTAGCATGATAAAGAAGATTCAAAGAGAGTGAGATGCCAGCTCCTTTCATTCAGTCAGTACCTTCAATCATTTCTGGACGTTTTTCAATGGCAAAAATCAATGAATATTGTAAATGCACAAACAGTAATTTCTCTGCATTGCAAGGTGCAATTCTGAAATTTTTTGCTTTTTCCTGCTCCTCTTAGCATGATAAAGAAGATTCAAAGAGAGTGAGATGTCAGCTCCTTTCATTCAGTCAGTAGCTTCAAACATTTCTGGTATATGAATAACATGATGTTTTTCAATGGCAAAAATCAATGAATATTGTAAATGCACAAACAGTAATTTCTCCGCATTGCAAGGTGCAATTCTGAAATTTTTTGCTTTTTCCTGCTCCTCTTAGCATGATAAAGAAGATTCAAAGAGAGTGAGATGCCAGCTCCTTTCATTCAGTCAGTAGCTTCAATCATTTCTGGACGTTTTTCAATGGCAAAAATCAATGAATATTGTAAATGCACAAACAGTAATTTCTCTGCATTGCAAGGTGCAATTCTGAAATTTTTTGCTTTTTCCTGCTCCTCTTAGCATGATAAAGAAGATTCAAAGAGAGTGAGATGCCAGCTCCTTTCGTTCAGTCAGTAGCTTCAATCATTTCTGGACGTTTTTCAATGGCAAAAATCATTGAATATTATAAATGCACAAACAGTAATTTCTCCGCATTGCAAGGTGCAATTCTGAAATTTTTTACTTTTTCCTGCTCCTCTTAGCATGATAAAGAAGATTCAAAGAGAGTGAGATGCCAGCTCCTTTCATTCAGTCAGTAGCTTCAATCATTTCTGGTATATGAATAACATGATGTTTTTCAATGGCAAAAATCAATGAATATTGTAAATGCACAAACAGTAATTTCTCCGCATTGCAAGGTGCAATTCTGAAATTTTTTGCTTTTTCCTGCTCCTCTTAGCATGATAAAGAAGATTCAAAGAGAGTGAGATGCCAGCTCCTTTCATTCAGTCAGTAGCTTCAATCATTTCTGGACGTTTTTCAATGGCAAAAATCAATGAATATTGTAAATGCACAAACAGTAATTTCTCCGCATTGCAAGGTGCAATTCTGAAATTTTTTGATTTTTCCTGCTCCTCTTAGCATGATAAAGAAGATTCAAAGAGAGTGAGATGCCAGCTACTTTCATTCAGTCAGTAGCTTCAAACATTTCTGGTATATGAATAACATAATGTTTTTCAATGGCAAAAATCAATGAATATTGTAAATGCACAAACAGTAATTTCTCCGCATTGCAAGGTGCAAGTCTGAAATTTTTTGCTTTTTCCTGCTCCTCTTAGCATGATAAAGAAGATTCAAAGAGAGTGAGATGCCAGCTACTTTCATTCAGTCAGTAGCTTCAATCATTTCTGGACGTTTTTCAATGGTAAAAATCAATGAATATTGTAAATGCACAAACAGTAATTTCTCCACATTGCAAGGTGCAATTCTGAAATTTTTTGCTTTTTCCTGCTCCTCTTAGCATGATAAAGAAGATTCAAAGAGAGTGAGATGCCAGCTCCTTTCATTCAGTCAGTAGCTTCAAACATTTCTGGTATATGAATAACATGATGTTTTTCAATGGCAAAAATCAATGAATATTGTAAATGCACAAACTGTAATTTCTCCGCATTGCAAGGTGCAATTCTGAAATTTTTTGCTTTTTCCTGCTCCTCTTAGCATGATAAAGAAGATTCAAAGAGAGTGAGATGCCAGCTCCTTTCATTCAGTCAGTAGCTTCAATCATTTCTGGATGTTTTTCAATGGCAAAAATCAATGAATATTGTAAATGCACAAACTGTAATTTCTCCGCATTGCAAGGTGCAATTCTGAAATTTTTTCCTTTTTCCTGCTCCTCTTAGCATGATAAAGAAGATTCAAAGAGAGTGAGATGCCAGCTCCTTTCATTCAGTCAGTAGCTTCAATCATTTCTGGACGTTTTTCAATGGCAAAAATCAATGAATATTGTAAATGCACAAACAGTAATTTCTCCGCATTGCAAGGTGCAATTCTGAAATTTTTTGCTTTTTCCTGCTCCTCTTAGCATGATAAAGAAGATTCAAAGAGAGTGAGATGCCAGCTCCTTTCATTCAGTCAGTACCTTCAATCATTTCTGGACGTTTTTCAATGGCAAAAATCAATGAATATTGTAAATGCACAAACAGTAATTTCTCCGCATTGCAAGGTGCAATTCTGAAATTTTTTGCTTTTTCCCGCTCCTCTTAGCATGATAAAGAAGATTCAAAGAGAGTGAGGTGCCAGCTCCTTTCATTCAGTCAGTAGCTTCAAACATTTCTGGTATATGAATAACATGTTTTTCAAAGGCAAAAATCAATGAATATTGTAAATGCACAAACAGTAATTTCTCCGCATTGCAAGGTGCAATTCTGAAATTTTTTGATTTTTCCTGCTCCTCTTAGCATGATAAAGAAGATTCAAAGAGAGTGAGATGCCAGCTCCTTTCATTCAGTCAGTAGCTTCAAACATTTCTGGTATATGAATAACATGATGTTTTTCAATGGCAAAAATCAATGAATATTGTAAATGCACAAACAGTAATTTCTCCGCATTGCAAGGTGCAATTCTGAAATTTTTTGCTTTTTCCTGCTCCTCTTAGCATGATAAAGAAGATTCAAAGAGAGTGAGATGCCAGCTCCTTTCATTCAGTCAGTAGCTTCAAACATTTCTGGTATATGAATAACATGATGTTTTTCAATGGCAAAAATCAATGAATATTGTAAATGCACAAACAGTAATTTCTCCGCATTGCAAGGTGCAAGTCAGAAATTTTTTGCTTTTTCCTGCTCCTCTTAGCATGATAAAGAAGATTCAAAGAGAGTGAGATGCCAGCTACTTTCATTCAGTCAGTAGCTTCAATCATTTCTGGACGTTTTTCAATGGTAAAAATCAATGAATATTGTAAATGCACAAACAGTAATTTCTCCACATTGCAAGGTGCAATTCTGAAATTTTTTGCTTTTTCCTGCTCCTCTTAGCATGATAAAGAAGATTCAAAGAGAGTGAGATGCCAGCTCCTTTCATTCAGTCAGTAGCTTCAAACATTTCTGGTATATGAATAACATGATGTTTTTCAATGGCAAAAATCAATGAATATTGTAAATGCACAAACAGTAATTTCTCCGCATTGCAAGGTGCAATTCTGAAATTTTTTGCTTTTTCCTGCTCCTCTTAGCATGATAAAGAAGATTCAAAGAGAGTGAGATGCCAGCTCCTTTCATTCAGTCAGTAGCTTCAATCATTTCTGGATGTTTTTCAATGGCAAAAATCAATGAATATTGTAAATGCACAAACTGTAATTTCTCCGCATTGCAAGGTGCAATTTTGAAATTTTTTGCTTTTTCCTGCTCCTCTTAGCATGATAAAGAAGATTCAAAGAGAGTGAGATGCCAGCTCCTTTCATTCAGTCAGTAGCTTCAAACATTTCTGGTATATGAATAACATGTTTTTCAATGGCAAAAATCAATGAATATTGTAAATGCACAAACAGTAATTTCTCCGCATTGCAAGGTGCAATTCTGAAATTTTTTGCTTTTTCCCGCTCCTCTTAGCATGATAAAGAAGATTCAAAGAGAGTGAGGTGCCAGCTCCTTTCATTCAGTCAGTAGCTTCAAACATTTCTGGTATATGAATAACATGTTTTTCAATGTCAAAAATCAATGAATATTGTAAATGCACAAACAGTAATTTCTCCGCATTGCAAGGTGCAATTCTGAAATTTTTTGATTTTTCCTGCTCCTCTTAGCATGATAAAGAAGATTCAAAGAGAGTGAGATGCCGGCTCCTTTCATTCAGTCAGTAGCTTCAATCATTTCTGGACGTTTTTCAATGTCAAAAATCAATGAATATTGTAAATGCACAAACCGTAATTTCTCCGCATTGCAAGGTGCAATTCTGAAATTTTTTGCTTTTTCCTGCTCCTCTTAGCATGATAAAGAAGATTCAAAGAGAGTGAGATGCCAGCTCCTTTCATTCAGTCAGTAGCTTCAAACATTTCTGGTATATGAATAACATGATGTTTTTCAATGGCAAAAATCAATGAATATTGTAAATGCACAAACAGTAATTTCTCCGCATTGCAAGGTGCAATTCTGAAATTTTTTGCTTTTTCCTGCTCCTCTTAGCATGATAAAGAAGATTCAAAGAGAGTGAGATGCCAGCTCCTTTCATTCAGTCAGTAGCTTCAAACATTTCTGGTATATGAATAACATGATGTTTTTCAATGGCAAAAATCAATGAATATTGTAAATGCACAAACAGTAATTTCTCCGCATTGCAAGGTGCAAGTCTGAAATTTTTTGCTTTTTCCTGCTCCTCTTAGCATGATAAAGAAGATTCAAAGAGAGTGAGATGCCAGCTACTTTCATTCAGTCAGTAGCTTCAATCATTTCTGGACGTTTTTCAATGGTAAAAATCAATGAATATTGTAAATGCACAAACAGTAATTTCTCCACATTGCAAGGTGCAATTCTGAAATTTTTTGCTTTTTCCTGCTCCTCTTAGCATGATAAAGAAGATTCAAAGAGAGTGAGATGCCAGCTCCTTTCATTCAGTCAGTAGCTTCAAACATTTCTGCTATATGAATAACATGATGTTTTTCAATGGCAAAAATCAATGAATATTGTAAATGCACAAACAGTAATTTCTCCGCATTGCAAGGTGCAATTCTGAAATTTTTTGCTTTTTCCTGCTCCTCTTAGCATGATAAAGAAGATTCAAAGAGAGTGAGATGCCAGCTCCTTTCATTCAGTCAGTAGCTTCAATCATTTCTGGATGTTTTTCAATGGCAAAAATCAATGAATATTGTAAATGCACAAACTGTAATTTCTCCGCATTGCAAGGTGCAATTCTGAAATTTTTTGCTTTTTCCTGCTCCTCTTAGCATGATAAAGAAGATTCAAAGAGAGTGAGATGCCAGCTCCTTTCATTCAGTCAGTAGCTTCAATCATTTCTGGACGTTTTTCAGTGGCAAAAATCAATGAATATTGTAAATGCACAAACAGTAATTTCTCCGCATTGCAAGGTGCAATTCTGAAATTTTTTGCTTTTTCCTGCTCCTCTTAGCATGATAAAGAAGATTCAAAGAGAGTGAGATGCCAGCTCCTTTCATTCAGTCAGTACCTTCAATCATTTCTGGACGTTTTTCAATGGCAAAAATCAATGAATATTGTAAATGCACAAACAGTAATTTCTCCGCATTGCAAGGTGCAATTCTGAAATTTTTTGCTTTTTCCCGCTCCTCTTAGCATGATAAAGAAGATTCAAAGAGAGTGAGGTGCCAGCTCCTTTCATTCAGTCAGTAGCTTCAAACATTTCTGGTATATGAATAACATGATGTTTTTCAATGGCAAAAATCAATGAATATTGTAAATGCACAAACAGTAATTTCTCCGCATTGCAAGGTGCAAGTCTGAAATTTTTTGCTTTTTCCTGCTCCTCTTAGCATGATAAAGAAGATTCAAAGAGAGTGAGATGCCAGTTACTTTCATTCAGTCAGTAGCTTCAATCATTTCTGGACGTTTTTCAATGGTAAAAATCAATGAATATTGTAAATGCACAAACAGTAATTTCTCCACATTGCAAGGTGCAATTCTGAAATTTTTTGCTTTTTCCTGCTAATCCTAGCATGATAAAGAAGATTCAAAGAGAGTGAGATGCCAGCTCCTTTCATTCAGTCAGTAGCTTCAAACATTTCTGGTATATGAATAACATGATGTTTTTCAATGGCAAAAATCAATGAATATTGTAAATGCACAAACAGTAATTTCTCCGCATTGCAAGGTGCAAGTCTGAAATTTTTTGCTTTTTCCTGCTCCTCTTAGCATGATAAAGAAGATTCAAAGAGAGTGAGATGCCAGTTACTTTCATTCAGTCAGTAGCTTCAATCATTTCTGGACGTTTTTCAATGGTAAAAATCAATGAATATTGTAAATGCACAAACAGTAATTTCTCCACATTGCAAGGTGCAATTCTGAAATTTTTTGCTTTTTCCTGCTCCTCTTAGCATGATAAAGAAGATTCAAAGAGAGTGAGATGCCAGCTCCTTTCATTCAGTCAGTAGCTTCAAACATTTCTGGTATATGAATAACATGATGTTTTTCAATGGCAAAAATCAATGAATATTGTAAATGCACAAACAGTAATTTCTCCGCATTGCAAGGTGCAATTCTGAAATTTTTTGCTTTTTCCTGCTCCTCTTAGCATGATAAAGAAGATTCAAAGAGAGTGAGATGCCAGCTCCTTTCATACAGTCAGTAGCTTCAAACATTTCTGGTATATGAATAACATGATGTTTTTCAATGGCAAAAATCAATGAATATTGTAAATGCACAAACACTAATTTCTCCGCATTGCAAGGTGCAATTCTGAAATTTTTTGCTTTTTCCTGCTCCTCTTAGCATGATAAAGAAGATTCAAAGAGAGTGAGATGCCAGCTCCTTTCATTCAGTCAGTAGCTTCAATCATTTCTGGATGTTTTTCAATGGCAAAAATCAATGAATATTGTAAATGCACAAACAGTAATTTCTCCACATTGCAAGGTGCAATTCTGAAATTTTTTGCTTTTTCCTGCTCCTCTTAGCATGATAAAGAAGATTCAAAGAGAGTGAGATGCCAGCTCCTTTCATTCAGTCAGTAGCTTCAAACATTTCTGGTATATGAATAACATGATGTTTTTCAATGGCAAAAATCAATGAATATTGTAAATGCACAAACAGTAATTTCTCCGCATTGCAAGGTGCAATTCTGAAATTTTTTGCTTTTTCCTGCTCCTCTTAGCATGATAAAGAAGATTCAAAGAGAGTGAGATGCCAGCTCCTTTCATTCAGTCAGTAGCTTCAAACATTTCTGGTATATGAATAACATGATGTTTTTCAATGGCAAAAATCAATGAATATTGTAAATGCACAAACAGTAATTTCTCCGCATTGCAAGGTGCAATTCTGAAATTTTTTGCTTTTTCCTGCTCCTCTTAGCATGATAAAGAAGATTCAAAGAGAGTGAGATGCCAGCTCCTTTCGTTCAGTCAGTAGCTTCAATCATTTCTGGACGTTTTTCAATGGCAAAAATCATTGAATATTATAAATGCACAAACAGTAATTTCTCCGCATTGCAAGGTGCAATTCTGAAATTTTTTACTTTTTCCTGCTCCTCTTAGCATGATAAAGAAGATTCAAAGAGAGTGAGATGCCAGCTCCTTTCATTCAGTCAGTAGCTTCAATCATTTCTAGTATATGAATAACATGATGTTTTTCAATGGCAAAAATCAATGAATATTGTAAATGCACAAACAGTAATTTCTCCGCATTGCAAGGTGCAATTCTGAAATTTTTTGCTTTTTCCTGCTCCTCTTAGCATGATAAAGAAGATTCAAAGAGAGTGAGATGCCAGCTCCTTTCATTCAGTCAGTAGCTTCAATCATTTCTGGACGTTTTTCAATGGCAAAAATCAATGAATATTGTAAATGCACAAACAGTAATTTCTCCGCATTGCAAGGTGCAATTCTGAAATTTTTTGCTTTTTCCTGCTCCTCTTAGCATGATAAACAAGATTCAAAGAGAGTGAGATGCCAGCTCCTTTCATTCAGTCAGTAGCTTCAATCATTTCTGGACGTTTTTCAATGGCAAAAATCAATGAATATTGTAAATGCACAAACAGTAATTTCTCCGCATTGCAAGGTGCAATTCTGAAATTTTTTGCTTTTTCCTGCTCCTCTTAGCATGATAAAGAAGATTCAAAGAGAGTGAGATGCCAGCTCCTTTCATTCAGTCAGTAGCTTCAATCATTTCTGGACGTTTTTCAATGGCAAAAATCAATGAATATTGTAAATGCACAAACAGTAATTTCTCCGCATTGCAAGGTGCAATTCTGAAATTTTTTGCTTTTTCCTGCTCCTCTTAGCATGATAAAGAAGATTCAAAGAGAGTGAGATGCCAGCTCCTTTCATTCAGTCAGTGGCTTCAAACATTTCTGGTATATGAATAACATGATGTTTTTCAATGGCAAAAATCAATGAATATTGTAAATGCACAAACAGTAATTTCTCTGCATTGCAAGGTGCAATTCTGAAATTTTTTGCTTTTTCCTGCTCCTCTTAGCATGATAAAGAAGATTCAAAGAGAGTGAGATGCCAGCTCGTTTCGTTCAGTCAGTAGCTTCAATCATTTCTGGACGTTTTTCAATGGCAAAAATCATTTAATATTATAAATGCACAAACAGTAATTTCTCCGCATTGCAAGGTGCAATTCTGAAATTTTTTACTTTTTCCTGCTCCTCTTAGCATGATAAAGAAGATTCAAAGAGAGTGAGATGCCAGCTCCTTTCATTCAGTCAGTAGCTTCAAACATTTCTGGTATATGAAAAACATGTTTTTCAATGGCAAAAATCATTGAATATTGTAAATGCACAA
Source organism: Phyllobates terribilis (assembly GCF_046119375.1). Taxonomy (NCBI): domain Eukaryota; kingdom Metazoa; phylum Chordata; class Amphibia; order Anura; family Dendrobatidae; genus Phyllobates; species Phyllobates terribilis. The sequence continues at coordinate 414,358 of NW_027363844.1, forward strand.
ACAGTAATATCTCCACATTGCAAGGTGCAATTCTGAAATTTTTTGCTTTTTCCTGCTAATCCTAGCATGATAAAGAAGATTCAAAGAGAGTGAGATGCCAGCTCCTTTCATTCAGTCAGTAGCTTCAAACATTTCTGGACGTTTTTCAATGGCAAAAATCAATGAATATTGTAAATGCACAAACAGTAATATCTCCACATTGCAAGGTGCAATTCTGAAATTTTTTGCTTTTTCCTGCTAATCCTAGCATGATAAAGAAGATTCAAAGAGAGTGAGATGCCAGCTCCTTTCATTCAGTCAGTAGCTTCAAACATTTCTGGTATATGAAAAACATGTTTTTCAATGGCAAAAATCAATGAATATTGTAAATGCACAAACAGTAATATCTCCACATTGCAAGGTGCAATTCTGAATTTTTTTGCTTTTTCCTGCTAATCCTAGCATGATAAAGAAGATTCAAAGAGAGTGAGATGCCAGCTCCTTTCATTCAGTCAGTAGCTTCAAACATTTCTGGACGTTTTTCAATGGCAAAAATCAATGAATATTGTAAATGCACAAACAGTAATATCTCCACATTGCAAGGTGCAATTCTGAAATTTTTTGCTTTTTCCTGTTAATCCTAGCATGATAAAGAAGATTCAAAGAGAGTGAGATGCCAGCTCCTTTCATTCAGTCAGTAGCTTCAAACATTTCTGGTATATGAAAAACATGTTTTTCAATGGCAAAAATCAATGAATATTGTAAATGCACAAACAGTAATATCTCCACATTGCAAGGTGCAATTCTGAAATTTTTTGCTTTTTCCTGCTAATCCTAGCATGATAAAGAAGATTCAAAGAGAGTGAGATGCCAGCTCCTTTCATTCAGTCAGTAGCTTCAAACATTTCTGGTATATGAAAAACATGTTTTTCAATGGCAAAAATCAATGAATATTGTAAATGCACAAACAGTAATATCTCCACATTGCAAGGTGCAATTCTGAAATTTTTTGCTTTTTCCTGCTAATCCTAGCATGATAAAGAAGATTCAAAGAGAGTGAGATGCCAGCTCCTTTCATTCAGTCAGTAGCTTCAAACATTTCTGGCATATGAAAAACATGTTTTTCAATGGCAAAAATCAATGAATATTGTAAATGCACAAACAGTAATATCTCCACATTGCAAGGTGCAATTCTGAAATTTTTAGCTTTTTCCTGTTAATCCTAGCATGATAAAGAAGATTCAAAGAGAGTGAGATGCCAGCTCCTTTCATTCAGTCAGTAGCTTCAAACATTTCTGGACGTTTTTCAATGGCAAAAATCAATGAATATTGTAAATGCACAAACAGTAATATCTCCACATTGCAAGGTGCAATTCTGAAATTTTTTGCTTTTTCCTGTTAATCCTAGCATGATAAAGAAGATTCAAAGAGAGTGAGATGCCAGCTCCTTTCATTCAGTCAGTAGCTTCAAACATTTCTGGTATATGAAAAACGTTTTTCAATGGAAAAAATCAATGAATATTGTAAATGCACAAACAGTAATATCTCCACATTGCAAGGTGCAATTCTGAAATTTTTTGCTTTTTCCTGCTAATCCTAGCATGATAAAGAAGATTCAAAGAGAGTGAGATGCCAGCTCCTTTCATTCAGTCAGTAGCTTCAAACATTTCTGGACGTTTTTCAATGGCAAAAATCAATGAATATTGTAAATGCACAAACAGTAATATCTCCACATTGCAAGGTGCAATTCTGAAATTTTTTGCTTTTTCCTGCTAATCCTAGCATGATAAAGAAGATTCAAAGAGAGTGAGATGCCAGCTCCTTTCATTCAGTCAGTAGCTTCAAACATTTCTGGTATATGAAAAACATGTTTTTCAATGGCAAAAATCAATGAATATTGTAAATGCACAAACAGTAATATCTCCACATTGCAAGGTGCAATTCTGAAATTTTTTGCTTTTTCCTGCTAATCCTAGCATGATAAAGAAGATTCAAAGAGAGTGAGATGCCAGCTCCTTTCATTCAGTCAGTAGCTTCAAACATTTCTGGACGTTTTTCAATGGCAAAAATCAATGAATATTGTAAATGCACAAACAGTAATATCTCCACATTGCAAGGTGCAATTCTGAAATTTTTTGCTTTTTCCTGCTAATCCTAGCATGATAAAGAAGATTCAAAGAGAGTGAGATGCCAGCTCCTTTCATTCAGTCAGTAGCTTCAAACATTTCTGGTATATGAAAAACATGTTTTTCAATGGCAAAAATCAATGAATATTGTAAATGCACAAACAGTAATATCTCCACATTGCAAGGTGCAATTCTGAAATTTTTTGCTTTTTCCTGCTAATCCTAGCATGATAAAGAAGATTCAAAGAGAGTGAGATGCCAGCTCCTTTCATTCAGTCAGTAGCTTCAAACATTTCTGGACGTTTTTCAATGGGAAAAATCAATGAATATTGTAAATGCACAAACAGTAATATCTCCACATTGCAAGGTGCAATTCTGAAATTTTTTGCTTTTTCCTGTTAATCCTAGCATGATAAAGAAGATTTAAAGAGAGTGAGATGCCAGCTCCTTTCATTCAGTCAGTAGCTTCAAACATTTCTGGTATATGAAAAACATGTTTTTCAATGGCAAAAATCAATGAATATTGTAAATGCACAAACAGTAATATCTCCACATTGCAAGGTGCAATTCTGAAATTTTTTGCTTTTTCCTGCTAATCCTAGCATGATAAAGAAGATTCAAAGAGAGTGAGATGCCAGCTCCTTTCATTCAGTCAGTAGCTTCAAACATTTCTGGTATATGAAAAACATGTTTTTCAATGGCAAAAATCAATGAATATTGTAAATGCACAAACAGTAATATCTCCACATTGCAAGGTGCAATTCAGAAATTTTTTGCTTTTTCCTGCTAATCCTAGCATGATAAAGAAGATTCAAAGAGAGTGAGATGCCAGCTCCTTTCATTCAGTCAGTAGCTTCAAACATTTCTGGACGTTTTTCAATGGCAAAAATCAATGAATATTGTAAATGCACAAACAGTAATATCTCCACATTGCAAGGTGCAATTCTGAAATTTTTTGCTTTTTCCTGTTAATCCTAGCATGATAAAGAAGATTCAAAGAGAGTGAGATGCCAGCTTCTTTCATTCAGTCAGTAGCTTCAAACATTTCTGGTATATGAAAAACATGTTTTTCAATGGCAAAAATCAATGAATATTGTAAATGCACAAACAGTAATATCTCCACATTGCAAGGTGCAATTCTGAAATTTTTTGCTTTTTCCTGCTAATCCTAGCATGATAAAGAAGATTCAAAGAGAGTGAGATGCCAGCTCCTTTCATTCAGTCAGTAGCTTCAAACATTTCTGGTATATGAAAAACATGTTTTTCAATGGCAAAAATCAATGAATATTGTAAATGCACAAACAGTAATATCTCCACATTGCAAGGTGCAATTCTGAATTTTTTTGCTTTTTCCTGCTAATCCTAGCATGATAAAGAAGATTCAAAGAGAGTGAGATGCCAGCTCCTTTCATTCAGTCAGTGGCTTCAAACATTTCTGGTATATGAATAACATGATGTTTTTCAATGGCAAAAATCAATGAATATTGTAAATGCACAAACAGTAATTTCTCTGCATTGCAAGGTGCAATTCTGAAATTTTTTGCTTTTTCCTGCTCCTCTTAGCATGATAAAGAAGATTCAAAGAGAGTGAGATGCCAGCTCGTTTCGTTCAGTCAGTAGCTTCAATCATTTCTGGACGTTTTTCAATGGCAAAAATCATTTAATATTATAAATGCACAAACAGTAATTTCTCCGCATTGCAAGGTGCAATTCTGAAATTTTTTACTTTTTCCTGCTCCTCTTAGCATGATAAAGAAGATTCAAAGAGAGTGAGATGCCAGCTCCTTTCATTCAGTCAGTAGCTTCAAACATTTCTGGTATATGAAAAACATGTTTTTCAATGGCAAAAATCATTGAATATTGTAAATGCACAAACAGTAATATCTCCACATTGCAAGGTGCAATTCTGAAATTTTTTGCTTTTTCCTGCTAATCCTAGCATGATAAAGAAGATTCAAAGAGAGTGAGATGCCAGCTCCTTTCATTCAGTCAGTAGCTTCAAACATTTCTGGACGTTTTTCAATGGCAAAAATCAATGAATATTGTAAATGCACAAACAGTAATATCTCCACATTGCAAGGTGCAATTCTGAAATTTTTTGCTTTTTCCTGCTAATCCTAGCATGATAAAGAAGATTCAAAGAGAGTGAGATGCCAGCTCCTTTCATTCAGTCAGTAGCTTCAAACATTTCTGGTATATGAAAAACATGTTTTTCAATGGCAAAAATCAATGAATATTGTAAATGCACAAACAGTAATATCTCCACATTGCAAGGTGCAATTCTGAATTTTTTTGCTTTTTCCTGCTAATCCTAGCATGATAAAGAAGATTCAAAGAGAGTGAGATGCCAGCTCCTTTCATTCAGTCAGTAGCTTCAAACATTTCTGGACGTTTTTCAATGGCAAAAATCAATGAATATTGTAAATGCACAAACAGTAATATCTCCACATTGCAAGGTGCAATTCTGAAATTTTTTGCTTTTTCCTGTTAATCCTAGCATGATAAAGAAGATTCAAAGAGAGTGAGATGCCAGCTCCTTTCATTCAGTCAGTAGCTTCAAACATTTCTGGTATATGAAAAACATGTTTTTTAATGGCAAAAATCAATGAATATTGTAAATGCACAAACAGTAATATCTCCACATTGCAAGGTGCAATTCTGAAATTTTTTGCTTTTTCCTGCTAATCCTAGCATGATAAAGAAGATTCAAAGAGAGTGAGATGCCAGCTCCTTTCATTCAGTCAGTAGCTTCAAACATTTCTGGTATATGAAAAACATGTTTTTCAATGGCAAAAATCAATGAATATTGTAAATGCACAAACAGTAATATCTCCACATTGCAAGGTGCAATTCTGAAATTTTTTGCTTTTTCCTGCTAATCCTAGCATGATAAAGAAGATTCAAAGAGAGTGAGATGCCAGCTCCTTTCATTCAGTCAGTAGCTTCAAACATTTCTGGCATATGAAAAACATGTTTTTCAATGGCAAAAATCAATGAATATTGTAAATGCACAAACAGTAATATCTCCACATTGCAAGGTGCAATTCTGAAATTTTTAGCTTTTTCCTGTTAATCCTAGCATGATAAAGAAGATTCAAAGAGAGTGAGATGCCAGCTCCTTTCATTCAGTCAGTAGCTTCAAACATTTCTGGACGTTTTTCAATGGCAAAAATCAATGAATATTGTAAATGCACAAACAGTAATATCTCCACATTGCAAGGTGCAATTCTGAAATTTTTTGCTTTTTCCTGTTAATCCTAGCATGATAAAGAAGATTCAAAGAGAGTGAGATGCCAGCTCCTTTCATTCAGTCAGTAGCTTCAAACATTTCTGGTATATGAAAAACGTTTTTCAATGGCAAAAATCAATGAATATTGTAAATGCACAAACAGTAATATCTCCACATTGCAAGGTGCAATTCTGAAATTTTTTGCTTTTTCCTGCTAATCCTAGCATGATAAAGAAGATTCAAAGAGAGTGAGATGCCAGCTCCTTTCATTCAGTCAGTAGCTTCAAACATTTCTGGACGTTTTTCAATGGCAAAAATCAATGAATATTGTAAATGCACAAACAGTAATATCTCCACATTGCAAGGTGCAATTCTGAAATTTTTTGCTTTTTCCTGCTAATCCTAGCATGATAAAGAAGATTCAAAGAGAGTGAGATGCCAGCTCCTTTCATTCAGTCTGTAGCTTCAAACATTTCTGGTATATGAAAAACATGTTTTTCAATGGCAAAAATCAATGAATATTGTAAATGCACAAACAGTAATATCTCCACATTGCAAGGTGCAATTCTGAAATTTTTTGCTTTTTCCTGCTAATCCTAGCATGATAAAGAAGATTCAAAGAGAGTGAGATGCCAGCTCCTTTCATTCAGTCAGTAGCTTCAAACATTTCTGGACGTTTTTCAATGGCAAAAATCAATGAATATTGTAAATGCACAAACAGTAATATCTCCACATTGCAAGGTGCAATTCTGAAATTTTTTGCTTTTTCCTGCTAATCCTAGCATGATAAAGAAGATTCAAAGAGAGTGAGATGCCAGCTCCTTTCATTCAGTCAGTAGCTTCAAACATTTCTGGTATATGAAAAACATGTTTTTCAATGGCAAAAATCAATGAATATTGTAAATGCACAAACAGTAATATCTCCACATTGCAAGGTGCAATTCTGAAATTTTTTGCTTTTTCCTGCTAATCCTAGCATGATAAAGAAGATTCAAAGAGAGTGAGATGCCAGCTCCTTTCATTCAGTCAGTAGCTTCAAACATTTCTGGACGTTTTTCAATGGGAAAAATCAATGAATATTGTAAATGCACAAACAGTAATATCTCCACATTGCAAGGTGCAATTCTGAAATTTTTTGCTTTTTCCTGTTAATCCTAGCATGATAAAGAAGATTTAAAGAGAGTGAGATGCCAGCTCCTTTCATTCAGTCAGTAGCTTCAAACATTTCTGGTATATGAAAAACATGTTTTTCAATGGCAAAAATCAATGAATATTGTAAATGCACAAACAGTAATATCTCCACATTGCAAGGTGCAATTCTGAAATTTTTTGCTTTTTCCTGCTAATCCTAGCATGATAAAGAAGATTCAAAGAGAGTGAGATGCCAGCTCCTTTCATTCAGTCAGTAGCTTCAAACATTTCTGGTATATGAAAAACATGTTTTTCAATGGCAAAAATCAATGAATATTGTAAATGCACAAACAGTAATATCTCCACATTGCAAGGTGCAATTCAGAAATTTTTTGCTTTTTCCTGCTAATCCTAGCATGATAAAGAAGATTCAAAGAGAGTGAGATGCCAGCTCCTTTCATTCAGTCAGTAGCTTCAAACATTTCTGGACGTTTTTCAATGGCAAAAATCAATGAATATTGTAAATGCACAAACAGTAATATCTCCACATTGCAAGGTGCAATTCTGAAATTTTTTGCTTTTTCCTGTTAATCCTAGCATGATAAAGAAGATTCAAAGAGAGTGAGATGCCAGCTTCTTTCATTCAGTCAGTAGCTTCAAACATTTCTGGTATATGAAAAACATGTTTTTCAATGGCAAAAATCAATGAATATTGTAAATGCACAAACAGTAATATCTCCACATTGCAAGGTGCAATTCTGAAATTTTTTGCTTTTTCCTGCTAATCCTAGCATGATAAAGAAGATTCAAAGAGAGTGAGATGCCAGCTCCTTTCATTCAGTCAGTAGCTTCAAACATTTCTGGTATATGAAAAACATGTTTTTCAATGGCAAAAATCAATGAATATTGTAAATGCACAAACAGTAATATCTCCACATTGCAAGGTGCAATTCTGAATTTTTTTGCTTTTTCCTGCTAATCCTAGCATGATAAAGAAGATTCAAAGAGAGTGAGATGCCAGCTCCTTTCATTCAGTCAGTAGCTTCAAACATTTCTGGTATATGAAAAACATGTTTTTCAATGGCAAAAATCAATGAATATTGTAAATGCACAAACAGTAATATCTCCACATTGCAAGGTGCAATTCTGAAATTTTTAGCTTTTTCCTGTTAATCCTAGCATGATAAAGAAGATTCAAAGAGAGTGAGATGCCAGCTCCTTTCATTCAGTCAGTAGCTTCAAACATTTCTGGACGTTTTTCAATGGCAAAAATCAATGAATATTGTAAATGCACAAACAGTAATATCTCCACATTGCAAGGTGCAATTCTGAAATTTTTTGCTTTTTCCTGTTAATCCTAGCATGATAAAGAAGATTCAAAGAGAGTGAGATGCCAGCTCCTTTCATTCAGTCAGTAGCTTCAAACATTTCTGGTATATGAAAAACATGTTTTTCAATGGCAAAAATCAATGAATATTGTAAATGCACAAACAGTAATATCTCCACATTGCAAGGTGCAATTCTGAAATTTTTTGCTTTTTCCTGCTAATCCTAGCATGATAAAGAAGATTCAAAGAGAGTGAGATGCCAGCTCCTTTCATTCAGTCAGTAGCTTCAAACATTTCTGGTATATGAAAAACATGTTTTTCAATGGCAAAAATCAATGAATATTGTAAATGCACAAACAGTAATATCTCCACATTGCAAGGTGCAATTCTGAAATTTTTTGCTTTTTCCTGCTAATCCTAGCATGATAAAGAAGATTCAAAGAGAGTGAGATGCCAGCTCCTTTCATTCAGTCAGTAGCTTCAAACATTTCTGGACGTTTTTCAATGGCAAAAATCAATGAATATTGTAAATGCACAAACAGTAATATCTCCACATTGCAAGGTGCAATTCTGAAATTTTTTGCTTTTTCCTGCTAATCCTAGCATGATAAAGAAGATTCAAAGAGAGTGAGATGCCAGCTCCTTTCATTCAGTCAGTAGCTTCAAACATTTCTGGTATATGAAAAACATGTTTTTCAATGGCAAAAATCAATGAATATTGTAAATGCACAAACAGTAATATCTCCACATTGCAAGGTGCAATTCTGAAATTTTTTGCTTTTTCCTGCTAATCCTAGCATGATAAAGAAGATTCAAAGAGAGTGAGATGCCAGCTCCTTTCATTCAGTCAGTAGCTTCAAACATTTCTGGACGTTTTTCAATGGCAAAAATCAATGAATATTGTAAATGCACAAACAGTAATATCTCCACATTGCAAGGTGCAATTCTGAAATTTTTTGCTTTTTCCTGCTAATCCTAGCATGATAAAGAAGATTCAAAGAGAGTGAGATGCCAGCTCCTTTCATTCAGTCAGTAGCTTCAAACATTTCTGGTATATGAAAAACATGTTTTTCAATGGCAAAAATCAATGAATATTGTAAATGCACAAACAGTAATATCTCCATATTGCAAGGTGCAATTCTGAAATTTTTTGCTTTTTCCTGCTAATCCTAGCATGATAAAGAAGATTCAAAGAGAGTGAGATGCCAGCTCCTTTCATTCAGTCAGTAGCTTCAAACATTTCTGGACGTTTTTCAATGGGAAAAATCAATGAATATTGTAAATGCACAAACAGTAATATCTCCACATTGCAAGGTGCAATTCTGAAATTTTTTGCTTTTTCCTGTTAATCCTAGCATGATAAAGAAGATTCAAAGAGAGTGAGATGCCAGCTCCTTTCATTCAGTCAGTAGCTTCAAACATTTCTGGTATATGAAAAACATGTTTTTCAATGGCAAAAATCAATGAATATTGTAAATGCACAAACAGTAATATCTCCACATTGCAAGGTGCAATTCTGAAATTTTTTGCTTTTTCCTGTTAATCCTAGCATGATAAAGAAGATTCAAAGAGAGTGAGATGCCAGCTCCTTTCATTCAGTCAGTAGCTTCAAACATTTCTGGTATATGAAAAACATGTTTTTCAATGGCAAAAATCAATGAATATTGTAAATGCACAAACAGTAATATCTCCACATTGCAAGGTGCAATTCAGAAATTTTTTGCTTTTTCCTGCTAATCCTAGCATGATAAAGAAGATTCAAAGAGAGTGAGATGCCAGCTCCTTTCATTCAGTCAGTAGCTTCAAACATTTCTGGACGTTTTTCAATGGCAAAAATCAATGAATATTGTAAATGCACAAACAGTAATATCTCCACATTGCAAGGTGCAATTCTGAAATTTTTTGCTTTTTCCTGTTAATCCTAGCATGATAAAGAAGATTCAAAGAGAGTGAGATGCCAGCTTCTTTCATTCAGTCAGTAGCTTCAAACATTTCTGGTATATGAAAAACATGTTTTTCAATGGCAAAAATCAATGAATATTGTAAATGCACAAACAGTAATATCTCCACATTGCAAGGTGCAATTCTGAAATTTTTTGCTTTTTCCTGCTAATCCTAGCATGATAAAGAAGATTCAAAGAGAGTGAGATGCCAGCTCCTTTCATTCAGTCAGTAGCTTCAAACATTTCTGGTATATGAAAAACATGTTTTTCAATGGCAAAAATCAATGAATATTGTAAATGCACAAACAGTAATATCTCCACATTGCAAGGTGCAATTCTGAATTTTTTTGCTTTTTCCTGCTAATCCTAGCATGATAAAGAAGATTCAAAGAGAGTGAGATGCCAGCTCCTTTCATTCAGTCAGTAGCTTCAAACATTTCTGGTATATGAAAAACATGTTTTTCAATGGCAAAAATCAATGAATATTGTAAATGCACAAACAGTAATATCTCCACATTGCAAGGTGCAATTCTGAAATTTTTAGCTTTTTCCTGTTAATCCTAGCATGATAAAGAAGATTCAAAGAGAGTGAGATGCCAGCTCCTTTCATTCAGTCAGTAGCTTCAAACATTTCTGGACGTTTTTCAATGGCAAAAATCAATGAATATTGTAAATGCACAAACAGTAATATCTCCACATTGCAAGGTGCAATTCTGAAATTTTTTGCTTTTTCCTGTTAATCCTAGCATGATAAAGAAGATTCAAAGAGAGTGAGATGCCAGCTCCTTTCATTCAGTCAGTAGCTTCAAACATTTCTGGTATATGAAAAACATGTTTTTCAATGGCAAAAATCAATGAATATTGTAAATGCACAAACAGTAATATCTCCACATTGCAAGGTGCAATTCTGAAATTTTTTGCTTTTTCCTGCTAATCCTAGCATGATAAAGAAGATTCAAAGAGAGTGAGATGCCAGCTCCTTTCATTCAGTCAGTAGCTTCAAACATTTCTGGTATATGAAAAACATGTTTTTCAATGGCAAAAATCAATGAATATTGTAAATGCACAAACAGTAATATCTCCACATTGCAAGGTGCAATTCTGAAATTTTTTGCTTTTTCCTGCTAATCCTAGCATGATAAAGAGGATTCAAAGAGAGTGAGATGCCAGCTCCTTTCATTCAGTCAGTAGCTTCAAACATTTCTGGACGTTTTTCAATGGGAAAAATCAATGAATATTGTAAATGCACAAACAGTAATATCTCCACATTGCAAGGTGCAATTCTGAAATTTTTTGCTTTTTCCTGTTAATCCTAGCATGATAAAGAAGATTCAAAGAGAGTGAGATGCCAGCTCCTTTCATTCAGTCAGTAGCTTCAAACATTTCTGGTATATGAAAAACATGTTTTTCAATGGCAAAAATCAATGAATATTGTAAATGCACAAACAGTAATATCTCCACATTGCAAGGTGCAATTCTGAAATTTTTTGCTTTTTCCTGTTAATCCTAGCATGATAAAGAAGATTCAAAGAGAGTGAGATGCCAGCTCCTTTCATTCAGTCAGTAGCTTCAAACATTTCTGGTATATGAAAAACATGTTTTTCAATGGCAAAAATCAATGAATATTGTAAATGCACAAACAGTAATATCTCCACATTGCAAGGTGCAATTCAGAAATTTTTTGCTTTTTCCTGCTAATCCTAGCATGATAAAGAAGATTCAAAGAGAGTGAGATGCCAGCTCCTTTCATTCAGTCAGTAGCTTCAAACATTTCTGGACGTTTTTCAATGGCAAAAATCAATGAATATTGTAAATGCACAAACAGTAATATCTCCACATTGCAAGGTGCAATTCTGAAATTTTTTGCTTTTTCCTGTTAATCCTAGCATGATAAAGAAGATTCAAAGAGAGTGAGATGCCAGCTTCTTTCATTCAGTCAGTAGCTTCAAACATTTCTGGTATATGAAAAACATGTTTTTCAATGGCAAAAATCAATGAATATTGTAAATGCACAAACAGTAATATCTCCACATTGCAAGGTGCAATTCTGAAATTTTTTGCTTTTTCCTGCTAATCCTAGCATGATAAAGAAGATTCAAAGAGAGTGAGATGCCAGCTCCTTTCATTCAGTCAGTAGCTTCAAACATTTCTGGTATATGAAAAACATGTTTTTCAATGGCAAAAATCAATGAATATTGTAAATGCACAAACAGTAATATCTCCACATTGCAAGGTGCAATTCTGAATTTTTTGCTTTTTCCTGCTAATCCTAGCATGATAAAGAAGATTCAAAGAGAGTGAGATGCCAGCTCCTTTCATTCAGTCAGTAGCTTCAAACATTTCTGGTATATGAAAAACATGTTTTTCAATGGCAAAAATCAATGAATATTGTAAATGCACAAACAGTAATATCTCCACATTGCAAGGTGCAATTCTGAAATTTTTAGCTTTTTCCTGTTAATCCTAGCATGATAAAGAAGATTCAAAGAGAGTGAGATGCCAGCTCCTTTCATTCAGTCAGTAGCTTCAAACATTTCTGGACGTTTTTCAATGGCAAAAATCAATGAATATTGTAAATGCACAAACAGTAATATCTCCACATTGCAAGGTGCAATTCTGAAAATTTTTTGCTTTTTCCTGTTAATCCTAGCATGATAAAGAAGATTCAAAGAGAGTGAGATGCCAGCTCCTTTCATTCAGTCAGTAGCTTCAAACATTTCTGGTATATGAAAAACATGTTTTTCAATGGCAAAAATCAATGAATATTGTAAATGCACAAACAGTAATATCTCCACATTGCAAGGTGCAATTCTGAAATTTTTTGCTTTTTCCTGCTAATCCTAGCATGATAAAGAAGATTCAAAGAGAGTGAGATGCCAGCTCCTTTCATTCAGTCAGTAGCTTCAAACATTTCTGGTATATGAAAAAAATGTTTTTCAATGGCAAAAATCAATGAATATTGTAAATGCACAAACAGTAATATCTCCACATTGCAAGGTGCAATTCTGAATTTT